>NW_024351073.1:19282177-19650226 GCF_902729225.1 Pteropus medius | reverse complement strand
TACGATGGCGATTTCGGGCATCCTCTGGGGATCTTGAAACATATTGCCCCTGGATAAAGGGAACTATTGCATATCCGATACCTAAAGTGAATAAACCTTGAGGCCAAAATGGAAATAAAACCCAAGTAAAATCTAAGAACACATTGGTTTTGGAGCTTTTCATTCCAAGTACAGTAAAAGGATACTTTTCTTTCGCCCAGGGCTTTGTTACGTGGTGATAACAACTAGTCTACCTCCCGCCCCCCAAACACTCAGCAATGTTTACCTCTTATTTCATTTGATTGCACCTTTCAAACTGATTGCTTATTGTGGCCTCCTGATTACCTAATTTAAAGTTTTTAATTGCATTGTCTTAAGAGTGAACACTATAATATGTATGATATTTAGTAATGAAGTAAAAACTAAAATATAAGCTTACAGGTAAGGCATTTACATAATTCATTGAGATTATATAAAACACTACCATATTAGAAACATACACATTGCTAATTACAAAATTATATTCCATCCACTATCACAAATTGAAGTGTCAGGGTATTTAAGTCACTTAACAAGTTGTTAAGTGGTTAGGTTTTGAAATGTGTTCTCCATTTTGCTAGATTCTGACTCTGTCTCTGGTGGCTGCCACTGTGCAATTAACATTCACTCTTTAGAGTAGCAAAAACGGCAAGTTTACCATTACCTCAGACGCAGGAAACTATGACAACTCATATCCCATCCACAAAAATACACTGATTGATGCTTTTTATAAAATGAAGTATGTACTCTAGACTATGCATTAAGCTTTACATGCAAATAGGAAGGTGAAAGTTTGAAGAGTTTTACACGCGTGCACACACACACACACACACACACACACACAATACTGAAGAACCCTTGGGTGTTTTAATCTGTTTGAAAAATCTTATAAAATTGTTTTGGTTTTTTTTCCTCCTTTTTTGGTGTGCCGGAAGCTCTTTCATTCTTTCTGCTAAGCCAGGAAACTGTTTCATCTATTTTAGCTGCTGGGTAGAGGATAGATGGTGATTAAAATTTGAGTTAATTTGTAGAGGTGTTTGGAAAGCATTTGAAAAATTACTGAAGATCACTGCTTCCAAAATTGGGTCATAAAGAGCAAGTCCCATAAGACAGATCTTTTGTCTTTTTGATGGATTTATTAGCACTGGGAGAACTAGGAAGTTCTGTGAAAACAATGCTTCTGACCATTGGTCAAGCACCTAAGAAGGCGGCTCATAGCACAGCCATCCCCCCTTATCTGTGGAGGACACATTTCAAGACCCCCAGTGGATACCTGACACTGTGGATAGTACCAAACCCTATATACACTATGTTTTTTTCCTACACACATACATACACTTCATGGTTTCTCTGGGGCATATCCAAATTGCCAGCACCACTATTCTTGGCTTTGAGGTCACTATTAAGTAGAATAAGGGTGACTTGAGTACAAGTCATCACGACATTCCATCTGAGGGTGGAGATGGCGCTAAGTAATTAATGGGCGGGGAGCACACACAGTGTGAGTGCATTGGACAAAGGGATGCTTCGCACACCAGGCGGGAGGCGGTGGGGCAGCTTGAGGTTTAATCACAGCCACTCGGAATGGCGCACGATTTAAAAAGTACGAATTGTTTACTTCTGGAATTTTCCATTTACTATTTCAGATTGCAGGTGACCACAGGTAACTGAAACCACGAAAAGTGAAACCGTGGATGAGGTAGGACTACTGGATCCTGGATGCCCTTCTACCTCTCATCGCATCTGTTCATGCTGCAGGATCTATCCAGGTGTCACCGACTCTGCAAAGCAGACGCCAGTTAATCCAGGTGGCGTCAGCAGCAGCTGCTCAGCGGCTCCACAGGACGATTTTCTCCATTGTGCTGTTTTGTTAGGTGTGCATCACAGGGCTTTTAACAATTTAACGCCATGCTCCACTACTTGAACGTGACCCATAATATAACCTAACGTTTGCTGACATTAAAATGTCAACAAATATTTGAGGAGAGCTATACATAAAATCTTACAGACAATATTTTTAATAAGTTTACTATAGGTAACAGTAGATAATGGCAACACGAAAACAGTATTTATTATTTCAAATGAAAGGGAGTTATCTTACAGCACCCAACTGACTTTCTTGTTAAATTTGTAATTTGGATAGGAGTAGCTATTATTTGAATGACGGAAGGAATTCAATGAGTTTTCACCTTGATGAGATGGACAATGGGTTAAATCTTAAAAGATGAAATTGAATCGGAATGAATAAAATGTCCTAATTTCAGGTAAAAAAAAATATATGTTTTATAGTCCAGGATCAACACACTGAAGCTTAATATAATAACATGCATAGAAGATCATAAATCAATAAGACATATTTATCGAGCAGTTGTTCTGTGTTAGTTTAAGTGCTAAGCATTTTACAGGTATCATTTAGCTCAATCTTCACAACACTACAAGGTAGTGATATCAGAATCTCCAAGTAAAAGATGAGGCCTTTGAAAATGGGAGGGCTTAAGTAATCTACCCAAGGTCATACGAATAACACGTGACACAGCATGGAGTGGGACCCAGGTTCTCTGGGTCTAAAGCTGTGCTCTTAGCCAACATACTACATTGATTCTCAAGGAGGTGTTAAGTATGACTTGCCTTAAAAATATCAATAAGACTTTATGCTGCATTATTAGATATATTATGTCCAGACTAAAGGAGTTGATTGTTCTTTACCACTTTTTCTCCTTTTTCTATATTTACAGTTGTCAAATTACATCACCTCCAGGGTGGTAAAGGGTCAAGAAAGAAAGAAGGATGACAGCTTTTGAGAAGACCTGGAAGGACATGACCGCCACTGAAATGTCTGCAGCATCTAGAATTCTGTATTTATCAATAGCCTAGTTAGTAGAACATATGAAAATGTTAAAGCTATGATTCGAAACCTAAGTTCCATGTCAATATATTTTTTAAATGCATATTAAGCCTCTTTTTTAATTATTGCACGTTAGTTCTATTCCCATTGTCTAACCCAGAAAAGTAAAAATTCTCATATGCAAGTCAATAGGCCTGAAGTCTATAAAGACAGGAGATGGGCCAGATCTGTCCAGTGTGAAACCTAACAGCTGTCGTCCACAGGCGGTCCAGGACTCCCTGGCAATGCATGAAAATTCTCCAGAGTTCTCTAGTCACTGAAAGTGATAATGGTAGCTGTTTAGAAATGATATAAGTATTTCCACGTCTAAAACAGAACAGTGTGAGCTTGGATCAAATACAAACTAGCAGCAATGAGGGGAGGTCTGGACACAGGGACCGAGAGCTGACCCCCTGGCTAGTTTTGTCCATTTGCCTAGTATTTCCTGTCATGTCTTGTCTGTAGGTACATGCTGCTCATAGCTGAACACTTGTTCAATTTCCATTTTAATACATAGTGGGTCCCCAAATCGAACAGGCTATGTCATGCTTAATCGTTAAGAAAAAAAGCTAATTACAATTAATTGAAAGTTAAAATATCTCGATTTTTATAGAAGAAAAAGTAAACATCTGTGTATTTTAACCCCAGTTAAACCCTTGCTGTTGGTTTATGAAAGGTCACTCTTTGTATTAATGTTTGCTTTTGTCTTGGTCAGCCTCCTCTTCATCTCGTAGCCTTAATTCAGTCCCCATTCCCTCAGAGCAACTCGCCCAGCGCATTTCATATATGCTCCTCTAATCCCACGCCCATCTGGTTATCTACTTACATGTTTATTTTTGAAAAATATGTATTGTGCCTTCTAATTCTAATTGTTTTCTAATATATATGTGTGTGTATGTATACACACACACACGCATATACACACACATGTGTATGTGTGTGTGTGCGTGTGTGTGTATAATATATATATATATATATATTTTTTTTTTTTTTTTTACCCAACATTATGCTTCTGGCTGTCTGTGCCCGTAGAGAGATTTAACTCATTACTTTGGGCTGACGCCAAGTTGAGTTCATATACTGCACTTTGCTTATTTATTCCTCCAGAGGACTCTCTGGCTCTTTGCCACCAAACAATGCTATGGTGGGTGCCTGCCACATGTATCTCCCTGTGAGCGAGGGCAGTGTCCCTGGTAATGCATGCCAGTGTGGGGTGCAGGACACCGGGCACCATACAGACTGAATTTCATCCTGCTCAGTTTCCTTAGCGTCGGGAGGGGCTGGCAGCACACTTGCCAACCAGGGGCACGGGTGGGAGACTGTTCACCCCGTTCTTGGCAGTACTTGATATCATCTGCTTTTGCCAAATCGACTGGTATGAAGAGATAACCTTTTTTTAAAATTTCATACAGAAGTTTCTATGAAGAGTTTCCAGTTTCTACTTTCACAGTTTGTCCAGTTACATGCTTTGCCCATTTTTCTAATAGGATAAGCTTTTTATTTTTTTAAGTTTCATTTATATTTCCTTATATATTTCAGTGTTTATTCTCTGATGGAAAACAAACACATCTTCCCCTATTTCATAGGTAAAGTCACCTATTTCATACATCTCTGTACTTCCTCCATGTTGTCCTCCACTGAATAGAAATATTCGTTCTTATAAAGTCTTAATAATGTCCATTTTTTCCTTATGCTTTTTGCTTCTTAGAAAAAATTTTAAAAATTGTTCACAAGAACTTTTCCTTTCCTAATGCCATTAAGATATTCTTCAACATTTTATTCTATGCATAGGATTATTTTCACATTAAGGTCTTTAAAATAACAAAACTTTTATATGCTCTTCAATAGTAAGCCAAGATTCCTTGTAAGTTACACTACTGTTATCACAAATCAAAGTCATGAATTTCTTGGGGTTCCTTTCAGGACTCTACAGTCATGATCTGTTTCTATTTTCCTGAACACGAATACACAGATTTTACTGCTACGAAATGGTTATTATTTTTAGCAAAGACAAGCCCTACTATTTTAAACATATTTTGAAAAGTATTAATTATTAATTAAAAAACACTTCATTCTGTATTTTAGAAAGCAGAATAAAACATAAAGTTTGTGATCATCTTCAAACTAGATTAAGGGGGACATGTTTAAAAAACCACAAAGACGTCCACACATTACCCTTAGTAGAGACTCTCTTCATCATGTTTACTTTGAAGAATAAATATTTACTTTTAATATAAGGAAAGGTTTTATAACTTTCAAGCCTTTTTACAACTAAAATCGGATACCAACACAGTTTTGTCATTTCTAAAATAAAATGAATGGACAAGATGATGTTGTAGGTCTATTTAAGCTGTAAAACAGTTTATGAACCTATAAAAATAACCTAAATAGAAATTTCTGTGAAAAAAGGCAATTTCCACATCTCTGTTTCCCGACAAATTTCCTAGGAGGTGGACTTTGCTCGTGTTTTTACCTTCATTGCTTCGTTTCAAACATAAGGTCATATGTACCCCAAGGATATAGAAACATCCTTTGCTCAAAGTAGGTTACTTTAAAATTAAATAACAAAAGCAACACAGAACAATGAAATTTTATGTTAAATTAATAACTGTGAAAGTAACATGCTTCAAAACTGAAGATGAGCAATATAATAAAATACAACCGAAAAGGATTAGATGTATCTCGTGCAATAAAACAGGTATTTCTAAAATAATATTGTCCAAATATGTCTTTACAAATAAATGTTACGTAGGATCAAAAAGACGTCCTCCTACATCTAAACATTGCAGAACATTATATTGAAATACGTCTTTGTGGGATCTCAGGGAGAATGGCACATCGTTTTTGTTATATATCTATAGTTCGATAATATTATATGTAATGTCACTTAAGATAAAACCAGTAACTTATAATTATGCCAGTTTTCCCCTTGGACAAAATAGAGTTTCTTCAGATGCCTTAGAGAAAATCGATTGCAATTTTCAAAAACGTTAAATATTTTACTTAGGGGCATTAAAATAACTGTTTAATTAATTATAACGATTTTAAAATGAGACATTATACACTCCCCGAAATGGCTGTAACAATGTCATAATAACAAATGCTGTCTAAGATGTGGTAAAAAAGTAACACTCATACATTGCTGGTGTAAATGTTCCATGATACATACAGCCACTTTGGGAAACAGTTTTGCAGCTGCTTGAAAGTTAAACATAAACTCACGGTACACAGAAATACATACCTATGTCCTATGAATCTACTCATGAAAAATGAACATTTATGTCCACACAAAGATGTGCATACCAATGTTCAAAGCAGCATTTTTCATAAAGCTTCAAACTAAAAACAATACAAATACGTATGAGTGGATAAGTAAAACAAATGTGGAATATCCAAACAATGGAATACTAATTCAGCAATCAAAAGCAATGAACTACTGATACACACTAAAACATGGATGATTCTCAAAAGCATTAAGACAAATAAAAGAAGCCAGAGGCAAAAGATTACATATTGTTAGATGCCATTTTAATGAAATATTTACAAAAGGCAAAGTTGTAAAGTTAGAAAGCAAGTTAGTAGGTGCCTAAAGCTGAATTGATAACAGAGACTCAATGAAAAATGGTATGAAGGGACTTATTAGGGTGAGAGAGATTTTAAAACTGAACTGTGCTAGGGAAGCGCTCCCAAGAATTGAGGAATGAGGTGCTCCAAGTACCCTTTTTCCAAAGAAATAAATATAAATGGTAAGAATTATCAAACGATCACAACCATTTAAAGTCTCTGGAAATTGTCTTAAGGGCATAGAGCAAATGAAGAAACATTTACTCAAGATAACTGACAAAATCTCAGTAAGAAGAGAGTCTGTGGCATTTACAAAATACCATAGCCCCCTTGTTGCTGATGAATGTGATTGGCATGAAGTGGTTTGGACCTGAAGACAGAACTCCGCTCTCACCATTTACAAGTACAGGGCTATAGTTTCTTCTCAAGAGGGGCAAACTATCTGCATTATTTATCTCTTGCAGCTTCACATTGCAGGAGCTCGATTTCAGGCAAATGTGACAGAGATCTGGGGCAATCGTCCTTCACCCAGCCCCAGTTGTAGGTTGGAAGCTCCATCCTAGCTGCAGCAAGCTAACAATGTCTGGCTCTCACTGGCCTTGCCCCAACCTGCTTATAAGGAGAAGGGTCAGCACCTTGCTCGAAGAGCAGGAATGTCACTCCAAATGAAGTGGGTTATCTCCCTGGCTCTCACCTCCAGAGCAGTGGTGCAGATGTTCTACAGAAGGAGAGAGGCAAGGTATAAAAACAGAGTACCCCAGTGCTCTCCCTAATGGGACTGACTATATTTAAAACAGAGCATAAAGAAGTTCAAGTCTAAGGGTTTACCGAAAACAATAAAGATCATGGTGGTGAACAATTAAGGCTGGCAGCTCAATGATAACAATAAAAAGTGATAGACCAGCTAGAAGTTTACCAGAGAGAGTCCAGGAAAGAAACAGCTATGAAGACGCCTCCTGTGGTTGGAGCAAATCTCAAAGACTAGAGCAGTCGAAGAAAGAGACAGTGGGTGAGAGCCTGGTAAAGTTGAACGCATGGTAAGGAAGGCATTAAAGGAGACCAGGTCCAGGCATAAGGATGCACCCTCTGAGGGGTGGCATCAGATGCTATACACGGAAATTGAACTTCACTCAACTAGTCCGGCCAAGTTACTAGAGAGGTAAACAAGCAAACAAAAGAAACCACAAGCTCAGGTGTGTGTGTGGGAGGAGGGGTCAGTATTCAGAACTGCTGAAATATATTATCTAAAATGTCAACTTTTCAACAACAAAAAAAGAGTTATTATAAAGAGACAGAAAAGCAGAAAAGTATCACCCATACAAAGGACAAAAAAAGAAAAAAAAAAAACCACCAGATGTTAGAAACTGCCATTAAAGGGGCCCAGATGGTAGATTTAGATTTCAAAGCCGCTAGTATAAATATGCTCAATGAACTGAAGAAAATCATGCTTAAAGAATAAAAGGAATGTATGAAAAATCACTAATCAGAGAATATGAATAGGTAAAAATTATCGAAAAGAACGAAATGGAAATTCTGAAGTTGAAAAGTATAACTGAAATGAAAAATTCACTCGAGGGGATCCAGAGTAGATGTGAGCTGGCAGAAGAAAGTTGCAGTGAACTTGAAGATAGACCGACAAAGGTCATGTAATCTGAAGATCTGAGAGGAAAAAGAATAAAGAAAATTGAACCAAGCCTCACAAAAATGTGAAATGCCATTATTCGTTATATCACACAAGTAAAGAAAATACCAAAAAGACAGGAAAGAGAAACAGAAAAAAAAAAAAGAGTTGAATAAATAATGGTCGTAAACTTCTCAAATTCAATGGAAAACTAAAGTGCAAATCCCAAAAGCTAAAAAAATTTCAAGTAGGATAAACACAAAGAGATTCACACCCAGGCACATCCTCGTTAACTTACGAAAAGGAAAGACAGTGAGAAATCTTGAAAGCAGAAGGAAAAATGATTCCTTATTTACAAGGGGACACCAATAACATCAACAGCTGACATCTCCCCAGAAACGATGCAGGCAAGAAGGAAAGAGAGATGAAGTATTCAAAGTACTTAAAGGAAAATAAACTGTCAACCAAGAATCTTATATTCATCAAAACACTCTTTTGAAAATGAGGAGAAATAAATACATTCTCAAATAAACAAAAACCGAGAGGTTTATTGCTAGCACATGCATCTTACAAAAAAAAAAATGCTGAGGAAAGTTCTTCAGGCTGAAAGTATGTGACACTAGACATTAACTCAAATCAACATGTAAATAAAAAAAACAGCACCTGTCAAGGTAATTACATACTTACAAAAGACAGTGTAAATGTTTATTTCCACCCCTTTCTTTTCTTATTGATTTTAAAAGCAATTGCATATAACAGTGTGTATATCATTATAATATTGCTCCTATAGCATATATAAATACAATATATTTTACCAAAACAGTACAAAAAAGTAGATGGAAAGAAAACATCATTAGAGTAAAGCATAACACCAGATGGTAAACAGAATACTTAAAGAGAACCAGAAATGGTAAAAAAAAAAAAAAGTTAATATAACAAATTTCATAAATATATTCTTGCTCTCCTTTCTTCTCTGTTTCTTAAAGACATAAAGTTATATAAAGTATACTTATAATTATATAAAATATGCTTATAACAATATATTGTATAGATAGATGTAATATATATACCAATAATAGCATGACAATGGGGAGAAGGAACTAAGTTGTATAAGAATAACTTTTCTATAGCCCACTGGAATTAAGTTAGCATAAATCTGATAGGTTAATATGTATATTTAGGCCCTAACGCATCACAGCAAAAATTATATTTTTAAAAAATGAAGCAAAAAATCATTAAAAGAATTAAAATTTTATACCAGAAAATAGTCACTTAATGCCAGAGAAAACAGGAAAGACAAATAGAGGAGCAAGAAAAAGACCAGAAACACAGAAAACAAAAGAAAAAAATTAGTAGATATAAATTCAACTACAACAAACTGTGAATGTATATAAATTAAACCATCCAAAGGCAGAGATTTTCATATAGGATAAAAAAAATTTAAAAAACCCAAGATCCAAGCGTATATATACAAACATACATACATACATACATACATACATACATACAGAGAGAGAGAGAGGGGGAGGAGAGGGTGAGAGAGAGAGAGAGATAGAGAGAGAGAGAGATGCTGTCTAAAGGAGACACCCTTTGGATTCAAAATGTAAATGGATTGGAAACAAATGGATAAGAAAAGATATATTATACAAAGAGAAAAATCTGAGGACTGGTGTGACTATGCTAATGTCAGACAAAACCCTTTAAGCAGCAAATGTTACTAGTGACAGAGAAGAGCATTTTTAATGACAGAGGGGTCAACTCATCTGAAAGATACAAAACTTCCATTTTTACATGCAACTAACTACAGATCTCAAAATACACAAAGCGAAAACTGAAGGAACTGAAGGGACACAGAAAACTCAGCAATATTAGTTGGAGATTTCAATATCCCATTTACAGTAATGGATAGAACTGGATAGAAGTAGAGGTCAGTGGAATAGAACTGAAAATCGAGGAATACACCTGTACCTTTATGGTCAGCACTGGAATTCTTTATAACCCCTTTTTCAGTTAGGTACAGACCTTCTTAAAATTTTTCAGTCTGATTCTAGGACTTGCTAGTTATTTAAGTTATTAAATCCACTATCTTTTGGCTTAAGACTCTGTTCTACCCATTTTTAAAAAAATCTTCACGTGGAATCAGTAACGTCCTTCTTCCACTGAGAGCTAGATTTGGGGGTCCGGTGACTGTGTGTAGATATAGTCCTTTTCCTTATACCCGATCTTTCTCCCTGGGTATTGACCAGGGACAAGGAGAAAGATCTTTCTTCATGAGGCTGTCGGCTGTCATTGAAAGTGGGAAATTATTTGTAAACACATGAAAACTTCATCAAGGTAGCAGAAAGATGGCTGTACACAGATACACCCCTCGCGCTGGTCACCCTGGCACATCTGGCAACTTGAGAGATGTCTTTGTGTAGGCTGGTGGAAGCTGAGTGCTCATACGGGACACAGTACCAGCAGCACCCACTGGGAGTGTTCTGGTTGTGTTCTTAGTCCCACATCTGGCTGACAGAATCAGGCTCACGCTTCTGCTGCACTCGACTCTTTGTCCTGTGCTTGTGAAGTCCCCATCCCCATCAATCCTTGTTTTCCCAACTCTTATATCTTCAGTCACAATGGGATTCATCTTCTCTACCCTCAAGGGACCATACATACCCCAGAAAGAGAGAATTTTAGCCTTTCTTTATCTGGTTGTAAACGGCATCATAAATTTCCAAGATTCTTTTCCAGTCCCAGTAGAACTGCAGCAGGACCGCAGGCCAGTGCACACGCACACGCACACACGCACACACACACACACACACGGCCACGGAGCAAGGCTGCTGTCTCCCCATCTTGAAGGCACCATGAACTTTACAACTGACTGTCTTGAGAAACCAGATTCGGAGACTTTGAGGAACAGAAACCAGACAAGTATCATTCCCTTCAGCCCCGCAGGGACATAAAGGGCATGTTGAGTCTCCTGTCCTTCTTCTCTGCCCGTGTGGCTTTTCTGCTACTTCCTGCTCCGGAGGGAGGAGCAATGAGAAACCAGGCATCCCTCGTCAGAGAACCTGAGCTCTCGACAGGTGGCCGCTCCTCCGCAATCTCACACTGAATTTGGAAGACTCGGAGAAGTGGACCATTTTACATATTTAAGTAAGTGGTAGGTGAATACAAGATGAGATGGAATGGTCCAGAAATTATGTGAAGAGTGATAAGAGGACTCAAGGTAGAATTGCATTGCAATTTTTACAGGAAAGATGGAACGAAAGGAGCCAATGAGAGGAATTCTCTTTCTAAATGAGAAGCATCTGAGAAAAGATGGGAAAGACAACAAGAACATGGTGCTGGACAATCGGGGTGGAAACGAGCTCCCTAAGTGAGCAGCCCGCGGGCTCAGATGCTGTGAATATATCAAGCAGGTTAAGAAAAAAAGGAGGCTATTATTCTGGCAGCCTGAAGATCATGAGCCTTCAGAGAAATTTTATTTCACATTGTGGGCAGAAGACATAGTCACTAGGTTGAAAGAGAAATCGAAAATGAGGAATGAGAAGCCAAGAGTAGACAACACCCCTTCAAAGCACTTGGTGGTCAAGGTGAAGAAAGAATTCCTTGAAAAAATGAAAACAAATAAGGAATGTCTCCTCCTGTAAAGTTAGAATTAAGAGAATGATTTGGGCATATTTTCAGGTGAAGAATACAGAGCAGTAGAAAGCGTTATCAAAAATTATAGAGAGAACAGACGATGAAGTAAGATTCAGAAGAATATGGGACAGAATGGAATGTGGGGGAAGCAGTTAAAAGTTATCTTTAGAAAAAAGGCACCCCTGAAAGAGAGATAATGACTGGACAGATGGGTGAGAAACTGGAGTCTTAAGGTCACTTCCTAAGCAGAAGGAAAACAGAAGAAAGGAAGAAGCCTGAGGGAAGGGGGCGTGGAGCGGGGAGGCATGGCGCGCCCCCTGAATCCTGCTTATTTCCTGAAATAACTTCACAGGAGCTTTAAGACATCAGTGGGGCTGGAAATAACAGAAATTCAGAGCTGCCCAAGGACAGGAGGGATGACATGGTTCTGATACCAACTCCTAGAGCTCTCCGCATTGCTCCGGGTTCTTTTCCAGAATCGCCACATCCCAGCCGCACCTCGAGACACGCAGGTGCACATCCTATTTCCAACACTCATGCTTCTCTGTCTTTATGATGGGACTTTAGTAAAATCAGTCCCTAGCATTTCTCACTGAAAAGAGTGTCATTTACTTCTGACAATGTAGGGAGACCTTCGTTGTCAGGCTCCTTCCAGTCTTGACTTTCAGATTTACTGTCCGGGACCTGACGCCTCCCGGGTCCTGCCAGGAGACCAGCTCCCACATCTCCCTCCTCCTCCACGCCAGCTTCTGTCTGCGTGTATTCTGAGTTCCTCTCTCCTCTATATCATAAACCGAGATCTTCCATTCATTCACAGTTTTCTAGAATCGTGTTTTAATTCCTCACGTTCCCGGACTCTCCCGGTATCAACAATGTAATCCTCACTCATTCATAATTTTACCATCACTTTGATGGAGTTTTAGAGGGGAATGAAAAAAAAATGAAGAAAACCTACCCCTGACATGGGTACAACAAATGATCCTCTGAAACATATCCCATTTAGCATGTATATTATACTTCCTATGGAAATTGAATGTACACACACCGCGCACGCGCACACACACACACAAATCAACCTGTCTATAAGTTGGCTACAGAACATGTTGTATCTGTAACTACTGCCAATCTCAAATCTACTGTTGCTCCAGGATCATCTTATAGGAAATTTCAACTTTGTCTTTCACTTCCTCCCATTCTGGGATAAAATATCTTATTAACACAGGAAGCGTAAAACGGGAAGGAGTATAGCACTTTGCTATATTCATCTAGATCCTAGTTATAGCAGAAATTTCATATCCTCAGTAATTATGGAATAAAACTTTTACTAGAAACAAAATATAAATAAGTAAATATATATACACATATGCACATATAATGTATGTTATATATAATATATATGCAGGACAAAAATAACAAAAAATAACAAAAACCCAAGATCCAAGCATGTATATATATAGATAGATAGATAGATAGATAGATAGATAGATATGCATATATCTATATATATATCTATGCATATATCTATCTATATATAGACCTGGGGTGGGGGAAGTTGTACAAATAACTAATACACACTGACAACAGGCAGTTATAATAGCACAGATAACTTTCAACGAGTATCTCAACTCCCTCTCGATTAGTTCGCATCCTCTGGTACAACTTGGCAAGCTGGCTCCCTCCACTGCCTGAAAAGTAGAACAAGGTTAATCAAAGAAAAGCAGGTCCAATGTTCACGTCTGGAAGACACTTCTGAAACATTATAAAGTATGTCATCTTGACAAGCAGCTGGAGCGCAACCATTGGGGACAGATCTATTTATCAATACACGCAGAGAGCAAGCTTAAGACTTGCACATTGGTGCTGAATGGAGCATGAAGAAAGAGCAGGTAGAACACATCAATATTAAGCAACGACCTTCCGTTTAGAAGTTGGAGGTAATTCTTCACATGGGCTTTTATGATTTAGAATGTATTTCTCAGAGTTCCAAGGTGCAGGTGGATTGTACTAGGAATAAATAGTATTGTGATCCATCAAACCATGGGGAAAAAAAAGTCACTCACAGGAAAGGAGTTGCCACCACAAACAGATGGTGATTTCCGAATGACGAGACAACCGTTTCATTTAGCAGCTGTAAAATTCTCAAAGCAAAATAACACCTTCGAAATACCATTATGACCTTGGAAAATACTTACTATGTTTTCTATTTCTAAATGTCCATTGAGTTTTCTTTAAATAATAGAAGGAATGTGCATGCTCCACATAAACTGAGTTCTTGCCAATGAACCATTTTAATAAAACACACAACTCCTGAGTACAGAGAGGTATTAAAAGACACACTTGCTAATAGCTCCCTTGGGGGAAAAAAAAATGAGTACAAATGCCCAAAAGCAGTTGAGAAGTTGGCTTTTCCTCAAACATAATGTACTTTAGAAATATTTCCACCTAGAGAATTTGCAAATCAATACAACTCGTGCTTAATTTTCTCCCAGTTCCCTTTCCCACAAAATTGTATGTTACTCTTATTTGAATTGCCTCTTATTTATCAAAATCTTAGTATAGAATTCCACCTCTTTAGCCTCAGGACAATGCTACTAAAATTAGACTGACACACGCACAAACTTCTGTAGTATCAATTTATAACTCACATAAATGTCTCAGACCTTATTTTGAAAATTCTGATAATGACCTTTATCTTTTGTTAACAACATAAAAATAATACACCTTAAAAACCAGCGCATTGATCTATTTGTCAACTGTTTGTAAAATATACATTTATGCTTTTAAATTATTATTTATGATTCATTTTTCAAACCCACTTTGCTTTCTCCTCCTTCTATTCAAAATCTATTACAGAATTGAAACGAGGGGAGACCATATTGATGATCTAATCTAAACCTTCACTTTACAGATAAAACCACTGGGATCCAGAATAGTAATATAAATTGGATATAGGTTTAATCAGCTTAAGAAAAGTAATACCTTATAAGAAGTTAAATAGAAAATTTAATGTAAAGAACTCGTCTCCAAAGTATTTGCTTTTAATGAGAAAAGATAATAGCCTCTTTTTTTTTTAATTCAAATGACTTAGTTTCAGATTTTTTAATTCAAATGACTTAGTTTCAGATTTATTAGTTTTGTTAATACCTTCTTAGAACTTTAGATTAGTTGAGCCAGATGAGGGGTAGCGTTTTCCTGTTGCTGGCTGTCCCTCTAGGAAAATAATGGTTTGTGCCCAGGTCTGGCTCAAGCACATCTCTTCTCTCTGGGGCTCTGACGCATGTGCCTCCAGACAAAGGCTCCATCCCGCACACGCTCTGCCCGTGGCTCTCTCATCAGAGAATCCGGCTCCTTGGAAAGCCGACAATAGTTATTTTTGGTATTTTTAAGTTTGCTAATCTTTTTTATGCCTTAATTCACTTTTACTTAAAAAAAAAAAAAACCATTAGCAAGAAGCACTAGCATTAGTCTAAGAGATAACTGGTATCCCAGTTATAGGCTAGATGTCTTAATCCTTGTTAGCTCTGCACAAACCCTTAAATTCTCTGAAGAATATTTCATTCCCTGGTTCTAAAAATTCCCTTTGAATCATAACCATGTTCTTTGAGAAAAAGTCGGTAAGTGCACACTAACCATCCTATAACTGAATAGAACCATGGGCTCACACTACTTTCTTTCCAGTAAAGCTAAATTTTGGAACAGGCTATTTTCTTACTATTTTTTAAGAAAAAGAAAAAAAAATCCATCATTTATGAAAATTTAAATATCCTTCTTGTTTTTGGCCAATGATTTCCATCATAACTGAGAAGGAATACTTGAGAAATCAAAGAGACAATGCATCTCTATACAAACCATTTTAAACAGTGGTTTTTTAAAAGAGGGTGATTCTGTCCCCAAGGGATATTTGTCTGGAGACATTTTTGGTTGGTGAAAATGCAGCCAGGACATGGAAGCAATCGAAGTGCCCTACAATAGATGACGGGATAAGGCTGTGGTACATATATATAATGGAAAACTATTCAGCCATAAGAAGAGATGAAATACTGCCATTTGCGACAACACGGATGGACCTCGAGATAATCCTGTTAATAAGCAAAATAAGCCAGGCAGAAAAAGTTGAAAAATCACATGATATCACTTATATGTGGGATAGAAACCTAAAAGCAACAGAGGAACAGGACAAACAAACAGAGACTCATGGACATGGACAATAGACTAGTGGTTACCAGAGAGAGTAGGAGGTGGGGGGAGGGGGAGGTAGATGGATAGAAGGGATCAAATATGCGGTGACAAAGAAATCTAACTATGGGCGGTGAACACACAATGCAATATATATATATGCCTTACTGCTACATGTACACCTGAAACTTACTGGACTTCATTGACCAATGTCACCATAAAATTTTTTTTTTAAATAAATTTGAGAAATAATTAAGAAAAAAAAACAACACACACACACACTGGGGCGAGGGGGTGCTATGAATACCATGGAGTTCTCTAGTGGGTGGAGAGGCCAGCAACGTGACTGAAATTCTGCCATGCACAGGACACCACGCACGACAAAGAATTATGCAGCACAGGATGCCAGCCGGGCCCCGCGTGAGAACCGGATCTAAATTCTTGCTCCGTAGAGCATCGCCTTCTTTCTGGCAGGTTCGGCTTCCTCTGGGAGCGTGTTAGAAGCCTGAGGCCATCCCGGACCTCCGGAATCAATCTATATTAGCAAGATGGCCAGGTGATTCATGTGGACGGTCAAGTTTGAGAAGCACTAATTACACCACACTTAGGCAGTCCTTACGTGTTCTAAGAGATCATCTGTCCTACTGCCCAAATGAGTTCCATTAACCTAAATAACAGGTTCGTTGTTACAGCAGCTTGTCTCTAATACAATGTCACTGTTATTTCCACCAGTTCTCATAAATATTAGTAATTCTTACATACAAAAAAAAAAAAAAAACCCATTGCTCAATAATATGGAAAATTCTATGTGGGGCAAACGTAGGTGCATTGGGACCGCTCAGAGGCAAATGCGCGTTAAGGACGTCCCAGAAAGGGCTGTCACATGTGCCACTTCCCCAAAGTATTTAACTGTAGGGTCTATTTTTCCTCAGAGCATCGACTAGGCCTACGGTTTCACAGAAGACATTTTCCTTGGCTCAGCATGGGAGCAAAAGAGGGACCGATTACAGCTCAAATCACTCTCGAGAGAGTCTTGAATTACTTATCACCTAAGATACATGTTGCTTCAACAAAACGCAAAACCCAGAGCCTGCCTTGACGAGGACAGTCGACTGGAATCTCATAGCAGCCCAACAAGCTCAAGTCCATGTCTAAGAGGAATCTTACCGATGGAATTCCTTACATACAGAAATCCGGAAAAATCACTCGGGTCCTGCTGCATGTTGAAATGTGTAGGCCTGGAGATGAATTATCCTCATTTAGAAATGTATTAAAAAGACACATGCTTTCCTCACATGACTGGACTGCTTTAGCGATATAACACTTTCTTCAGTATGTAAAAAGGAAAAAGCAATCATTGAACAAGCAATTCTTGGGAAGGAATTGCAAAACAGAAGGAAAAAACATAAGTAATTCAATGTCAATGGTGACTTCGTTATGCACATAATTTATAGGGAGTCACAGACTCTCTCTTTTCATCGCTAATTATATTAAGGATTATTTAATAGTCACTTAATGAATAGAATTACCACGATGTGGACAGCTTTGCAAACCTGCGAACATTTCCTCAGCAATTAACAATTCCTTAGGGTTGCCGCAGATTGAGTTCAAATCCCTGGCATTTTATTGTGATATGCAGATATATATAAATAGTGTTATACTATCAAGGAAAAAATGTGTACATTCATAATTGTGATGAAGAATTAAGAGACAGGATTTGGAGTCACACATATCTGGGTTCAAACCTCAGCAGCCCCACTTATTAAGGTCTGCATATTCCCAATGCCCAGCGTCCCAAGCAACATAAAAGAAAGAGCTCTACCTTGCCCTTCAAACACTTGTGTAGAATGTGGCATGAGAGATGTGACATGTGAAAAACAGAGCACAGGTATATCACAAGGCATCATTCTATCAGCAATCACTATCCTTATATTTATGTTAAGGCTGCCTAGCTACTCCAACATCGTTGCGTGAAAAACAGTCATTTCCGTTTATCAAAGCCACTCTCTTGGACAGAGCTTCTGAAGAAATAATGAGCCCAACCCCCTCTGCCAATCAATGGTGTGATAAAGGAATAATGGGCCCGATTGATTCTGCTGATCCATGGAACATAGGGCCACGTAGCCTGAAGGGCATACCTTAAGTACTTAACTTTTATTCAGCACAGCATTCATTGAAAAAAAAAATCAAGGGTTTACTATGAGACACTTGGGGAGTTCAACGTGTTGGGAAGAGGTTTCTCTAAACGTTGCCAATCATACACTCAAGGCCTCACTAAGTACAGGGTTTTGGAAAAGGTGAGCCATCCTCCCCTTTCTGATTCCATGTGCAATTATTAAACAGCTTTGCTTCTTTAACAGGATAAAAACATCAGGTTGGGCACTTTTTAATTCACTCAGACATTCTGCTCTGCTGTGCATAATGCAGGAGTTCTAATGTGTGCCCTGGAAATATCGGTGGCCGAGGGACAAGATCAACTGCACTCCATCTCATTTCTCCTATGACGATCCGCATCCCATTAGGAAAGTGGTTTAATCTATTTCAGAACAAGAATAAAGGAAACTTCCTTCTCAGAACGAGAGTCAAAGGAATTTTTTTTTCCTCACAAGGTTATTAGAAGAATTCATTCAGGTGATATAAAGCAACTTATATGTTTAAAAATGGCAGAGCTGTTCATCGATTCCATTGCATCCCCAGTAGATTGTTCTTTGCGTTGCATGACATAATCACATCTTTCTCCCACAAGGCTTAGGGTAATTGTTTGTTGTTCTCAGTAAATATTAAATTGTATGAGCCTGACAAGGAAAATCAGGGGAATTGCTTCTAAAAAATTAAAAGAAGACACAAAGTTTGAAAACTTTATACCCCAGTTACACGCAGTAAAACTCTAGGTGTAGCTATTCAACAAAGATTAAGCATCGTTACGTGTCAGGTACTGCCTAGGTGTATGGACTATGTCAGTGGGGAAGACACACGGATGTCCCTGTCCTCGTGGAGCTTAGATTCTAGCAGCAGGAGGCAGAACATAATGATTACTATAATGAATCAACAAATTATATATTCTGTTGGAAACTGCTAATCGGATATTTAAAAAAAAAAAAGAATGGCAGAATGTATGAGGTAGAAAGGTTACAAATGGAAGCAGGATAGTCAAAAAGGTGTCCTTGAGAAGGTGACACTGAGTGGAGTTGGAGCAGGTGAGGAAGCCATGGACTTCTGAGGGATGAGCTTTCTAGGCAGGGGGAGGAGCCATGCAAAGGCCCTGAGGTGGAACCACATTGGTATGACAGTGAGTACATGCCAGGTGGTAGAGGAGGGCGAAGTGAGGGTGCTGATGGTGGGTGGACGTCACTGCCAGGTCTTAAAGGAAGAGGAAACAGGGCGCCCACAGGTGGGATATTGAGGGGTGAGCGCCTCAATGAGCAGGCGATAGTGCGTGCTTTGCCCATGGAGAATTTAACGATAATAAACCAAGTGAAAAGCCTTCTGCTTTGCATTCACACCGTGTGCCAGCGACTCTAAGACGTGTCATAAAAAAATACTCCTCAGTTCCTAATGTTTCTGTTGGTCTAAGTTCAAAATAATCGCTGTGGTGACTGTGAAATTTTAATGGTATGTAATATATAAACTATAACTTCCCGCTATACTGTCAACCCCTAAAACTTACAGAACCGGCTACCTGCAGTCATTTCAAGGGGAACTTTGCAATAGTCCAGCTTGTCTGTCTCCAACCCCTTGAGATACTACAGAGTCTTGCCTTCAGATTCCAAGTGAGGATAGTGCAGTGATTATAGTGAAAAGAAACAGATCTTGAATTACATTCTATGTTAGCACTTGGCATTTTATTTGTTTCAAATTTAAAACAGCAAAATAGACTGCAAATCTGTTATATGTGCAAATTTTAATGTACATATATATTTTTCTTGCTTTCAATTACAACTTCAGAATAAAAAAATTTAATTGTTATTCATCTTTCATAATTATAACTTCCTGTTAAACTGTAATGTTATTACTCATTACTGAGAATATCAGAAAGTAATGTTTTTTCCTAGTTTTTCCCCCCAAATGCTCTAATGTACTAAGAACTATTAAGCCATTACTTATTTGCTTTTTTGTACTATAATGTCTGTCTGTTTGTTTGTTTGTTTATCAGCCTGAAGATACATACAAAACACAATCAAAGAAAATTTCATTCTTTTTCTTTAGGTAATTATTATTATTCAATTTCATAATTATTATTGAAATAACTTTATGTATAGAGGAGGGAATGTTACAGAATGACTTGATTCAGTTATGAAATAAATACACGAGGTAGGCCCATGAGCAGGCAACTCTTTGATTTTACTTCTTAAATATTCAGTGCACAAAGCACAATCAAATCACTTAGTCTGGAGGCTGACTTTATTGCTTTGGCCATTCTTCTCCAGTAGGAAAGTTTCATTAATAGTTGAATCAATAAATGGATCAATAAGAAGAAGTGAAAACAACCTAGATAATAGGATTTGAAAGGCTGATAGGATCATGTCACACCAGGTATAGGGCACAGATACTGAAATGTCACTCTGTGTAATATGTATAGCGATAAATTAATTTATTTTCTTGCTTTGGACATCTAGAACACGTAGCAAACAACTGTAACCGTTATTTCTAACTACAGAAATAATTAAGTTGTGTAAATGATACCCAGGAATGCATTTCTCAAAATTCTGTTTCTTTTTTTTTTAATTTAATTTAATTTTATTATTAGTTTCAAGTATACAGTACATTGATTAGACATTTATATAGTTTATAAAACGGTCCCCCTGATTGCTCTTTCTCTCCTCTGGCTCTCCACCTAGCCGTTACATTAATGCTAACTGCGTTCCCTACGCCGTGCTCCCAAATTCTGCAGGTTTTATGAAAACGTAACAGAAGAGGTCAGTCACGATTGTCCGTCATATAATCATTGTACTGACTCCTTCCTGAACAGAGTTAGACAACTGATGCCTGTCACCTATAAATCAAACTGAGGATAAATAGTAAAATAAACTCATTTTAGTGGATACTTTTTGCTCAAGCAAAGATGTAAAAGAGATAATTTAGTTTGATGTTAGAAATTTAGACATGTTCTATAACCATCAAGTAGCAAACTATTAATTAATTTTTTGATAGACAAATGCCCATGTATTTACCATCTTATGACTCAGCAGAATAGGAAACAGGCGTATATAACACAAAACTGTGTCACAGAAATTTTGCTCATCTTTATAGCACTTTTTAAAAGAAAAGACAGTAAAATGATTTTTGAGATTATTTAAGGTAAATTAAACCATACAATAACAGTTCTTTATTAATATATTTCAATACGTCCATAACAATTATAGTCTTTCAACCAACTGGCACTGTTTTGGTCCAATAATTAAAACTGGCACTCTTTGGGTGCAATAATTAAAAAAGAGTTAGCATTTCCAGAAACATTCTCTGTATTACCCATGTACTTATAGTTGTTTCCTTTTAAAAAAAAGGAAAATAAAAATTTCCAGGGCATATTGATCATCTAAGTGTTACTCCCTTATTATTAAATATTCAGAAAAATAAACAATATTAAGAAGAAAATTGTGTAACCTGTGGAAAATAACAGTGCCTTTGCATGGCTCCTCCCCCTGCCTAGAATAGGTATAGAATCTCATCTATACCTATATTTATTATTTTAAAAAATTTAACAATATTCAAAAATTTTTAAATGGTACTTTACTTATATAATTTTACAATCTGCTTTCATAAAATTTAAAAACCTGTCTTTCACAATTGTTCTTGTCAATATGCATAAAAACATAATGCAGTGTTCCATTTTATCGATACGCTGTATTTTATTTCACCAGCTGGCCGTCAAAGGTTTTCTTTTCTAAATGTTGTCTTTCTTTTCTTTTCCTGACCTCCTCTTCTCTCCCTCTCATCCACATTCTTTTCTTTTTTTGGCATGATTAAAACACACTGAGTGCTTATCATGTTATGTTCCTTTATTCAGTTTTACATATATCGTCACAGTTCCCCTCACAACTTTCTAAGTAGTCATTAATGTACCCATTTTACAGATAATGAAAACGAAGCTCAGAGAGATAGAGGAATGGCCCAAGGTCATGAAGAACACCAGACAGCAAAGCTGAGATCCAAATTCAGGACACTCCAGTTTCTAGGCACAGAGCTGTTGACACTTGGGGTGTCTTCAGTCCCCCTGCACACTGGTACTCTCCGCCACCGGACTGACCATCTGTCCCTATCAGGTTCATGATGCCTCCAGGACACCAAAGCAGCTCACTGTGTGCTCAAGTCCTGATGCCTCAAGCAGACCCTCCCAACTCCTCTGTCTCTTTTGCTTCCATTATTAGCTGGCGAAAACTGCAATTAGGCTGTCACTGTCTCTCTGAGTTCCAACAACGTGATTTCTGCTGGAAAACCAGCCCAGCGGAACTGTCGATCCGAGCATCCCCTCATCTGTGTGGGGTGCAGCCTCAACGCCATCCGTAATAATTCTGGTTCCCGGCCACCTGTCCTTCTCCTCTACACCCAACACTCTGGCCACTGAGCTCTGGCTTCCCCGTAAACCCCTCTGCTGAGTGAGGCCTCACCCCATCCAGCTGTCCATCAGCGATGGTCTCGCTTCCCCTGTCCTATACCACTGACATCACCTTCCACTGGTTTCCATGACACCTCACTCACCTCGTGTTCTAACATGACTTTTCCCCTCTCTTCCTACACTTCCTGGCTTTTCTCTGTCCCATAATGACTGGTGGATCGTCAGGGGGCCGCATTAAGACATGTGCTAACTTGACGCTCTGTCTCCTGACAATCTCTACTCACATATGTTCCGTCACGGGCTGCTTGCTTGATGGCACCTTGGTTCCACACTTCCAGCCAAGATCTTGCTTCTGATTCGGAGCCTACATTATCTAATCGTTTACTTGTCCATTTCCTTAGAAGTCCAGATTTCTCTCTTTACCACCCGGATGAAATATAACCTTGATCACAGACCAACAACGGAAGCGGAGCAGGAGTGTTCGGCTACCTCTTCCTTACCTTTTAGTTCTCAGCCGAGATAGCCTTTTCTCGGGAAGGCTTCTGTAAGTGCTAAACCTGAATCCAGTGCCCTGTCCCACAGCCCCTGGACCTGTAACGCACCACTCAGCATGCCGTATTCTAATTACTTACACTACTTTCTGTATCTCTTAGTTGACTAAAAACTGGCTCCATAAGGACAGAGAGAAGTTCTGATTTTTTTCCCACTACCATTTTTGTAATACTTTGCACAGTGTGCATAGCAGGTGCTTTTATTACTGAGACGAAGCAAACTGAACTGGATCTGCCTGGCTTCTCTCTCCAAATATAGGTCACCAAAGCTAGGCTGTTTTGTCCTACCCTGTTAATCTCCACGATTCAGCTGTCATATTTTAGGGATGGCTGCACAGACATTTTCCTCAAAAGCCCCTCTCTCTAAGCTTATCAAGTCTTGCTAATCCATGCCAGTGAAGCCACCGACCCGTGCATCTTTCAGAGAAAAGGAATCCACAGATCCATTTGGCTTCAGCTTTATACCTTGCTATGCTTTGAAAAGTCTTCTTCGTGGTTGTTTCCCCCAAGTTTATTTAGATTTATTTAGCATATTTAAATCTTTAATCAATCTGGAATTTATTTTCCTAAAAAGTATACACACACACACACACACACACACACACACACACAATGTATGTGTATATATATATTTTCCAGGTGGTTAATTATCCAGGCACTGTTAAATAAACTCTTCAAATATCCTCCACGATCTAAAATTTCAAAATTTCAACTCTATTAACTAGTGGAATCTCCTAGCACCGAAGAGAAAAGAGCAGACTCTAGAACCAGCTGCCCAGTTTCAATCCCATGTCGACACTCAACAAACTTTTGGCAGGTCACTTAACCTCCCTGTGCCTTGTAATTCAGGGGTAAACACAGCCACTATCATTCAGGGTTGTGGTTAATTTCTACGCAAAACATTTAAAGGAGCACTGATTAAAGCAAGCCTTAGTGTGCTCCTTTGTACTAGCTCTGTCTTCTGTTTTTCTACTTTATCTTCAAGTCCACTCACCTTTCCATTGTTGGACCTGTGCTGTGCCATGCTAAGTGCTGGGCGGGAGAACGCATTTTCATGTCTAGAACAACCCCCCAAGTCATCACCCCTCCCTTTAACCTACCCCACCCCTCTTCCTCTTTAAAAATCACCTTGTTATTCTTATGCATTTATTTAGTAAAATCTTTTCCTCCAAAATATCAATAATAACAGCCAGCTATTACGTAAGGATTGTTTCATGGACACGGATAATCAAATTTAACCATATGAGGTTAAGAGAATGAAGAATGGAATCATTAAGTAAGGGACCCAGGTTATCTGATTCTAAAACCTGACTGCAATGCATCACCTCTGTTATAAAAACTCTTGTGGAAAATGGACTCAGATTTGAAATAAATCTACTGATTTGGGGAAAATGAAGAATGCTGAATACAAAGTTTTCCTGTTCATCATTATGCTTATTCTTCATCCAATTATTTATGTTCTTTGTTAAAATTTTATATTGTTAATAGAACTAATTTTATAGTGTGCCACATTGTTGTTACTGTGTAAAGCTTGACAAATGTTAATTGACTTGCTTCTCACCATGACCCTATGGCATTGATATTATTATTATTATTATTATTATTATTATTATTCCATTATTATCATACTATTATTACTATTGTTATTATTTTTTTCATTTCACAGATAGAGAACTATCGTGGCTTCAGAACCCATAACTAGTTACTAAGCTCTCAGACTGCTCCTCAAATCACAGAGAAAGTATAATTTTACCTATTTATATAATATTAATAGCTGTGAATGAGAACTTTACTCATTCTCTATCTTGTTACTGTTAGTCTATGAGAAAGTGTTGGTTTTTGTCTATATCTTACTACCCTGTTGAAAAGTTATACATTCCAATTGTTTATGTCAATTATCCTGGATTATTTAGGGAGATCGTCAAAACAAATCCAGGTTTTGTTTCTCAATATCCGAAAATTATCATTTCAGATTCTTTTGTAAAAATGTTTTGGTTAGCACTTCTGAACATTTTCAAATAGATTTTTCATTAGACATAGTCATCTCCTATGCCAGTTCCATAGGAATGTCTCTCATTTTTCATTAGCAAGAGAGCTTCTGCTATTTGTGTATTTGTTTGTTTGTTTGTTTTTCAGGTGGGTACTGTCTATTTACGGAAACACTGCGCATTGAGATTTTGACTTTCAGTCAGTTACTAATTTTCCTTTTCTGGATGTTTTATTATTAAGGGTGTCAGAGTTCTTCCACATCTTGCAAAGCACCGCTACACCTTCAACTGAAAAGATGGCTGTGTATTGCCCAGTGGAACTTTACTTTCCATAATATGGGGATACAATTGGTACTGGTAAATAACAAGGAGACACACTCAGACCTTATTATTGGTTTTTACTGTGGGAGGTCCAAAGTCAACAACCTTCGGCTTATTTCACTAACAGAATCATAAAGGTTGTATCTGCAGCGTTACTCTTTGATTTAGTTAAAAATAAATCATTTTGGCTTTAATGTGGCTCTGAACGATTCCATTCCAAGTCTTTTTCAGGGTTTTAGTACTCAATGTAATTACCTGAAAGATGAACACCTATAAACTGGCATAAGAGTACAAACTGCGGTCAGAGAAGAACATATCAAACAAGACGAATCTGAATCTCTTCAATCTCTAGGCGTGCTCTTCCTGTTTTAATTCACATACATGTTATGCAAAAATAAAACCAATAAGCAGTTTTACATCTCTGCTCTTTCTAAAATTCTGTTTGCAATGTCATCCTTTGCAATGATCTTACTAAACATTCAAGAAAATAAGAGTTTGCTCTATAAAACCTCTACCTGTGACCAATCCACAGGTGCTCGCTTCTATGCTCCCTGCTGAGCTTAGTCAGAGAAAAATCTCGTACTAATATGGACTGGAGCGATGGCACAACCTCATTTTTGGTCTTCAGAGTATCTGCTGAAAGTTCTTTGTTTTCCAGATTCTCTGTCCCAGGCACCACAGAGGTTATTCCAAACCAACGTCATGTTGTCACCACCAACAAACCTACCAACTTCCCATATCAAGGAATAACCTTTGTTCCTGCTGACCCGTTATCTGTGGAAAGCCTTCAAGCTCCCCCACCCAGATGAGCATTAAAGCAGGGCTCCATAAAACAAACAAACAATTAGCATCTTTGATTTAACTATACAAGCTCAATAATGACAAAAGGAAGTAAATGATAAAATAGTGCATTTCGACAATTTGGAGATGCACACTTTTTCACATTTTACCCTCTCTGAAATCACCTTCTTACAATCTCATTCACTAGAGAGCAGTCATGGCAGTTCTCAAGAGCTGCACATATGGGAACCTGGCCATGTGAGCTTCATTCAAAAACTCTTAAAGGACTTTGAGAAAGAAAGATCCGTTCTGGCTTTTGTTTGTAAACCTTCTAGTGACATATTCTGGTGAGATCAAGAAAACAAAACCTGTAGAATGTGTCACCACAGCTCGAAAGACAATCACAGAGAAAACTGTGAAGCAAATCTTAAAAATGTGCTGCACCCTCACGCTTTGATGTCACCTCAGATGGCCGTGTGTGAGAAGCCGAGATGGTGATGATGTAGCATCAAAAGAGAATCAGGAGAGAAAGACTGGAAACGTTTTGGGAATGCTTAACCAGCTTATTGAACTTGTATTTTTATTTTTTAAACTGCACAATTAAGAATAGATGATAAAGAAAAATCTATATTGAGATGAGTTAGAAGAGCATTTCCAATAGGTATAAAATGAAAATTGTAAGTAACAAAAAAGCGTTGCATCCCAGTTCCTCAATCCCTCCCTCCCCTCCTTCCCACCTTCCTCCTTTCCTCCCTCTCACTCCTCCTTTCTCTTTCTCCCTCCCTCACTCCATCCCTTCTCCTTTCCTTTCTCTTCCTTCCTTTCCTCTCTCTTTTATTTTTTCCTTCCTTCCATCCTTTCTCTTTTAGTGGAATATGTAAAATAACGATGTGCCTTAACTTGAAAGGATCTCAGACGTTATCAACTTTGGCAATAATTTAGACAGCGATGGAGATTCTGACATTTAGTCACGCGATTAGTGACAGATTAGTCTAAAGACTGACAATGCAAAAGAAATTTTTCAGACCTCAAATATATTTTATAAGTACATTTTAAATACCTTTATTTAATTGCCACACTAACTGAAATATTTTTATTAAAGTTCGAATACTTATAAATTTAATGGTTACATTTTAAATGACAAAAACCTGGGTGTGTCTCAACTCCATCACTTTTGTCATATAGATTTTTATAATTGTCTTTAATGTAGTTAAAAATCATCTTCTCAAAACCATCATCCAGGAAAATGTTATTTTTTATTACTAAAGTAAAATTTTTATTTTTAAAAAACTATATTCATCTATTTTTTATTTATTAGCTATACAACAAATATGTTTTGAATGTCTATATCTACAAATTATAGTAAACTTCCTCTTCAAGTTTTATAAAGATTGTGAAACTCGAGTTATATCTTTTTCAGCAAGTGAGGATAGCACATATTTACTGAAAATATCTTATATGTATATGTATATGTATGCCTACTGACACACGTCTTCATTACAAGAGCTTGGTCTAACTAACTTTCCTTAGATGACAAGGAATGTAATCGCTCCAGGCAGACATCAAGACCAAGAGCAAAAAGAAGAAATAAATAAATATGCATTCAGGAAAGACGGTCTGAACATCAGAGATATTATAGTGGCTTGATGGTGATGCTACATTCTGAGTTCATCTGTCATCCGAGAGTGGATCAGAAAGAGTCAAGTTAAATTACTGACAACCAACAAAAAACAGAATCCATTATTGGAAGCTCCTATTTCCTGTCTCCCTATGCTATTCTGTATTGCCATATTCAGTGGGAAACTCACTAAACTGAAAAACCTGACATCCCTCATCTTTGTCAAGACCCTAAACACAGTGCAGTCGATGTCTTGAAGTCCCTTGAGCCCTCTGGCTCTGTGCACTCAGCATGTGAGCTCTCCATAAAAGACAGTGAATTGCTGACGGGAGGAAGTGACAAATGGGCGAATTAAAAATTTACACTCATGCTATATGAATGCATTTCCTGACAATTAGCATTATTGGCTGCTAAAATGTGTTTCAAAAAGAGTTACGGAACATGAAATTTTACAAATCGAGATCTGTGCAATAAAAACAAGTTACATTTTTACTTAGTGTACAAAGGATATGTGGAAAGAATTTAGAGATTTATAATGGTGGAAATATCATAAAATGGTGAGTATAACCAGATCACATTTAGGAATCATTTACTATTTCAATAAAAAGTTTAAAATTCATTTCGGTCAATTGTGCACACATAGTAAGCTGTTTTCTTATAACTATTCTTAGTCTAGTATATGCTATTAGAATGAATCCCTAATTCCTGTAGAGGAAGCAGCTTAGGTTCAGACTGTAGACATCCAGGCAAAGTTCTCCTATTCATCGAGTGTTTATAGATCTTTGGAGTTAGCAGGTACATTCACGCAAGAGCAGCAGCTGATAAATGGCTCTCCGGCCAGGACCAGGACAGGGAACATGAGAACGAGTGCTCCTGGTACCCGTTAAGGGGACTCTACCCACACAGGTGCATTGGCCCCTCGAAAATACCGAGCTTAGGGATGTGAAGGCCAAACGCAGCTTCAATCGTAATCATCATTTCCTATGCTAGGGCTTGATGATTCAGCGTTTTTCTCTCCCTTGCTCTCTCTCTTCTGTTTGAAAGCATCGAGGTGCTGGAGGATGCTGCACCTGCAAGCATTGTGCCTCCCTTTCCCTTCCCCCTACCCTCGCCCCGCCCTGACCTTGCCCTACACATCTTTTCCATCTGGCTGTCGGTCCTGTGGTGTATCTGTTTTAACCAGCCAGTAATGGTTCTCCTGGTTTCTATGAGTCGTTCTACGTGTGCCTTTTGGAGTCTCATTATGTGCACGAGCACTCGGCCCTCGGCCAAGACCCCAGGGACTGTCCCACGCGCATTCACATGACCTCTTCTCTGACACCCAGCTGTTGAAATTGCATTTCCTTCAGCAGCACCAAACTGTGGTATCCACTCCTTACGCTGCTGAGCTCTGCACCGTCCGAACCTGCGTCAGCGCTGGGAAACCGCTCCTAGGCAGGAAGCTCAGCTCTATGCTCTGTTTCTCTGCAGAATCGAGGCCTGCACAACCTGTTGTCTAAAGCCCGTAAGTGACTGCCTTACATATTTGTTCAGTGTCACGGTTGCTTATGCCATGATGTCCATCTTCTACCAATTGCTTCTTTATGGCCAGAAGCAGAATTCTAGCCACATACATGGGAAGAATAATTGTTACTCTTGTAGTGATAGTATTTAACTAATGTTAATGAACGCTTTCAGGTGAATAGTAAGCACTAAACAGGTTAGGATCCTGGCTATTTGTACTGACGAAGCAGAAAGATAGATGGGATGAGATTTGGGGCTTCTTTAGCTTCCAATAAAGATCGTTTATGAGAATGGCAAAGGAGAATCTTCGGAGAATTCTAAGCTGATGGGACGAGATCAGAGTTCATGCTGAAGGGCATTTAATCTCTGACCTTCAGCAGGTGACTGCGAAGGAGAGGAGATCTGCATAGAGAGACCAGACAAGACACTGCCACCTGGGTGGAAAGGTCATGGAGGATGAAAGATGGAGGAATTTAACCTCAGGGTCGGAGTAAGCTACCTTGTGAAGGTTCACTTCCGGATTAGTGTGGCGCAAGAAAACCCTAAGTCAAAGGATGATCGAAAATCTGGAGAGGGGGAGTACAATCACTAGAAATAAGAGATTTGGAGAGAGTTGCTGATCTCAGGAATGACTGTATTACTCTATTGTTTTGAGTGTGAGGGCTGGTAAGACAGTGGACGCTGGAAGGGGAGATACTCAGATGGAAATGGCCAGTAGATGCCTGAAAACAGGTCTACAACATCCAGATAGGGCTGAATTCCACACAGAAATTTGAGAATATTTGTATATATGTAGGAGATGGGTGAGCTATACACAGAAGGAAATGGGTTGTTAGTATAAGAGAGAATTTAGGGGGACAAAAAACCTCAAATTGGAAAAGAGAAGATGATGATATTTACATGGTTTCAATTATTTGCACATGCTCTGGGATCATTAAATATTTGCATAATTAAAGTATTAATCTAGTTTGTGTGTTTCTGTGTGTGTGTGTGTGTGTGCACGTGTGTGTGTGTGTGTGTGTGTCCCAAGTTGACACTAAAACTTAAAACTATTTTGGTTATAACAACACAAAATTATCCAGGTGATGATAAAGTAACATAAAGTTAAACTACACAAATCTATGTGAGATGAATATCATTAAAAGCAAAATTTAATTTTAAAATCTTGAAAAAAATAACGAATGGAAAATTTTAAAGCAGGATGTTAGTAGCAGTTGAAAATGTGGCTGAATGTCCGAAACAAGTATAGTCAAGTGCTAGATTAGAGAATTATTCAAATAATACTTATTACTAACAATAACTTTTCCCATGACATATATACAATAAGAAGAAAACATAAACAGAAAAGTCGGTCTAGTTTATCTAAAAAATACACTCTTTGGGACAGGAATACAAATGTACGGTAATGATTTTTTTGTCTTTTACTAAACCCAGAGAAAGCAGCTGTTACGAAAGTAACTAGAAAAATCAATGATCTTTTAAAAAAAATCCATTATAATCCAAATTAGAATTGGAAGTGAGCAGGAGTGTCTACTAGACAAAGACAAGAAACTCTGTTTTGCCACATAAATCCTAAGATATTACTTGGAAGACATCTCAGAGTAGCTCATTCTAGAGATGAAAATCTGGGTTCAGAAAAGTAAGGAGATTTTGAAAAAGAAGCAGAACTGGAATTATAAGTTTCACTTTTTACTGTCTCTTGGGACCCTTTTGAAACTTAGTCTCTGATTTGTTGTTGAGTGAAGACACTGGTTCCTAGGGAATCCATTTTCTGAGTAGCTCTGAAAATGTCAACCATTTTGAGCCTTGTGAATTTCTTTAATGTGCTCTTTTTAGAAGTTTGATTTCTCAAAACTTATTTTTTCCAAAACCTGAATAAATTATCTTTAAAGTATGTGTTGTTAAAAATATGTCAAAAAAAGAGTTTCATAAAAGTACATAGCTAAAGCTGCTGACAAATTTTATTTTCGCTAGGCCATTGAGAAAGCTACTTATTGTGGTTACTAAAAATGGAAAGACAGCTATTTTCCCCCTCTTTAGAAAGCAATTACTTCTTTCTGATTAGAAAGACCAAATAAGAAAAAAAAAATAGATTTCTAGCTCAGAAATGGGACTATATTTTTCTTTTCCTTATTGCCTTTCGGAGATAGAAATAAGTTCAGAATGAAGAGTCAGTCCTTCCAACTGATGTAGATAATAAAAAAAGCAAATCAAGGCTTTAATTCACTCTATAAGCTTAAACATGATTACTAGACGATTGCTTATAAAAAGCCACCAGCAAATAAAGTAGCCATACTGTTTCCAGTCTGCACTAAGAAGAAGAAGAGCACTAGAGAATTATTTCAAAACTAGAATTGTATTAAGTAATGCGTTAAAGGAAGTTATGGCAGTGAGGGGGGTACCACATGAGTCGTAGCTATTTTTAGAATTTTCATCTCAAAGAAATACCTCGAATCTGGGGGTCTTAATGAAAGCAAGACACAAACACAGCACCCATGAAGTCACTGCAAGATGGCCTTCCGTGCATTCGGACTTTCTGGAGATAAAATGACCAAGGCACTACAGAAAGTCTGTCTGCATAACTGATTTTAAATATAAACATAATAAAATTTGGACTATCCTAATGGTCTCCACTTGTCTATAGATTAATCTATAGTGAAAAAAGAATCACATTTTCCCATTAAAGAGGAAATAGTCAACCATGATCTTGAGTTTCCATTCCTATCTGCAATCGATATTTTTATATACACAGCCTGTCAATATATGCAATGGATTTGACTCTACTGAGTCAAATCGTTAAGGTGATTAATGAGTAGTATGAAGAAATTCCTGGAAGAAAAGACATCTATTCCTGGCAAGTCATTTGATTTGTCTTTTTCTTTACAATACCAACCAGAAAACCATGAACTATAAGGCACTCCTAACAGCATGAATTAATGTTATGTGTGTGTGTATAAAATGCATGTGTTTTCAATTAACACGGAAGAAATGCCTTCTTGATCAATTACCATTCTAAAATACTATATTTTAATGTAGAATTAGAAATGGGAGACTAACAAAGCCAAATATTAAACTTGTACAAAGTCTTAAAAGGTGCATGCAATTCAAATGCTCTCTCTAAATGTAAGATTATTTCTAATACAATAATCCAGAAAGGAGTCAAAATTTGACCTAGGAATAAAAAGATAATAATCATACCATGTTATATATGAATAACAATATTTAAAGATATTCCTTACTTTTACCGCTGCATTCATGGCTAATAGCATTAAGTAACTTATTAGGTCCTTCAATTATATTAGTTTGTGGAATTAATTTTAATGATGGTAGAGGAATCTGATAGGCAACACTCCAAAGGAGAATTTTTTAGTGAGTCAAGAAGGTAGGAAACCACCTCAAGACCAGATGCTACTCCATCTTCAAATTCCATTAGCTGCCGACTTATTTCAAAGTTACAGAAGAATTAATTTAAGAAGTTTAGTCTGGAAATTCATTCAGCTCTGAAGGCCTCAGTTTAAGCTGCTAAGGAAAATGCTGTACCCTAATAATAGAAATTGGTTGCTGACATTGATCTCTTTATTCAAAATGTCATATGTCTATCGAATACAGGTACATATACCATATTATTATCAAAACAGCATTTGAAAATAAAGATCACTTCTGTGCACATCATACTTTCAGAAAAAAATTTAAAACAGAATTTTCGGGACCAATTGTATTAAGGAGACATTAAAAGAAATTTAAAATAGACAACTTACTTTCAATTCCCTAACACAAAGTCATGAATGTATTAAAATAATTCATCACGGAAAAACATTTGCTCATTTACTGATTCTCAGATGGCTGCAATCATTTTCCTCCAAATTATCAACTCTAATTCATTTGACTTGCTCCTTCCCCCACGGATACTTATCGGGGAAAGCTGGAATTGACGACTTCACTTTCCATTCTCCATAAAATGAACTGCTCCAATAGATCTTGTTCAGGAAATGAAGTATGAAGTATGTAATTGTACGAGAGCAAATTAAATGCATTGCGCAAGGATCGCTTTGCAGGAAGAAGCCCAGTGAAAGGAATGGCTCCTCTGCATGAGAAATCATCGAAATGTTTTTATAGTTGGCATCCCCCGGTTTTCCATTCTTCGAGGTGCTCTTTAGATGCGGAACGTGAAGATGGATTGGAAGCGAACTTCCCCCAAACGGACTTCCTCTGAGTAAAGTCCTGGCTGAGAATGTGGATAACCGGGCACACATTTCCGACTGGTGCAGCATGGTGCGCGTCAGCCTACATAGAGCTCAGAAGGGAAACTGCACCTCCCAGATGTGGTGCTGGAGACACCGGCCAGCTGGGAACTCTGCCCGTTACTCTCAGCAACACTGCTCAGCAGCTCCCGGACAGTGACAAGGTATTCCGACTAGCTGCTTCACTGCCAGAATTGGGGAAATGACATCTTCATAAAGAATCGTTGAACAGGTTGATGTAAATCGCTCTGCACAGCATCGAGTTCTAGCAGAAAGTTCGTTACTCGATCAGGCAGGACTCCGGAGACCTGTGTGTAATTCTATTACATTTCCGCAAACACTGTTGCTGTCTTTGGGGATTTCACTTGGAGGCGGGGGATAGACGAAGTGACCAAAGAGCTTTCTTTTCATGGGCTAGAATTTGGTTTTACATTTTAATGCTATATGGGATATTATATCAAGCATGGCTATTTCCTGGTTCTGACATCCCATAATGGCAGATTTATATAATTTCACTTATATTAAATAAAAATGTCAACTTCCTCTTCTTCTCTCTATCTTAATATTGATGTAAAATTGAGAACTGAGTAAGATGTGCATTCAGGGACCAGCTAAATGACAAAGGAGGACTCCTGGCAGTGAGTCCACTCAGCATCATGCGTCTCACCTTGAGTGGATCCTGGGTTTTCATCCTTCCACGTGGTCCAGACACCCTCCTACTTCACAAGTACAATGTCATGTTTAAGATGTGACAGGTCAAATATGTCGGAAGAAAACAAAAAAGCGGCATATTTTTCTTAGGCAGTCACCACTTAGGAATCATATGTATTCTAAGCGAAGACACATAAACAATTTCCAAAGATCTGAGCTTGTGACCACATGATCATCAAAATTACTTCAAACAAACTGAGTTTGTATTACAGAAGGATGGAGAGAAAGAGAAGACTTAAGTCCCAAACATAAGGTTTAGGGGGATAAAGGCGTGCGCACGAATTGCAACCTGACCTAAAAATCAGAGTTTCCAGGTCCGGTTGCACAGTGTGTGTACTGCCAGATGGAAGAAAATGTAATTAGAGGCTGAAATCTGACCCTCGCTCGCTCCACCGGCTAAGCTATGCACCACGGTCTGGGGCTATGTCTTCTCAGAAAGAGCATCCCCAGTCAGTAGGTTGGCATCAACCCAGAAAACATCAAACCTTAGAAACCCAGAATGAGAGATACTTTAAGAAAAGGACAAAGACTAAGGAGAGAATTGCTTTTGCCTAGAAAGAATACCATGTCCTTCGGAAAGGAAGTTTTAAAAAGAGTTTTCACAGATGGGACATTTCGATAGTCAGAAATTACAAGATAAAAAAAAGTTTTTCCAAGATTAAGTTGGAGAAATATACTGGGGTAAAAATAAAACTGCACTGTCATGTGAACATAAAATGGAACTAATTGTGTCTCATCATTGGAATTGTCCGCTTTTTGCATCTGAGCAGTAGAGGCAGAGCTCGTCACATGGCCTGTTTCTGTACTTTAAAAAACAAAAACAAAAACTGAAAAGCACTGGAGAGTCTTAACAACTCTTTTATGATGTAAAGTTGAATGCTTTTTTCTACACTTCAAATAGAGAGACTGATTTCTATGAAACCGATAATAAGTCCACCAATGTGAGAGGCAAATAATGCTGAATCTCCTCTTGCGTTTTAGTTGGTCACTTCGATACTGACAGGTTATACGATCAGGAAACCCAGGACCTCCATTTTGGGAATGCATCACTCCTGAATTTTCCAGAAAGTCTGCAACTTAGGTGGGATCAATATAATTTTCCCATCCAAGCAGGGAGCGGCAGGAGGGAAGAAGCTATTTGCTGTTGATTTTTACCGCCCCCCACTTATCTGGAGATTTATAGATGCAGTTCTCACTGTATACATAGATACAATTATAAATGCCACTGTATTACAAATGGATGTCTGTGGCTTTTGTGATTTTTTTTTCTTTATGAAAAGCTGCTTTAAACGTCGAGCAAAGATGTAATTCAAACTACAGTAAATAATTATGCAGATGCTTTGGTTTTTATGAGTTGAAATTAACTTGGGATCTTGTTGCTTTACATTTGGGAATTCGGTCTAATCTTCTTTGTCTCATATATTAAAATCTTATTCTAAAACTGGTGTTTTTATTGTCCTGGAAGCTTTGCAATGGCCTCAAGCCAAAAGCAACAAAGTTTCCAGTTGACATTAGCATGCTGATTTATTTATTCAATGTAAAATTTACTTATTCGATGTCAAATTCAGCTGAGTTTTACATTAAAAGGGTAGTGACAGTTTATGTAGGATTTCATTCTTAACCAGATAAGAGAGACAATGGATATAGAACTTAAAATATATATATATAATTTGATGTTAGCTGAAGGCTCTGTCATTGATCAATACAAGCCCTAAATACAAGAACCAGAGAAGGGGGCAGTGAAGGGTCCTAGGTGTTGGCTCCCGCAAGGTTTTTGACTTGTGCATTTTCCCTATACCATAGTTATCACTGGAAAAGTTCAAAATCAAGGGAAGATCAATTTAATTTAAACCATATTGACCAGACTTAAGCACATTCTTCTCCATTAAAGAAATAATAACAAGCCATATCTATTTACAGAGATTGGGAAATAGATGTAAGTATTTAAATACCAGAAAAAGTCATCTGTAAATTAAAATGACTTCTTGGGTTCCAAACAACTATACCATTACGTTACTTTAGGTAATGACCCTTTGAGTGTCTTTTGAATGCCAAATGCAAGGTGTACCAGTAGATTTTAAAGTGAACTAATATCTAGAACATTTTTCTTCATGAAATTAACCACTGACTTTCAAAATGATAGTGCGTATAAAATAGCCTTTGTGATACAACTCGTACCAAGTTTTATTAGGTACTTTAAAAGGTGCTTAGAGGAGGCAAAATTTTTTAGTTGATTCAGATATTCCAAGTCATATTGTAAGTGGATCTATCTATTCTGTAAGACACAGAACTAAAGAAAATATAACATTTGCTTTAGAAAAAAAAAAAAGGAGGGGTAGAAAGAGGACGGGGAGGGGAGGAGGAGGAGGGCTTTTGATCCGCCCTACTCTTACTTGAAATGAGAAATAAGCCAATCAGGTAAAATAAAACACAGCCTCTTGTTAGCTCATTTTTGAAACATCCACTGACATGGCGGACAGAGACTGATCTACACAGAACCTGTGTTAACCAGCCAAGTACGGGCATTTCATGGAAGCGGTGATGGCTGCTGGTCAGGGCAGAAGAAGGAGGACAATGTGAGCACCTGCAGAGAAACTGGAGAGGGCCACTTCCTGTTCGTCACCTTCTCTAACCACCTCTGTGTAACTAGACCCCACCACAACTTTTATCTCTTTTTATTTTCTTCCTTTCTCCTCTGCACTTTGCCTCTGTCAGTCCTTCAAATCATCGGTGACCCTGAAGAGATTATAACGTAGCAATGATCGAAACTTTTCCCTATGAATGAAACACTGATAAATTCACTAAATATGAATTTTTAAGAGTGGATGTCCTCCATTTACATAACATTTTTCAATTGCTTGCATATAATTTCTCTTTTTTCTCTGCTACCTCTCAGGTATAAAGACAGCTTTATTTGGCAGCTTGCTTTCTAAAGAGTCAGGTCTTACTAGATGGGGCAGGAGAGTCTACATCACAGCTTAATTTGTCGCCATTGTGGTGTTACTCTCAACTGGGTCACAATTACTGAGAATCGAAGTGGGAAATTCTTAGAGAGCCATAAAATATGGCAGTGAAATAAATGTTTCATACGTCGCCGGCGCTGTCAATCCTGGCGTTTGGAGCCTCATTTATGGGGCAGAGGCATTAAGAAGTGAGGGGTGAAACTCAGTGATCACGCACAGTAAGGAGGACCTCGCAAACTGAAAATGGATGAGTATTTGTGAGTGACATACACCTCCAAAGTTTCAGAACAGCAATTAGAATACCAAACTGTCTAAACAGTCTTTGGATAATCACAAAAATGCAAGAAAAGAAGATGGACATCTTTCAAGTCCCTCAGAGCTGTTTTTTCAATACCCCAAGAAACTTTCAATCTCAAATGAGTGTGTGCCATGTTTCACCATTCTTTCACAGTTTTCATCTCAAGGTTAGAAGGCTCCTGACATTCCTCTTGGGTGCCAACTGTATTTTACGTTCTACTGAGGTTTTCTACTATTCTTCTCGACTTCTGATTGTTAATCCCAGAATGGATCCTATGAAATGCTCTACTCCAATTAACACTGAATCTGTGTCCCTTTTGCATGAATTAACATATTACCAGTAAATGATATTCAGTTTACCAAACATTACACTTACTCAAAATTATCTCGTCCTCTCTAAAAGGTAATCCAAAACTAAATTCTCAATTAGCCGCCTCTGCTGTAAACTGATCTTCATTTCTCTCCTGGCTTGCCTAATTGATTCTATGCTTACTTTTTGGTTCTAAGTGCTTTTCCAGTAAAGCAACACCACACAGACTATTCATAATGACTGCCATTCCCTAGAAACACAGGTTAATGTGAGGGCATATTAAAAAGTGAAAAAGGAAATGGTTTTGCATAGAAATATTGAAAACTCTTAGGTATAATCATTAAGAAATGGGGATCATTCCAAAATGTACACATGGTCTCGTGCAAACCCATGTATTCAAGTTTGTTTTTCTCCTTTAGTTGTTGTTCAACAATGTAAAGCGAACATACAAGGAAATTTGATTTTGACGACGGCTGTGTGTGCTTTCCTCACAAAACACCTAGATTTTATCGGTGATTATCCAATGACATTACTGACATTTCTAACGACAAGTCCAGATTTATGGCTAAGGTCAAGTTAATCTGATACAGGAATTTTCGAGAAAACATCGCAGGGCCCTTACTGATGTTGGGAGTGTGTTTTTGTCCTTACTTTCTGTCCTTCCAAAATATTATTCTGGTCCCGCATCTCATAAATAGGTAGTGAACCAAAAAGAGGGGGAAAAATTCCTGCATCAGAGCAGGAAAAACTCTACTCTACCATAGACCTTTGGAGAGAATAAGACATATCACAGCACAATTCTGACAATAAGCCACTTAAACATTACTCGGCACAGACAATAAGCATATAGAATGTCAGAATGCCCTTCACTATCAGAAAAATAATCTGCATAGGTATTTTAGAAAACTAATGTCCACGATCAGTCCCTTGGATACCAACGTGGAGTTACCTCATACTGTCATTTACCAAACAATTAGCTGCAGCTTATCAAAACCACTGTCAGGAAGAGACTGGGCTTCCTGAGTGGGACTTCAGAACGACAGGACTGTCTTTTACACTTACAGAAGTGGCTAGAGCCATGGATCTGCCGAGTCTAGAGTCAAAATAAAACTTTCCACCCAGTAATCCTCCGACCAGACAGATCAGGCGGCCATCAGGCAGCTAGAGGAGTCTTTGAAAGGTTTCAAATGAAATTAGGAGCATTAGTTAATCCTGTGACAACCAGCAGCCTCGGTTTGGAAATTAAATGTTATTAAGGCAAAGCCCTCTCACACTATGCACAACTGATATGAGCAAAAAAATTACATTTATGGTGAGGTTCAGCATCCTTTGCATCCACCGCTCAAATGAATCGGGCTGAAACAATGCAAGCCATGCAGAGTTAATGTTGTGAGCATGCAGAAGATGCATTTTGAAACTTAATGAAAACTTTACTTTTTTAAAGTCAAAAGCATCTGTCTGCACTGACAGATGAGTCCCACCTTTTCGGGTTGCCATCTTCTTTCTTGATTTAGCATCTTCCCCCGACCTCAGCTTTATTGAGAAATAGCTGGCTTATAACGCTGCGTAAGTTGAAGGTGCACCATGTGTTGATTAGCTAAGCTTAAATGTCTCGAAATGATGATCACCGCGGCATTGGCTAACAGCTGCATTACGTCATGTAATTCCCATTTCTTTTTTGTGATGAGAACATTTAACATCTACTCTCCTAGCATAATATATTCTGCGTATCAACTATAATCACTATGCGTACATTAGATTCCCAGAAGTTATCCATCTTACAGCTCGAAGTCTGTATTCCTTGACCGACATATCCCATTTTCCAGTCCCGATAACCACCCTTCTAGTCTCTGTTTCTATGAGTTCAGCTTTTTAAGATTCCACACATCAGTGGTGTCATACAGTTTTGGTTTGGCTTCTTAAACAAACCTGACCTTGCTACCTATTCCACTGAGTTTCTATCACGTATCTGATAAAGGACTCTCTAAGCGATCCTGGCTCTTGAGGAAACGAAACATTCTCTTTCCATTTGCAACAGGGAAAGTTAAAGTTGGGAGGATAAACGCAACAGAAAGTCTAAAGATTAATTTATTCACACAAGCCGACATTTTTTATTACTACACAGTGATCTTAATTGTAGCGTCATTTATCACAAGGTAATCATCACTGACCATTCCATGTAGACGCATGTTATAATTTGATGCTTAATTCCTTAAAATGAAACAGCTTACACCCTTCAGAAAGGCTGATCTTGCCAGCTACCTGCAAGTTTACTAATTACCTGTTATGAAAATCTCCTGACCTATCAGGAAAGGGTTAATTTTTCTCAGCAGCATCCCCCTGGCCACTCTTTGAAGTAATTATCACATATAGTAGGAAACATACAAACTGTCTTAATATAAAATGACTGGAACAGCTTGCTGTCCTTCTGTGCAGGTAAGTGCACTGCATAGTGTTCTCCAGGTACCTGGGAACAGTACACGGGCCTTTCGGTAACTTCCTGTCGCTAAGTAACAGCACAGAGCTGTGTAGCATCTGAATTCCCTCTGGCTTCCACAGAGAAAACATGAGGAACCTGCACTCCAGTTAAACGTACGGCACATTCTCTGCTTAGACATACACATCGTTATATCAACGTTATTCTCCATGACTGGGCACCTCTACTGGGCTGCAGACACTACTGCTCAGAAACCAACAGATGGAAATACTATGACCAAGGTAGGCTCAGGTGCTGAGGACGCCCCTTGCACCCTAACGTGTATATTCCATAGGTGATCCAAACACAACTGACTCAGAACCACTTGTACAGCATGCCAGTGACATCTACATACACTCATAAAAACATGAGCATGTCTACTCTTGATGGCAAACGTGCTTAAAAAGGTTCCATGGAATGCACACCAGAAGGACATTTCCGTGTGTGAATTCCAAGGAAGAAAATAAGGGTCTTCCTTTAATTTCTTCCTTACAAATTCTTTTGATATATTTATAAAAGTCCATGAACTTGGCTCTATGTTAATCATAACACATTTCATGACAACCAGAAGGTAAAGAGTTAAGTGACAATTATCGTACACCTTAGCACCACTGGCATTACGAACACCTATGATGCGTCAAGAATTATGTCCGGTGCAGGTAATACAATGAGCTTGTTCTTGGACAGAAATGCAGCAACTATCAAGACGAAAGAGCTTACTTAATATGTCGGCATAGAGTCTGCCATTCAAAATGGGATTGAAAACTAACAGGAACAAAAAGAAACCTGTCACTTCAAACATCCCAGAGATAAACACCTATGAACAAGGAAGAAAAGAAAGGAAGAAGGAATTAGAATTTACAAACGAAATGCGTGGAAATACACCATTACATAAGGATGATTGTTAAATTTCTTGGAACATCATTTATTTTCCAATTATGTATTAACTTATAATGTCACCTGTATTTTCTCATGGTTCCATTTGTACTGCTACTTAACATATGCGTATGGGTTCTCTAAGTACTTTCTGTGTATCACTTAGAAATCCACAGGCACAGACGGGAGACTCAAGGCTTTTAATGTAGTGCAGAATATTAAGCTTCCATGTCAGAATGTAAACCCCGACAAGGCGATAAAAATTTCACCAAAACAATTTTGAGTGCTCTCAGAATTGCTCGAACTATTTATCAGACAGCAGCAGAAAAAGAACAGGTTTCATCCACACTTCACATTTCCTTTCGCCTAAAACCATGATTTATAATCCACGGTAAAATCATCAATAGAATGCTAACGATCCAGTATAAAGATGATGATTTTTTCCAAAAACCATATTTATCTTTTTTAATGGTTCACAGCACAACCTAAGTTCACGGTCTCGTAATTACTGAAGACTACCTCTGCATTTACATGGTACTTGGCCGATAATTAGTCTTCTTCATTTCTTTTCTGCAAGACTGCTCTTTATAGAGCATTCAGAGAGCGAATGAATGCAGACCCTCTTACACTTTTACCTGAAGAGGCACATACACGCTGAATAGTGGAAATGCCGTGGCTCAAATCGTCCAGGTGACAAATGGTTGTAATCAGCAACAATGAGCTTCCAACCTTTCTCCTTCGAAATCACAGAGGGTGAAATAGAAATCTCTGCTGAGACCCCACAGAGAAACAACATCTAGAGCCCCAGGCGGCACGTGGCATATTGCCATCATCGTGATTGAGCGACAGACTCTAGGTCAAAGCCCCACGTCACCGTACCCTGCCTTTGTGCCCATTTCCTCACGTGTAACAGGAAGGGTCGAAGGGTTTGGAGGGAATACATTCTGAGCTCTCGATATTTCTACAATGGGATCACAGTAACAGTGCTCGGGTTGCAGGATTTCGGAGAAGAGAGAGGAATGGTCAAAATGTTTCTGTTGCTGTGCCGCCTCCGTGAAAAAGAGACAGAGTGACATCGTCTTTGCTGGTTTGTTTTCGTTCATTCGGTGGCTTCACACTGACCCGCATTCGACACACTAAAGACTCTGTCTCAAGGAATGATTGGCTTTTCAGGGCAATTTTGCTTTCAGAGAGAAGTTGTGATCTTAGACTCTGTGCTTGATGACGGCAGAATTTTCATTCTAAGACAAACTGGAGTATTTTACCCCACCCCAGATGGGTCCTTTCTAATTGTGAATATCAAGATGGCTTTTGAAATCACAGTTAAGTTCGCTGTACTGACCAAGGAAACTGCTAGGGGTGACTAACAACAACTCGGTATATTATAGTTTTGATTTTGTTAAGTGGGACATCTGAAGAGTGAAGGAGAACCCCAGCAAAGATCCAAAGAACCATGAACCACATGAAGGCAAAAAGAAGGAACAACGTGTTAGACTTATTACAAATAACTGAGTTGAAACACAATCGAAGCGAGTGACAGAAAGGCTGGCTGCTCCAGAGTATAAGAGTACCCTGGTAGTTTACTGTAGTACTCTTAGTGATCTGCCAATTTTTTCTACAATCACTCTGTGCTTGGGGAATCACGTTAAGGTAACACACTTGTACTTCTCAAGCGTTTTATGTGAATCATTTCCTTATTTCACTGCTTGAAGGACAGGAAGATTTTTCCCATTTCCGAAACTCCTTGAACTTCCTTCTTCAAAATACTTCCTACTGTCTATAGTCAAACTGAGAACAAAAAATGATCCACCCCTTCTTCCCTCTCGCCTGTTAAATAATCACCTCCTCGATACTCTCATGAAACTATCACTAGACTAATATTTTGTAGCTTATTACTTATGACCTTCATCTTAATAGTGATGGAACCTAATAAAAGTGCCATTTTGTGACTCTAAAACAGTCTAATGTCAGCAATTCCATGTGGTTCAGCATAGTTGGACTACTATTTTTCAAAAATATTTTTATTACAAAAACCAGACGATAGTATACAGGAATAGCAATACTATGCTGGCCCCTAAAACATTTTTCTTCCTGTATATCTGCAGTCACGCATTCAAATAAGGGGCAGCAGACGAGGTGCATGTGTGACAGTGATGAGCATAACAACTAAGGGATACATGGGGACCACAGGGACCCGAAGGACCCACGTTCAACCAAAACTGGTTCACTTTCTTAAAAAATGAAAGCAAAATGGCGGCCATCGTAATGAGCCCCAAGACAATCTCATCTCTTGTGACTTTCTTACAGCAAATTTATAATTACTTGAATTTTCTGGTTATTCAAGTATCAGGTAATATTTGATTGCAGGTAAACAACCAAACTAGGATCATAATGGCCTACTAGTTGCTGCAACACAGACTTCAGGGTTTTGCTGTAAGAAATAATTCAAAGAAAACAATTTCTTCTAATAATGGCTTACTACTAAAAAAAAAAGATTAAACTCAACCTTTTACTTCTTAATATAGAAACTTTAAAGACAGCAAGCTTTGCATGTGGACACTGAAGGTTAAATTACATCAACAAATAATACAATAATCATTGTCATGATAATACCAATCTTATTATAACTAATTGCAATTTGATGAACGCTTGCAATATTATTGATCTCTGTTCCGAGAAACTCTACAAACACTATCTCATGTAATTCCCACGTGTCAAACCTACGTGGGAGTTATTCTCTGCAGTTCACAGATGAGTCAATGAAGATCAGAGGTGATTATCGTTAAATCTGCACGTCCCTCTAAACATAAACATTCACATTCATCATATAAACGCGCTCAAGAGAAAAAAAAAAAACTCACGTGAAGCACTGAGCTTTTCAAAATTCTCCTGTAGTACAAAAGATAAAAGTATATAACAAGAGCCCGTGGCTAATCTCCAGACATCACAAGAGAACCTGCCAACAGCAGGCCACTGTATTTGTGATCATCGGCACAAACATCCACGAGCTTCTCCTCTGAGCGGAGTTAGAAAAGCAGCCTTTTGGAGGAGTGAGTTGTTCGTTGAGAGGGTAGAATGTGCTCTAAAATTATATAATAATAATGATAACACTATCACTGATGAATACACCTTATTTGTTTTTATTTTTTCCGTACTCGAAGGGCTCTCACAGGAGTATTTGTGAGCTCCAGATGAGGTCCCCAGAGCCAGCATTGCTGGCTCCTCCTCAAGGGACAGCTCTTGATAATGGATTGTGTGAGGGTGCTACGTGCCTAAATGTGAGCGCATTAAAATATTTAACCATGTGGTTTGTTAATGGTAGTAACACACATAATATTTACTATTATATATGTTATACATTACATAAAATATAGTAATATTGTTAATATAGAAAGTAGAAAGCTTAGTCAAGAAGGTAAGAAAATGGAACTTTCACCTCCTCTCCCTCCTAGAAATTTGTCACATAAGACTCTCTCCCACGAGCCCTCCGTATCTACTTTTACTACAAGTCCGTCCATTTTGCCTTTAAAAATTCTTTGGAAAGCACCCTTTCTCCATTTCCACCGCTACGTTATCTTTTTCTTCTTATTATTTATTTATTTTTTTGCCCTGAGCTACTCTGCTAACCTCTTAACTAGCTTCCCAAATGCAGATTCCTTCCAATGTATCATTCAAACCACCGCCGGTGAGCACCCTAAAACTCAAATCTCATCAAGTCGCCCCCTGCTTAGCATTGCTCAATAACCATCCCATGCAAAAACCAAACAGCATCGCGAAGCCAACAAACGACCTTTGCCACTGGCCTCTTGTCCACCTCACGGCCTCCATTCCCAGTACCTGCTACCCACAGCCATCGCTTCACCACCGGGATCCCCAGGGTCCTCGTACCCCGTATTCCCTTTCCAGTCTAAAGTCCAGGGTAAAGATGAAGTATATGGGCTCTACCAGCAGTCTACCAAGACTGAAAACCTACCAGCTCAGCAGCTGAGGCCTGGACAAGTTACTACACCCCTCGAAGCTGAGGCTTCTGCTATAATATGGAGGAGGAGGCTGGACCTAAATTAGAGCTCGGCTGTATGAGCTAATGCACATGAAGCTTGCCATCCGGGGCTTCACTCATGCAGGGCCATATTGTGAGAGCTAGGAATGCATTACACTTAACAGGACAAGGGCAGGGGAAACCCCAGCTCTCAGAGAGAACACATTCCAGTGGGGACAATTTAAAAAGCTGATAAATATGTAGTGTGCTGCAGGTAAAAACACCTATGAAGGAAACTAAAGTAGGGCGGGCCAGGAGTGTCGTCTATCAAGTGGGCAGGCACGGAAGACCTCACTGAGGCAGTGGCATTTCGCCAAAGACATGGAAGTAGTGACAAGGTGAATCACGTGGGCGTCTCGGGAAGAGCGTGCAGGGAGACAAAAGCACCCTGAGGTGGGAATGTGCCCGGTGAGTCTGGGAGCGGGCGGGGACATCAGCAAGGCTGATGCCAAGTTTGCCCGGGTGAGTGTTCAGAATGAAATCAGAGAGAAGAGCAGATGGTGTGGCGGTTTGGGGGCCATTTTAAGGATTTCATTCCACTGCCATCTATTATCACTTATTATCTTTCTGTGAAATTCTACCCAAATCTTCCAAGCTGGGTCAGAAGCCCTGTATCTTTGCCCCCATACGGCACCTTATTGTCACTTATTACATCACGGCACTTAACAGCAGCCCTCCCAACTCCCCAGCTGGACAGGGCTCAGGTATTCAGCTCAGTATCTCAACGATGCGTGGGGCACTAAGCATGCAGAAACAGTTCAACATAAAATGAATGAATAAATGTTGGGGAGACAGATGAGAAATAAGCTACGCTTTTCCAGACGAACGAAAAGTGTCGATGCCATAATGAGTTGACTCTATCCGATTCTGAGAACAGGAATGGAGAAGAAGCGTATGTTTTCCAGTGACATCATGCTGGAATTTTCAGAAATTTCAGCAATGAGGTTCAGAGACGCTAGACGACTTTGCTAAAATTATTCCGTTTTATTTTCAAAATTCTTGCACGCGTTATCTAAATCTGTCTCCAAAATAACCCTTTGCTTTTCAGATCTAAATATCTCCATTTTCCAAAAAAGGACACTGAGGCCCAAAATAACAAGCCACTAGCGGTCTTAGAACCCAGGAACCAGTGTGGTACAGCGTCGCTTCTCCCAGCACAGACAGCCTGGTGGAGCATCCTTACAGAACGGCTACGGCAGAGTGAGCTCAGGTGTGGCAGAAAAACTCAACGGACTGAGCCACTGAAGCAAGACTTAGGAGAGAACCCAGAAGAACATCACTCCATTCCACACTCCCATCACAGATGGAGTCACCCTTTGGTTGAGTGAGACGGTGAGGACCACAAAACAAGAGGTGAGGCCAAGGTGACTTCAACGAAAGGTATTTACACCAAAGTCACCAGGGATGGTGTCTATTCACCATATCCCTGTTTTATTATATTGTAATTTCATCAGAGTCTGATACTAACATAGCATTGCCATCTACATTACCATCTGCAATATAGAACATTGAACAGCTGTAGCACCAATCAAAGACGAATGTGTTTGTGCCCAACAGAGACCACGGGTACTACATAGACCTTAGACATGATTTTAATCCTGGGACCCAGTTTTCTAAAAGAGGATGATGATTTCTATTGTAAAGATTTGCTATAGTACAAATAATATGGTAGAACATTAAAAAGGATGAAGTGTTCTATGAAGGTCAGAGATGATAAAAATCTCCCCATGTATATTCGTGGATTAACTGTGTTGCCTTAAAATTACATGATATTTTATTAAAATTTTATCATAACTATAAATATATATTAAAAAATTTATCTACCATATAAATAACCATCAACACTTCATACCCATTCACATCTTAATGGCGCTTTTGAGCAAATAAGTCAATTTGCAAATGCTACTGTAGAGAAGATTGGGACTTAAGTTTTTACCCCACGTATACTGTGCCAAATCTTCGTATATCGCAGAAACAGTTTAATAGGTATTTTATTCAGCAATACTGTTTGTACATTACGATGACATTGTGACATTTGACAAAAGAAGCTCTAAGAGTCTGTGATCATAAAGAAATAAGGGATCAGTAACCTCGAATTGCCTGGAAAGCTGAAGTAAGGAAATTTACTTCCTCCAACTTAATATGAGGCCGACTGATCCTACCGCCTCTTTTCAACAGGGTAACTGTAATGCAGCGAACGTTCCTTTGTCGTGGCAGCACTAAGGTCCCTGGCCTGCAAGTGACAGTGTGAATGAATCGCCATTCTTCTACTCCCTACACACAACTGTGAATACTGACCACCAGCCAAGCATCAGGGGGAATATGTCCTTATAAAAATAATAACTGAGTATAAGTTTTAAGAGATTATCATTCCAAGTTTGGCAATTTTCAAACTGCCTCAATTGTAAAATGACGGGAGTGACAAAGTTAGAGAAAACTGCACTCTGATGGAGAAATAAAATCCGGGCCAGGAGTGAGCTGGAAGGGAATGGCAAGTATCAGCCCACTGGCACGGGACTTTGAAATCATGTAACTGCTGATGAATATTTACACAGCAACGCAGTAGCTTCGATGTACGACATAACAGAGACACCACCCAAAAATCTGTCAAACAATGTTTCGAATGAATAAGAAAGCATACGAAAACCTCATGGTCCTCAAATGTTACTTCATTTTTCCAAGAAGCGAAGCAAAGTAAAAAGGCACCAATGACTCCATAGCTCTCTACGCCCTCAAACAAGCGAGCTCCGACTTAGGATACCTGTGCTCTCAGCAACGTCCCCTTTTTCTGAAACAGTGACCTTGGTCATGTCATTGACATGAAACGTTACTGTACGCGCTACGAGTTAACATAAAACTATGAACTCCATGTACGTGAATCATGGCATGCTAACCTAAAAACATGTTGAAAAGGAAAATTTAATTAACAAAACGTAATATTTTGAGCAAGACAACAGCTGTATTGTTTTGATTTTTTTTAATCCATCAGACAACGAGTCTCCACAAGATGGACAAAGAAATGTGAATAGAGTAAATATCTTGAAAAAAATTATATGTTTGGCTAACAGATCACAGAACGTGGTATTTAGCATGAGTTTTGAAAATTATAGCTTCCTCAAACACACAAGCACTCGACAGAAACATCAAGGCTTTAAAAAGTAACTTTCACATTAAAGATACACAGTTCAGCTACAAATCTTACTGTTTTTAAAAGAAACTTTAAGTATATAATAAATTAAAGTGAGAAACAGTTTGGTTTCCGTTACTACAACTATGTCTTTACAGTGTGTTCGGTGCCATTTTTCACATCCTATGTTAACATTTTTCTTTAAGTGGTCCTCTGCGATCTAAATTTTGTGTAGCTAATAAAAAAAAAAATACATATATGGTTGAAACTTTTGGTTTAAATAAGTTTACACAATACCGAAAAAACATCTTATAAATATATCTTTCTGAATGACGATGCATTCATTAAAACACTACGTTTTACAACATGCATATTTGATCATTTTGAAACATGGCTGCCATATATTCTTGAATTTTAATGTTGGCTAATGTTGAGCATGGAATTAGTGGAGATTTTAATTTTCTCCTTTTTACTTTACCTTGTCTTCCTAAAATGTGCTTCAAAGATTAACTTTTTAATGTAAGGGAATATGAATAGGGTTCCTAAGCCATCTTCGAAATATAAAAGTCACACTGGAAAAAATACTGGTAAAGGAGAGAGTGTTAAGATGATGCTAGCGAGAGGCATAATGGGCCCGGCCACCACGCGGATGCAGCTCTGCCGAAATCTCATCGTCTAGGTTTTACCTCATGGAGGAGGTAACAAACCAAACAGTGGCAAGAGGACAGGGAACTGCCGAGGGGCCTGAGAACATGGAGGGAGGCTGGCTCCAGAGGAGGCTGGATGCATGTGGCAGAGAGAAGACAATGAAGTTGACATGATGAATGAATGGCATTATATAAAACTTGGAACGCCGGGCAGATGTTGAATAAAGAGTTTTTGAAAGTTCAACTATGAGGCGTTTGATAAACTATCTCATCTCCCCGAGAACTTTGGTAAAAATCTCCATCTCTCTTCAAAGTTTGATCCGAAAAATGTCTGGGTTGTCCGTTTTCATATATTGCTACATGTAAATTCAGTATGCAGAAATCAAGAGCATTTTGAGTTAACTCCAATTTCCAAGGAAGAGCAAAACGATACAGAACCTACCAAAAGCAAAACAAGGTAGCATCACGGTGTAAAATTCACCTAAATTACTGACTCTGAAGGACTGTTATCCTGTGGCATTTAATACATGAAACCTAAGTATTCAGTAGTCGTGTGGATTTCTCGTGACTGTATTCTCAACATATGGTTTTGGGCAATTTAAAAATAAATGATGGCAACAGCATAGTACTTAAGAGCACAGACTGGATAGAGATTGAGTCAACTTGGATTTGAAACCCGGTTTTGCAAGACAGTGTGTTTTATCTCGTAACTTACTTAAATCATTTGAATTAGCGTTTCCTTTATTTAAGATGAGGCTAAAAATACCTGCTCCGCAGCCTGGTTCGAGGAATTACATGAAGTGCTGAGCATAGGCCCCTGAAGACCCATAAATCTTAACTGTCATGGAAGTTTAACGAGGACACGGATATCTGTGTCTTCTGATACTGCTGTGCTTCTGGCACACAGAAACGGTCAATAAATATTTGTTGAGTGAATGAATTACTTATCAATAATTATTCCAAGAATTTTCCCTGAGGTCCCAGCCTAAATGTAATACAGTAGATTCTCCTTATTCGCGGTAGTTATGTTCTACAAAGCCAACGTGAGCCCTGAATGAGTGAGAAATGAACCACGGCCACAAAGGGAAGTAAAGGGCGAGGTGTGTGAGAGTCTCTGGTCACAGTATTGTCATCTACCTATCAACATGTAACCTTGTTATGTGCGTTTCTCTTTAACCACACTTATTTAATATATATCGTTGATTCATTAATATTGAACTCATGGCCAATAACTCCAGCCTGAATGAAGCTTACCTACCTAACACTTGTACATTCTCCTGAAGGCACGTCACAGCCTTCTTTCCTTTGGGCACGCGAGACAGCACTTCAGCACGATGCCTCGGGGTCATTTCAAATAGTAAAATGACCTAAAAGAAAGCGCGAACGTGGAAAAAAAGGCCACCAAGTAGACTGCAAAAAAGACACTGGTTTACAGTTGTAAGAGCTAAAAACAGATGGTGAAGGCTTTGCCTTGTTTGAACTCATCTGGAAATGTGCGTGTCACGTGACTAAAATGTTTTCCCCGCTCTGCAAATCCCATCAATGACTACAGAAGAAACAGGAACACTGATCTGGGGGGTTCCAAAAAAAATTTAGCAAGCGGGCGAATTTGCAAATGAGGATTGACTGTATATTTAATAGGGAATATTAAGTACTCATATAAGGATTACCACTTTCTAATTCTGCATACCGTGCCCCGGCCCCTTCCCTCTGTTCAGCAATATCTCGGATACTGCTATTCAAGCAGTAAACATCCAATAGGTATATGCTCAATAGGAAAATCAACAAATGTTTTGTAGATTTTTCAGTCCAATGGAAACTAAATACACAACAGAACTTAGAACCTCACAACTTTGCTTGTCATCTTAATATACATATGCTAGAGTCGTCTCCAAAAATTATTGAATCCAATGGGTCATTTTGAAAGATGTTACCTACAGAGGTATGGCCTTAAATGAACATTATCGGGTGGCAGAACACTTAAAAGAAAATGAAAGAGAAATATGTTAGATGAGGCTGAGTAAATAGAAAGTTGATAGAAAAATCACTAACTTCAGTCCAGGACTATAGGAGGTTATCATCCCAAAGGGGTCAGATCAGGAAGAGGCAGCCTGGAAGGGCAGGAATCGCGCAGAGGAAGATGTTAGTTTATATAGTACGTTAGTCTGTCACATCCTGTCACATCACTTATTGTTCAAGACAAGTGTCTAGCAGCTGGCCATAGAGGAAATTAATACCCCATCAGAATCTATCTTAGCTATTGTTCGGTGGCAAGCAAGGAGGGGGAAAATTTTTTTGTCCTGACAGCTCTATGTCCCGAGCATTAGATTAGGACTTATTCCACTGAAGTCAAGAATAGAATTATTCTCTATAGAATCATGAAGAACTAGGGACCAAGCCCCCACCCTTTCTCTTTCCCTCTTTGATAATGGAATAAATAAATAACAAGCCATGAAGAGATGTTTTCCTACTTAGGTATTACAGCAATGCTCTCTTATCTCGAGAATGGGATCTCTTTACCCCATAACAATGCCGCATCCGTGTTTATGCCACTAATGAGAAGACTATGCAGACGTTCTTTTACTTAGCTTTGGCATGAGTTTGACATTCTGTATTTTTACGTAGTGCTGTTATTTTAAAGCTGATGCAAGTCCACTTCTCCTTTCTCTTACTGCTGTCTCACTAAGTCCTTGCCACATGGACAGTGTTTAGTCCATGAGCTTCTTTCCAAATCAAAAATGTTTGCTTAAGCTAAATTTTAATTAGTTCTTCGTGAAGTCAGAACTTATAAGGGTGAGCGTGAAATGAATACGATGCACCAGACTATGAATTTAATCAAATTCCTAAAGAGTGGTTTCCTTCTTCGGTCCAGCCTCATCTCTTACAGCAGAGGAAGTTGAGTGCTTTGTTGAAACCCCATTTTGCCGATCTTGGGGGCTCTGTCCAGATCGCTTACCTGTTGAATTTTAAAATGTTTGTGTGTGTGAATGTTTAATATCTTATCAATACCTATGGAAAGTTAATTTTTGATTCAAAGATTTAATTATTGAGCCCCTGACCATAAGAAGCTTAGTTTACTGTGAGATGAATGACTCAAAGAATCAGACCTCTATTTGGTTTTGCTAAGTGTGATGGGCAAATAAACTATGGTGAAAATTTGCCACACACTGTCACACATTTATAAGCTTTCAGCTTGCCCTGTACGCATGTACTTTGTGTCATCCTCTTGGACTGGTACCCTTTTTTCTGTTACCTGTCCACTCACTAGAGCCAAAAGTCAACAGAGATACTGGTTGAGTAGATTAGTCTCAGTTCTCAGGTCTAAGACATACAACAGTGCTGACGAAAAGAAAGACCCTGAAATGAGAATCCAACTGAAAAACTGAGCTAAAGAGAGAGAAAGTCCTTTATAAAACATGTGATCTACTTGAAATTAGGGAATTGTGTGTGTCTACAATGTAAAGTTATTCTGCGGAGAAAATACTTAAGAAGTTGGCAAAGACAGCGTGTGTGTGAATTCAGGACCACTCTCACACGATTAGCTTTGTTTCACTGTTAGATGCAATTAAATGGCAGATGTTTTATTAAAAAGGTGTTTATTTTGGTTAAATATTCTGTGATCACCTAAAACCAATCGATATAAAATCATCTTCTGTAGTGTCCAACTGAATTGGCAAAATTCTGAAAGGAGGCTTTTAAGATAACCATGATCCACAAATGGAGACGTCTCCTGTTTACCTGAAGGTACAGCGGGCTTTCTGAGTGTCCATTCTTGCTTTAATAAGACCTAAATCCCCATGAGGAAATCTCCTGAGAGGAGCCCCCAGCACGACACCCTCAGCTAGGAACCTTCCATGTACAAAACTCCAACATCAGATCTCAGAGACAGTGGCTGTATTTCAACCCAGCTTCTGGATAGACATGGGGAACTGGCAACTGAACACTCAAGTGTGTGGAGTACAGAAGCTTTTCAGTTTGATATGTTCCCATTCATTTATTTTTGCTTTTACTGCCCTTGTCTTTGAGATCAAATTCATAAAATCCTCTCCAAATCCAAGGTCCATGAGTTTAGTTCCTATGCTTCTGCACGGTAAAAGAAACGATCGACAAGGCAAACGGGCAACCATCCAAATGGGAGAAGATATTTGCAAACGCCTTCGATAAAGGTCTAATATCCAAAATATATAAAGAATTCATACAACTCAACAACAAAGAAACAAATGATCCAATTAAAAAGTGAGCAGAGGACCTGAACAGACACTTCTCCTCAGAGGACATACACGTGGCCAACGGACATATGAAAAGACGCTCAACTTCATTAGCTATTAGGAAAATACAAATCAAAACCACAATGAGATTCTACCTCACACCTGTTGGAATGGCTGTCATCAACAGGACAAGAAATAACAAGTGTTGAGGAGGGTGTGGGGGAAAGGGAACTCTCATACGCTGCTGGTGGGAATGTAAATTGCTATAGTCACTATGGAAAACAGTATGGAGTGTCCTCAAAAAACTAAGAATAGAATTACCACATGACCCAGTAATCTGTCTGCTGGGTATCCACCCAAAAAACTTGAAAACATTTATTCGTAAAGATAAATGCACCCCGATGTCCACAGCAGCATTATTCACGCTAACAAGGCATAGAAACAACTGAAGCGTCCTTCAATAGACAACTGGACGAAGAAGATGCGGTACATATATACAACGGAATTCAGCCGTAAGAAAATATGAACTACTGCCATTTGCGACAACATGGATGGATCTTGAGATTATCATGCCAAGTGAAATAAGTCAGACAGAAAAAGTTGAGAATCATATGATTTCACTCATAAAACTGAAACAACAAACAAACATGACAAACAGACTTGTGGACACAGACAGTGGATCAGTACAGGGGTCCCCAACGCTGGAGCCACGGACTGGTTGGTGGCCCAAGGCCTGTCAGGAACTGGGACTCACAGCAGGAGACAAGCAGCCGGCAAGCGAGCGAACTGGCCCCTGGCGCCAAAAAGGTTGAGGATCACTGGATTAGTGGTTTCCCAGAGGGAAGGCGGCAGGGGGAGGTAGGTAAGGGTAAAGGGGGTCAAATATTTGGTGACAGAAGGAAATTTAACTTCAAGTGATGAACATACAATGCAATATGCATATGACGTATTATTGAATTATACACTCGAAACATGTTTGCCTTTATTAGCCAGTGTCAACCCAATAATTTTAATTAAAAAAAGAACAAGAAAGCGTGTGAAGTACAAACAAATCCAAATAAAACTTAACTGACAGCCTAATGATATCAAATTCAGTCAATAGATATCTTGGACAAAGTAATTACACAAACATCTAAAAAACTTCTTTAATTCAATATTTATATTTATTTTATTTTGAGGTAAACCGTTTAAATTATATTGAGACATAAAGTTATTATTGATTTTTATATGTGATTGTATATGCAATGGTGATATATGATGACATAATTTTAGCCATTTCATTTACTGTAACATAATAGGGGTGTTTAAACTCACAGAAAAACATACTTATACACGCATGTAAGAGTGAAATTATAAGAGAGGATTATGATTCCTTGTAAACTATATAAACCCCCTATAGGTAAGCAGAGTATTTCTGTTATAAAGCCTTGAAAAATGCATGACCCTATGTATTTGTCATCTGCATAATTTTTCATCTGTGCCACAAAAATAATACTGAGAAAATATTTCATGATTTTATCAGTCAAGGTAGGTTGGGTTACACTGCAGTAAAAACACCCTTAAAATCTTAGTGGCTTAACTCAATTCATGAGAATTAGTTTTGCAGAGCCCGTTCACTCCATCTCGCGACCATGTAACTAGTAATGGCAAAAATGACACAAAGCAAAGGCATGAAAAACATTTGTGCAGTTGGGTTTGTCGTCTCGCTCATGTCTCCACCATTGCGAAGAGACTGGGCCAGGCCAAGCCCAAGGGGGGATGACACACGGAAAGCAGAACCCAGGTACCCAGTTGTCCCAGCTGACATCCAGCTAACCGCAGACACATGAGGTGGTGTAGCCCAAACCAGCAGAACTGAGATGCTCCCAGTTGTGTACCACTGAGGTTGTTTGTTACCCAGCATTATTGTAGTAAGGGACAACAAACACAGTTATGGATCCTTTGGTATCTGATTTGAGCTACCAGTTCATTTCCGTTGCGATGCACACCATTTAAGCCAGTTTGAAACTCACATCTACATGACAGTTTCCTGAATCCACAGCTCAAGAGTCATGCGGAGGAGTGAGGGAGGACTCAGAGAGTACTTGCTCTACTGTGTTTCCAGCGGACGAGATGCCACGTGTTCAGACCAGTCATTCTCCTTGATCCAGGTCTAGGCTTCCTCTCCATGTCATTTAATGTTTCTATCCACTTACCGGTATCACCCATCTTCTCTTCCTCCTTCCATACACAATCGCTAAGACAATGATATGTCACTGGCTTAGGAGGACGAGGGTTGTTACACTGTATCCTGAGGGTGGGGATCTAAGGAGAAGATCTTGCCCTGCTTTCCTGCCTAGACGGGACTACCACCCCTTCACATAGGGAGGGCTTCCTTTGAGCACTCTGCAAAAACAGTGAGGTCATGAGCTCAGTTGCTCTCTCTCTACTGGGAGGTACTGAGCCTCCTTTCCTTGGGATGCTTTCTTCCATTTCTCCTTGCTCGAATCTCTGCAGATGCAAGCCAGTCCAGACTTGTGGACCCCACCCTAGGCCAGAGAACCAAGCTCCCTACTTAAGATGGAGGAGAGGCTAGGTGCCTGATCATGTCAACTTGAGGGACCAAATTCTCTGATGCCCAGGCACTTCAATGTTGCCCTCAAAACACGGCAACGGGAAATTCTAGGATGAAGCATTTAGAGGTCATCGGAGCACATCCCAGGAGATCAGGCAGGTAGCACACCTGAGTGCGTGGGCTGGCGGGGGCTATGCTCAAGGTACTGCGTTAGTTGTCTCAGGGATTTAGAGTGGAGTAAAACACTGTCTCTGCCGATGGAAGAGACAGATACCGGCACAGGAGTCATAAATAAATAAACGTATGACTTTTAGCCTTTTGTGTCTGATAATGACGGTTTTTAATAAGACTGGATTTACATTATCTGGATATCTCATATATTTGCCAAAGAATTATAATTTGGAATAAAGATATGAACTATATTTTGATCAGGACCAAGTGTCTTTGATCAGAATCGATTAGTAAATGAAATATGAAGAAGGAGCAAAGAAATACTATCCTGGAGGGAGAAAATTAAAAGAACCCATCTTCGGGATTCTTGTGTAATCTTTATATAGTGTCTTAGTACGTGTCCTGGCGTCTTCATCTCAAAGCATCATTAGTGCACAATCCTACAGTTTTTGCATCTTTCATGAGGAGGTTATAAAAGAAGGAAGTAAATGACTTTTGAATCAAAAATCTTCATATGCTGTTTTAATAGCAATGACAAGAAGATTCGATGTAGTGAAAGTCCTTCGTAATTAATTATCTAAGAATCCTCGGTGGCGCCCATCCCATCCATCTTGTGCGGGTTTGACCTCAAAGGACCACCCACAAAGGTGCGAGGAGAGCTCACACTTCAGAACAATTCCACACTTGGCCTTGGCAGACATTCACTACATGAAGATTAATTAAGAAGGCTTCTCAGAATACTGATGCGTACCTAATGAGAACCGAAGTGACACATACCATTTTTCACTTAGGGCAAGAAACAGATGACAGAGAATAGCAGATGGTTACCTTTAGCATGGGCCTGATGGAAATGTAAGTGAGCGCCTCTCGGTTCTCACGTGGTCAAGGGCTGCAGGCACCTCAGGCACACAGAGGGTCCTGGACCCAAACCCTGAGCATCGGGGATGCAGCTCAACTTCTGGTTTGCAGGCGAGAGCAAACATTAGAAGAGGTCACTAAGGTTTAGAACTGCATGTGCCAGTCCTGGAGGAGTGTATTTACATGGGCCCTAGTGGATGTATCCTAACCTTTAACCCTTAATAAGACAAATGCACTTAAGCTCACATCTAAGTGAATATACACACAGCTTGTCTCGTCAGAGACCTTCTGTCAAAACTAATTATGATATAGCTATTGCAGTTTAGTCATGGCTCATAGTTAGGAAATGGTAAAAGCTGCCTACGAAAAGAAGATTGGTTTGCCGTCCTTCCCTGAAACCTGCTGGAATGAAGAAAAATAACTAATATAACTACATACAAGAAAATGGAAACTATCTACAACACACACGCAAACCCAGTAAAACTCAACTGAGGACAAACAAAGCCAATGTGTTCCTCTCCGGGGCATGTGCAGCAGCCAGATTTCTCTGGAATTAAGTGAGAGAATCCTCAGCGTCTCAACCAGTGATCTATTTTCTGACAATAAACTAGAGAAACTGTCTCAAGATGAAGCCAGAGGGTAAAGAAAACAGCTATGAGCATTTGAAGAGCTGACATTTGTCAATGGCACAGAATAAATCATCTCCAAATTGCCCATCAAAAACCGCTGAGGGGCGTACACCACACTGACCCTCTGCTGGGACAATCAGCTCCTTCGCCTCCAGTCCGAGGACGCTACAGAACGCGCCTGGGCAGTGCCGCAGCCACAACTGTCTCCCCCGCCCAGCTCCAGGCTTGTACCCAGCCTGGGACAGACGTCTAGTCAAAGAAGAATAGAAAGAACAATTATTAGAAAAAAGAAAAGACAAAAGTAATATAAAACATAAAAAAGGCAGGTGAGGGAAATAATTCGATAAGCTGCAAAACCACGGATAGACCCAGATGCCATCTATGTAAGATATATGTATAGGCAGCATATAAATAAAATGATGTTGGGGATGAGACATCTGAAAACACAACCAGTAGATATCTCAGGTGAGAGCTGGAGGAAGGATTGTGAAACGTCTACTCTTTACTTTATTCATATAGGTACATTTTGATTCTCTTGAAATGTTATTTTTTAAAAAAAAAAAAAATCTGAGTTGAGCCTGTCTCTGGAGAGAATGGCCATCTGTCCAGGTAAGTATCGCAATGTGGGGTCAAATCTGAACCTTTACCCTAACGACCGCCTGCCACAGCCTCACCCTCACGTGCTCAGCCTGACTCGGCTCCCACGCCCCATCCCGACTCCCACCCGCTTCCACCAAGCCCTGATCTGCCTCCGATACCTCCCTGCCGACTGTGGTGGGTAGATTTTCGGTTGCTCCCCTATATGTCTCTCTCCTGGAGTTCCTATCTTTGTGTAAGTCTCCCCTCTTGAGTGTGGGCAGGACCTGAGACTTGCTTCTAAGGAACAGAATATGTCAATGTGAAGGGATGTCATACCTGAGATACACTACGTCGCTTAAGACTGTCTTGCTAGCGGACTCACTGCAGAGACTCTCCTGGCTGGTTTGAGGCGATAAGCAGCCACATAGGGAAAGGCCATATGGTTAGGAACTGTGGGAAACAGCTTCTAGTCTCTAACCAGCAAGTAGCTTGGGCCTCAGACGGGCAGGTCCAAGCAAACAAATTCTGCCAATGACCTGAGTGAGCATTGAAGCAGATTCCTCCTTGCTCAGCCTTCAGATGAGAAGCCAGCCCAAGCTCACGCCTAGACTGCAGCCACGTGGTTCCTGAGTAAAGGACCGAGCTAAACGATGCCTGGACTTCTGACCCACAGAAACTGTGAAATAACAAATGGGTGTTGTTTTAGGTCAAAGTCCAAAACAAAATCCTTTCCCTTGGTGGGCAAGTGAGAGGAAGACTTATCAAGACCAGCGTTCTCCAAACATTTTTTTAAAGTCAAGTTTATTGAGGCAAAATTTACATTCAGTAAAATCTGCCCTTCTTAGGTATAAAGTTTAACGAAATTTTGACAAATGTCTATAGTCGTGTAAGCATCACTGCAACGAGACACAGAATCGTTTTATTACCACCAAGAGTACCCTCCTGCTCCTGCGTCATCAGCCTCCTCTCTTGATCCCCAGCCTCCACTGACATGACCCCTGTCTATAGTGTAGCCCCTGTGTGCCTGCCTTGTAGATGGAATCACATATTATGTATCCTCTTAGGTCTGTCTTCTTTCGCTTAACATGATGCTTTTGCGATTCGTCCAGGTTTTGCTTGTATTAGTAACTAGTTCCTTTTTATGTCTGACTTGCTCACAGAGGTAGCTACTACAGGAAACAAGTGAAAACTAAGCGTTTCATCACTGTGGATTTTGACAATTTGTGACTTCAGAAACAGAGCGGGCCTGCTAGGACCACCACCCTCTTCCTATGCATGAACCTAATGATGTTCCTGCAGAAAATCTCCCCATTTCCATTCAGTGGCACAAGACTGACCCTGTGTTACTTCTGCCTTCTTAATCTATGGCAGGTGATCCAACTGATAAACACCTCAAACAAATCCAGAAGTCGAAAGGAAAAAGGTCTAGAAAATGTATTTTTACCTTTCTAGCCTTTGTATTCAAGGAATTCTACAACAGAGGACGTGTGACAATCTATCATGCCCCAAACCAGAACAAAGGATGTGTGGCTGCTATACCACATAGTAAATGTTAAAAGCATTCAATTATTTTTAGATAAAATCTAAATATAAATTTTAAAAATGCAATATTTTCTTCCCACTTTCTGTTATAGAAATCACATTTTATGTCAATACTTTAGAATAGCAATAACTTATTATTATAAAATCCATATATTAAAAACTCTTCAACCCCCATTAAAAAAAAAAGCTTCAAAAAAGTTTTGAAGCTCTTCAAATGCCCCCATTATAGATAACTCTCACTGTTTGATTTTTATTAATCTGTTGGAGATTGCATTTCTACATCTTAAAAGTAAAGAGACAGAGTTAAATATTTCTAAGAACTTTTCGACTAAAATTCCTATATTTTGCTAATTCTAGGACATTAGTTATAATACTAAATGTAATTCATATATGTTCAAAGAAAATATATTAACATGTTTAAATATATGTTTTAAAAGGTGTCTTTTTTTTTTTTAACTTGTGTGTTACGTGCCTTTAAATCGGGTCCGGCTCCCAGCGACCCTAGGAGTGAGTGATGTCTACAGAGTCCTGTCCCACCAGCTCTGCTCAGCTCCTGCAGAATCACACGCCCGCGGCTTCTCTCGTGAAGTCGATCCACCTCGTACCCGGTCTGCCTCTTGTCCTGCTGTCTTCTGTTTTTCCCGGTTTTGTCATTTTTGCCTCCAGCGATGTCTCAGGCTTAATTTACTCCATGACCCACTTGCTACCTTATTGGCGTACCAGGGCATCCACACAGCTCTCCCCCAACGCCATATTTCACATGATTCCATTTCCTGTCAGCCCAGCTTTCGCATCTGTACACAGTAACTGGGGACCCAAGGGTGTGGGTGATCTCGGCCTCGGTCTCTAGCGACACGTCTTCGCTCTTGATCTTTCCTAATCTTCCATCGCTGCCCCTCCGAGGCTCAGCCCTCTCTTGATTTCTTGGCTGCGGCCTCCATTCGAATTGATGGCTGAATCAAGGTAGGTCAGATCTTCAACAGTTTCAGTGCCTCCCTTGTCGATGGTAAAGTTGTGTATTTCTTCTGTAGCCACGATTTTGTCTGTCCGCTTTGGCACGTCATTTCACTCTCATCAGAAGTCATTTCAAAGCTACTTTCTGCCAGTAGGATGGTGCCATCTGCATATCCTAAGCTATTCACCAGTTTTCACGCCTCCTCCCTGAGTCTGGCCCAGTGTTTCATATGCTACGTTCTGCGTACAGATTAAATGGAGAGAGATAAAATGCACTCTGGTCTGACACCTTTTCCCACAGGAAACCATTCTGTCTGTCCACAGTCTGTCCTGACAGCGGCTTCCTGTCCACAACACAGGTCACGTGTCAGGACGGTCGGGTGCTGAGGTGCACCTATACTTTTCAGAGCAACCCATGGCTTTTCTTGATCCATGGAAAGACTTTACTGTAGTCTGTAAAACAGACGACCGTTCTCAAACTCTTTGGAGCGCTCCAGTATCCAGAGGATGCTCGCAGTTAGGTGTGAGTGTGTCCCTTTTCTGAATCCAGCCTGAACATCCCACATCTCTTGCTCCATATAAGGCAGAAGCCTTGGCTGCATCACTTTGAGCATCACTTTGCTTGCATGGGAAATCCGGGCAGTGGTCCTCCGGTTCCTGCACTCCCGGGCATCTCCCCTCTTGAAGACTGGGGTGTACACCGAACGTTTCCAGGCTGTAAGTCGTTGCTCTGTTTTCCATCTTTGTTGACAGGTTCTTGTTAGGATGCTGACAGATTCAGTCTCTGGCTTGAAGTAATTCTGTTGGTATCCCATCTACCCTTGGGGATTTATTTCTTCCCAACACGTTCAGGGCAGCTTTCACTGAACTTTCTAGAACTACTGGTTCTTCTTCATAGGAGTCATCGTCAGGTGGTTCTATCATCCTTAAATGGTAGCTCATATACGTTTAGGGGAAATACATTAACATAATTAAAATTATCTTTTAAAAGGAGATTTTTTAAACCTAAAAAACAGTTGAGTAGATTCATCAGTGATAAATATGGAAATAGCCAGTGGAGAATACATAGCTACATTTCATTTCTAGGATAATATAAAATGCACCTCAACTTATCAAAGAGAGCCATTAAACTTTACTAAAGGAGGCTGAAAATACTCCTACAGTGAAAAGCTTTAAGTTAGAAAAAAATGACATCCTTCTATAAGGGTTTAACAGTGGTTCTGCTCTTCAGACATGAGAGAGATCCAAGTATTTCTAACAATTATAATAACACTAACCGTGGCTCGTTTATTTACATACTACTATATCTGCTAGTATGTTCATCGCCACAGTTGGCATAAAACCTCTAAACACCAGGTCTATTTTTCTTGCATGATGCGTGTGGAGGCATTCGGTCCAGGACTTCTGTGGAGTGGTTCCGGTTTGCTGAGATGCAGGCTCCACCTTTCTTGATGCTTCTGGGTCCTGGATGTGTTGCTGGCCAACTTCGGGCCACAAACTGCTGTTTTAGTTCAAGGCATCGGTCCACTTTTGAGGCCGAGAAAACAGAGAGGTGTACTGCACTGACCATTTTCAGGAAAGCTAGCAGATAAAATTCATCTCTCCCATTTTTAGAGCAGAGGTTGGGAAGGGAGAGAGGATGGTTGAACTGGCCATCTGCAGTGTCTGGCAGAGACTTAACAAGTTCAAAGTGCTTTTGTAGCTATTCATCTTAAGGACATTAGCAGCCGAGGGTTAACTCCCAGGCCGGGTTACACAGAGGTGTGAATTATCTCTTATTCAGTGATTACTCATTCTGGGAAAATTCTCAACTACACTGTGACATGATGTGTGTGTTTCTTCGTATAATTTAATCACGTAAAAGCTTCTCTTTTCTCTGATCTGTTAAGATCCTTGTCAAAATGTCAGAGAAAATAAGATGATGAACTAATACTGTATTCTCAAATTGTATACAATAATGGCAGGCGCTTTCTGAGTTATTTTCATTTATTTTTCCTGCTTACTGAGAACATAAGGTGAACTGCAGAAACAATGTACAAAGTTAAAAGTTATGCAGAAAGCAAAGGTTTGGCACAGACAGAATCGCTTCCATCATTTCTGAAATGCTAGACAAAGCACTCAGATTATGTAAAACGAATGCAAATAACATCGATAAGGACAAGACTAGGCTCTTTTTTATATAGAGAGATTCTGTAAGAGGCACTGTTTTATGAGTAAACTCACGTTTTGTTAGCTAAAACATCCTACAGTGAAACTGTCACCTAAGTATATTTTTAAAATAGAAAATATACCCACTGATAGAAAATTAAATGGAGATGCTATAAAAATCATATTGGTAGCTTATTACCAAAAGGTAGTTATTTAGGAAAATGCCCGTAGTGCTGCACTTAAAATCCCTGAATACTAGTCTTTTTTGAAATATGGAATCTAAGAACATTTTCATTTTAGAGATTAAGCTACACCCATAGGAACCTTTGAGTTTAGTTAGGGAGAGAAGACATACAGAGGCACCTTTAACTCCAGTTAGAAAGTACTAAGAATCCCAAGACAGGTGCAGGCAAAAAAGCGATGGCTCTTCCTTGGGGAGCTGTGGGTCGCCAAGAACAATGACTTTGGGTCTCGGTCTGCTTTGCTTTGTCTCCTTTTTCTGCATCACGTAAAGGTTTTGTCTAGACTGATACACGAACTCTTGCCCGAGGCTGTCAGCATCCAACTAGTAACCAGATGCCGTCACCTGCAGCCTTCTTCTGTCTCTCTCCACTCCTCGGACTTCCTCTTGGGAGAGGCTATTAATTTCTCTCTGCTGGAGTTCTGCAAAAGCTCCCATCTTCTCAATTTGATTCTCGACAAGGCTGTGGGGGCCGTTTGTTTCCCCAAGAATTAACCGGTGCCACCATAACCACCACCACCACCTCTAAATGCGGCTTCGCGCTGTCTACAGAACAAACACAAAACTCCTTATGTCTGAACACATTGTCTTTCACTGTCACTAGGGAAACGGCCCAGTTTTAGAGTTGGAGTGATAGAGAGGATGGTCCAGAAAACTAAGATACAAATTGGATGGACAGTGGTCCCAAACCCTCTCTTCCCGGGTAACCTAATCTCTGGTCTCAATGACTGCTGTGACACCATGCAACACTGCAGTGCCATCGCCTGGCTCCAGAATTCCCCTGACACCAACAGCAAACGCCCTCATCGTGCCTGCTGGCAACTTCAGAGGAACTGCTTGATGTCTGGGGACGACAGAATTCATCCTTAGATCACTAGTCTGTGACTCGGCTCAATGGCTCTATTCTGGAGGCCGGACACTGCAGCCTTAATAACTAGCCAGTAACAATAAGAGAAGGTTATTTGGGGGAAGCTTTCATAATCAACCAACTTCAAGGGGGACCTGATCCATCAGGGACACATACGACTTCACTGTGGTAACAGGTTCTCTTAAAGGTAAAAGTAATAAACCTTCTGTCTAACAGTATTGCTAGGATTATTTCTTTCATTTCAGCAAACCCATACAGAAGAAAACTCAATCTGTATGAGCTGGATGGTGACTAGAGGGGAAATGAATTAGGAAGGTACCTCGGCTACTTTGTTCCTCGTCTTCCCTTACTTTTTGCTTTTACTAAGACTTCAAGATCCAGATTCCTAGATGGCTTCCTCTTCTCCTCATCCATCCCAGCTAGAACTAACCATTTCCCTTTCTATGTTGTCATAAGCACAGCTGTCATAGTTTTTATCCTACGATGCTGTCAGTCATTACATACTTTTCCTGCTCTACTATTTAAACTTCTTGAAAGAGCACAGTTTTGCATTATTCTTTCCAGTTCTGCCATATAATAGCTCAATAAATGTTTGTTGATTAAATGAATCAATTTACGGTTAAATGAACAAATGAATGCATTTTCTCAAAACCATATTGTATACCTGATTATCTGTCCCTTTTCCTCTATCATGTAATGACCACATTGAGCATGTTTCTTGCGATGCTTCTCAACAGATGCTCTCAAAATTTCAGCCTAATAAATCTAGAAAGATATAGGGTTTAAGTCTAATTTCAACTGGGTGGAGTATTCAATAGCTCTAAGGAATTTATTCTCTAGCTTTGGGATATAAATCCAAGGCTGTTTCTGTGTGATAAACTAAATACTTCTTGGAAGTTAAAAAAAGAGGAAGTGGAATTGGTATTTAAATCATTGTGAAGAAGCCTAACATAGTTCCCCTGCAAACTGATCTCAGATATAACAAAAACGACATGAAGGACATCTAAACTTTCTCCTGCATTGGCTTACTAATGAAAACTGTCAAGGGTAGATCTGGGAAGGAATAATGAAGATCAATCATAAATTAACTCTGTGTATCTAGTCTCACTACATACCGTCACCGGCTCCCCGCTCCCACAGCTACAGCTGACATCCAGGACAGCGAACGACCACAGGACCATTGTCAGTGCACAGGAGCTAACTAGTAGCATTAAAGTTTTTGCTAAATTACTTTTATTCTTTGTCACTGCCAAACAAAACACAATGCCATCTGATTCCTTTCCTACTAACTTTAAACGAACGTATGAAGGAAAACAAGTTTTGATCACCTGCTACTCCACATTATCCATACAGACACTGCCCTTCACTTTCAAACGTCTTTCTTACTGACTTCGTTCTCAAAGGTTCTCATTGAGCATCACTGACTTCTCACCAATGACTCATTCTATTTTGAAGACGTTGTTTTTAATTTAATTGGCCTGGTCCTTATTATAACTTGTAGGATACTTTTATTACATGCCATTATTCGGGTTTCATTACTGCCTTTTAAATAAAAAAAAAAAATTAGCAGATATTCTTAGGCAGATATCACATAATAATAATAGCTAATACTTTTTGTGTTTATTTCGTATCGCGCACTCTTTTAAGCTCTTTACATATATTAACTGAAATTCTCACAACCCCATGAGGTGGATAATATTATTAATCATAATTAAACAGATAATGAAACTGATGCCTAGAGGTTAAATAATGTAATAAAATATATTTTACAATGCTTTCAGTTATGGATAACCTTCACATTTTTTTTTTTTTTTTTTTTTTTAGCATTCACATCTTAAGCATTCCTTCTTTGCCACCTACTAGCCAGATGGCATAAGTCAAGCTAACTTATCTCATTAACCTCAGTTTATTCATGTATCAGATGTGCACTGCGATTGTATATGCTTCTATGTGAGAAAGATTAAAAGATAATGTTTGTGGCACAGTTGCTTGGCTCAAAATAAGTCTTCAATAATTTTTAGTTAATATTATTATTTTAGGAATTCGAACGCAACTTCTAATCTTGGATCTAGAGCTTACATTTCGTGTAATGTTGGAGAAGACACTTAAGCCCTGTGCTCTCACAGTTTCTATACCTGTGGAGTGAAATTAAATGTCCCCGGCCAACCATATCATGTAGTGCAAGATCAAATTAAAAAATCTTTGCGGAAGTAGTCGTTAAACTGTAAAGAACTATGCGCATACAAACATTCACTTTGTAAAAATCAACTGGGAGAAAATTGCTTTGACTTTTTGTTCTGTAATCACTGCTTCAGAAAGGGTCCCTCAGCTCACACAGCTGTTTTCACTACATTTTTTTTTTTTTATGACTTAAAAAAAAAACGTTCAGGAATATAGTCAACAAAGCAACTCTCAGATTTTCTCGGGATACAGGCACGTCTGTCCAAAGTTTAGCGTCCCCTGCTTCTGCGAGTCTGTCCGAAGTTTAGTGGCCCCTGCTTCTGTGATTCTGGATGAAATTCAGTAAATGCAGTATTCCCACCAACACCAAGGCATCCGGAAAATGCTGAAACGTTTTCAGTATTTGTTCTTAATTCACTAAAGCACATGGAGCAATGTTAAGATAAAAATAACTTTACGAAGATAATTTAAATAAAAATATCATAGTGCTAATAATTTAAAATTTTATATTATAAAACTTTAAAATTAGACCCATTTATCCAGTGATGCTGAGTAAATGGATGTGTAATTGAAATAATATTTTCTATAAATTTGGAATATAATTTTACTCTCTTTTCCATACAGTGAACAGAGAGTAAGGTACACTAAACAGTCATTAATTCTAGAAACAGGAAATGTAGGAACATCCCACAATTACTACACTCCATGGCTTAAAATAGGTTAGAAGGTAAGTTTAGATAGGTTAATTTTTTAATTATATGCCACAGTGAAACGGGAAGGTGGCACTGAACAGCAGCGTATGAAAGTAAGGTTATTTCTCGATAACTGATTCTCCTATATGAACCTAGGAGCCACGCCGAAGATAAATAAAAATAAAGTTATAATCCCATTGACCGCAAAAATGGTATAAACATAGAGTTGCAAATTGGGTAAAAGAAGGAAGAAATGAGAATGTAAGATGTTTTTTTCTTTCTATGAAAAATAATATTTTGACCAGACAGAAATAGCAAATGTAGTTATTAGCATTTTATTTTCTTACTCTAATATGAGGTAAACGAGCATGAACTGGCTATTTCATCAACGCCATTTGTTGTTGGTGGTGGTGTTATTACCGCAGTTATTATAAAGGCTGGCTTAAAACATATGTATTCTCCATGAAGATAGTTAGCACCCAGCTCCATAAGAAATGCAAATACGCACAAACACAGAACATTTCTTTTCCTAGTGCTTTCGAAAGGAAGATAAGGCTACACCGACAGCCACAATATCTTTAGAATATTAAAAAAACAGCTCCATTTCAATAGGGAAAAATTAAATGTAACATAGAGCTACAATTCTGAATCTTTCTTAGAGTACAAAAATAGAGGACAATATGAGATAGATTTGAAGACTAAATTAAGTGGTTTGAAAAACAATAAAATCTGACCTTACATTCCTGATCTACTGTTCTCTTTGAGGTATGGCAGAGAACAGTCACCCTGAGGGTCCCCTGTGACACCCATTCATGGCAGGTCTATAATGAGACTGTAACTTTGACAGCAAGGTAAGTATGAGCTTAACTGTAAATTACCCTCTATATTTAATTCTCTTGCATACCAGGAATGTGCATTTGCTATGAGTGATGGCTTAATTTATTTTTAAAGAGACTCAAAAGATTGTTCTGGTGATTGTATCTGAAAACAAAGTGAATGAATCTGATGGAAGGAGTGACTCTGTGGAGCTAAAATTGGTAGAAAATGGAAATGGGAAACTGGCAAAAATTGACTAGAGTTGATCTTCCAGAAAGAGAAACAAACGCGTCAAAAAAAATTTTAAATGTTTTTATCTTCTTAGGGACTACGACTTTTTCTTTTTTAACAGGAAAAAAAAAAAAAAACTCTATAGTTTTCTAAAGATCATTGCCTGCATTTCTCTCTCTCCTCTAATTCAGGTAAAGTTACAGATTTCATTTATATAAAAATCACAAATTTCATTTATATAATTGTATAGAATAGTATGGAAGTGAACTCATTTTAAAGGCAAGGAAATTTAGGTTCAAATCCTGCTCAGAAATTCGACAGATCCTAAACAGGCTGGAAAATTTCTCTTGGTCTTATCTTCATTTTAACATGAGGATAATACAACTTTTCTCATAGGTAAGTTGTAAGGATTCAGGAAGATAAAAAGTGAAAACTTATTTGTATTGTGGCACCTAATTCTTAGTTGTTCTTATTATGATTATCGTTATTAATGGCAACAGTAGTAGCTATGTAAAAATAATATATCTGAAGTTTTTGGGAGACAGGATTTCTGTCTTAGATTGAATTTCCCTCCACTGCTATAAGTCCAGGCAGACTAATTTAAAGAAGAAAAAAAAAAAACATTGCCCCAATTTAATATCCAGTACTATCTGGATAAGAGTTTATTTCCATGGCCACTACAGGTGTGAACTGTACTATCCTGTATAAACTCCTCATTCGCTCATTTTACAAAAGAATGTCATGAAACTGCCAAAGGCTTTATTGACATCACAAAGTATTACACCTTTAGATGGTCACTGCTCTTATCTGTATGGTAATCTAAAAAAAGAATAAACAAAAATCAAGGCAGGCTGGTAAACCTTGACTGGCTACTTGTGATGACTTTTTTTTATAGTATTCACAAATAATTGAATTAATATTTAATTCCAGAACTCTCTTGTTAGTCAATCACGTCTTTTCACCTAAGGAAAAGTTCCTGTAACTAACTACAGAATGTTGTCCAAATCACAGCCACGTGTGGAAAGCAGAATTCTCTCTCTATGCTCTTTAGGAATTCAGTTCTTATTGGTTTTGCCAGGAGTCAATTATTCTGGAATGCTTCAACTCCAGATAGCTTTTTTTTTAAGCATCTTATATGTGTCTTAAGATAGAAAAGAAAATGTCATGGGTCTGCCTTTAAAAAGCTTTCCTCCTTGCAATCTGTGAGGTCAACCAAGGGTTGCCTCGCCTAAAAAAACAAATAAATAAAAATTAAAAATAAAAATAAAAATAAAAAGCTTTCCTATCAAGTCTCAAATATATACATGCTTAGCCAGGACTCATTTGGTTGTAAGCAACAGATGCTCAATTTGAACCAGTTTAAGAAAAAAACAATAACGAACAACAACAAAAAGGAATCTGTTTTAAGGATACTGCAATCTCTCACTAAATCTCTCAAAAAGTTGAAAAACCAACCACTCCAGTTTGCTTCACAGGGTGGAAAACAAGGCCTCCAATTATTCAAACTTCATATGTTAGACCATCAGATTTCCTCTCATCGCGTGTTCCTGGACTAAAAGACTCCGAGAAAAGTGTTGCTGTGTCCACCACTCCAGGGCCATCGATTCTGTGGCCCGCACAAACACTGGGGATTGGAGACTGGACACGGAGTGGAAGCTTAGGGTCAGCCTGGCCGCCACCCCTAAGGAGTCTTGTCTCTCGTGGTACACTTCCGGTTTCCTTTACGCCAGGCCTGAAGTGACACTTGATCATTATAAAGTCATAATGTTTAAAAAATGTAAATCCTAGCAACAAAAAGAGTAGCAATTTAGTTATACACACAGCTAATTCGTTTAGGTAATGAAATCAGAAATGAGCTGAAAATGCAGTTTGTCATTTATTCCTTTATGTGCACAGTATCAAAAAGGGAAGATTCAAGCAAATACCCAAGGATATCCCATTATCATAAATAAGGAAGATGACTTACTTGGGTTAAGTTATTTTAAAATTAAACGTGAGGTATTATTGCTATTAAATTATTCACATTGTGTCCTTGAAACTCTTGGCTCTATCTAAATATATTGTTTCATTTACTTATATTTTATCAACATATAATTCATAACAGTGATTTATTTAATCATTCATTCATTCAACCTAAAATTGAATAATCATCAGTTAGGAAATTTGAAAGCACTAGAGTCTTGATAATAAGAATTTTAGAGAAGGCATACGGTGCTCTCACTGTTAACACTTCTCAAGTATTCCAACAATTTGAATGAAATGGGTGGATTTATTTCACTTACATAAACAGTAATACATCAGAATTCCTGTAATGGATATTTTTTGACACAGTCAATTCAAACTCGGTGGAAAAGAATGAAATTTATTACTATTGTTACTCATACTGCTAATTAACAAAATAATGCCGATGTTCTTCATTGCAGCCACTGTGCAAACAGCAGTATCCATAGTCCAGGTGCTGAGAAAGGCACTTCCTATAGTACAAAGAAGAAGGAGGACACACCAGAGGGACACGGGAGCACCTTCCACAGCGTAATTTGAGTGGCCGCTAACGTCCCTGAGATTCAGTCAGGACTTCCCGAGTCTCCTATGTCACATTTTGTTAGAATCCCGATTGGCCTAAGATTTCTGCAAGCCCCAAACCCTCATGTCCATCTACTCCTCTCTGGCTTTGAGCCCTTTCTTCTGTATAACTAATCTCTCCCTTCTTCCAAACACAGCTAGCTGTCCCATACACAGACCAAGACAAGACCCCAACTTGCTGTATATGATTTCACCCCAGACTTCTTGATATCAGACACTGTCACGTTCTGGGACTTGCCTATATGCTCGTGGTTGCTTAGAATTCTAAAATACAGCAACACAATGGACCTGGTTTTTAAAAATTCTAGACACATATGTTTCTTATTGCTTTATGAGGAGTTTAAGAAAAGTAAGAGAAAGAATGATCTACATATTATCCCAGAAAGCTGAAATTTCACTAGTTAAGTATAATCAAGGAGCTTCAAAATACCTCCCAAACTCTCTTTAACATTATATTTACAGACCATCCCCATAAGAATCTGACAATCAGTAAAATTCTAAAAGCTAAACTATTATTGTTTTTTCTCAGCCAAATATTCTCTTCCTCTCTCCCAATTTCCTAGAGGGCGGGAGAGGCGGGGAAACAAGCAAACAAACTAACAGATTTATCTTTGGGTTTCGTGAATTCATCCTGAGTTTGAGATGGCACGTATGTTTAATTGTCTAAGAAATACTGGCGAAGAGCAATTCATCAACCTGATATGAACTAATTAAAGAGGAAAGATTCCCACAGGATCGTAATAAACTAAATAACTAATATGTTCGAACAATCTGTGTTATAATTTGCATACAGTCCATCATAACTCTCAGATTTGATTGTCTTCATTTTACTAGATAATCAAACTCAGTTTCAGGGAGATGTTACCTTAATCAAGGCTATTCAGTAAGAAAATGCTGGAGGAATCTGAATAAAATCTACTGACCCCAAAATACCACTTTTCCCAGCATGCTGAATATTGGCCCAAACCCCCATATCTACTTAACAATAAATTCTTAAAACATGATGACACACGTTTCCTTCAAGAGCTACTGCATGCTTCCTTTGTGCCACGGCAGAAGCTCTGAAAATTTAACTTATCCTCAAAACTAAAAGAAATGTTTTCAGCCCTGTAATGCCAACTGACTTTTCTCCTAATTATCAAAGCCTCATCAACTGTCTCAGCTCAAGTCTTTATGGAGACGACAGTTTCTAATGCTAGAGAATAACTGGTCTCTTGATAGATACCAAACATTTAGAAACTATGAATATCTCAGACCACTGAGAAAAGACTCTTAGCCAGTATTAAAATTTTGCATATGTTTACACTTTGCCAATATTAAAAAATAATGTGTAACATTTATATTTAGGGATGGAATACTCATCAGCAGATTTCATTTACTTATAAGTTCATTTAATTGAACTTCTACCCAATGTGAGTCCCTGAAAGGTAGTCAATCAGGTTCTCCTCGCTTCATTCTAACGACTAGGAATTCACTCTTTCTTTCTTTGAATATATGGGCAGCTCTGATGTTTTTCTTTTTTGGGGGGTGGGGAGTGGAGGGTAGTTAGGTGATACTAACTAAGCACATATCCTTCCCAACTTTTTTCATTTTTTAGTTTCATATCCTAGTTAAAAAAAAAAGAATATTTCTGAGCACACTGTGGAAAGGCAATGAATGGAGCTGGCAGTAATGAACCCACCTAACCCTACGCCGGGCTGCAGGAATCACAAATCAGCACATTTATAGGGAGCCATTTCTTGTGCTGCCACCCACTGGTCAAAAGGTTTGCCATTGACAATGGCTTGTTAGTGACATTTCCTGAAGAGACAGTAGTAACCAGCTGTACTTTTTAGTTATTTCCTAAATCTGTCATTTGCCAGCATCTCTAGAATGTTTCTTCCATTTTTGAAAATTTCCAACTTTTGGACCCATCCCCAAGGTGGACTTTCAATAAAAATGACTACTGTCTTTAGCGATATAATCTCCAAGGCCTGACTATTTGGCCACCAGATATTTTGTGAACTAAGTCTATGACTTATTCCATTATTAGTTCCACCTAAGAATCACATAAGACGCAAATCTGAAACCTGCCTCCCCTCAAGTTTGACCCTTTATCCTAATTCTCTTCTCGGTTGGACAATTGCTGTCCAGTAGAAGTTCACTCCTTCTTCCCCATAAGAAACACTTGCAGACAGCTCCTCCAGCCCTCCTCCTATCCCACCTGTCCATGCCGCACTACCAACATAGTGTGCAAGCCAAACATCATTGGTTATTCCCCCTGAAACTCATAGAACTTGCCTCCTAAACTCTTCACAGGTGCGGATATGCTGACCCAGGAATACTGGAGTTTGTAACAGCTCAAGATAGGGACCTTCTTTTGTCTATGGGGTAAATAACCTTATAAATATTTTTTAATGTGTTTAAATATTTTTTAAAATAGTATCGATCTGCTATAGGATTTCTTGGTGTGTGTTTTTTGGCTCTGGTCTAGGGGTTCATTTCAGAGATTAACCCCAGTCCACTAGGATGGCTATAAGAAGAAAGACAGATGATAACAAGTATTGGCGAGGATGTAAAAAAAATCGGGACTCTCACAGGTGCAGCCTCTTTGCAAAGAAGTGGACAGTTCCTCAAAATGTAAAGAATGATCACATGACTCAGCACTTTTACTCCTAGATACTTACCCAAGGGAAATAAAACATATGTCCACACAAAAACTTGTACACGACTATTCATGACATTATTCCTAATAGTCAAAAAGTATAAACAACCCAAAAGGCCATCAATGGATGCCTGGATAAATGAAATATAATGAAATACTATTTGGAAATAAAGGGGAACGAAATTGTGCACACTACAATGTGGATAAACCCTGAAGCACTATGGTAAGTGAAGCAAGCCATTCACAAAAGACTATATAGTTATGATTCCATTTATATAACATGGCCACAACAGGAAAATCTATAGAGACAGAAAGTGTATCAGCTGCTTCCAAGAACTGTGGGGTTAGGGGAGAGTGAGCAGTGACTGTTAATAGACATGGGTTTCTTTTTGAGGCAACAAAAGTGTTTCAAAATTAGATTGTGGGGACGGTTGTATGAATCTATGAATATGCCGAAAAACCACTGAAATGAGTGAACTCTGTGGTATGTGAGTTATATTTCAATGATCTGGTTTTTAAAAAGCTACTTCAGGATGTCATAAGACTTAGAAATAGATTAGACTATAGGGTCGGTCTAACACAACTGCTTTCCGTAAGCATGGAAAAATGAGTGAATTGGTTACCTACCGCTACGTAGCAAACTACCTCAAAACTCACTGGCTTCAAGCTACAGGAATTGTTTACTTTGGCCAATGATTTACAAATAAGAGTAGGGACTGACTGTCACTGCTCCATATGGCATCAGCTGGGATTGCTTGACTAGAGGCTCAATGAAGATGGCTCATTGGAAAGACTGGCAAGTGGGAGCTGGCGTCAGCCGGGAGTTCAGACGGTGCCATGCACTCATGGACTGGGTGTCTTTCCACAAAGACTTGTAACAAGCAGCTTGAGCATCATCACTTCATCGTGGCTAGCTCCTAAGAACGAGCATAAGAGAATGAGCTAGAAGGTATCCTGCTCTTCATGCCCTGGTCTTAAAAATGACATGGTGCCATTTCTGCCATGATCTGAAGCCACCTAACGTGAAGGAGAGGGAATACAGAGCAATCTTCCAATGGAAGAGTGTCAGATTCTCATCATGAGAAGGTCGTGAGAGATGGGAAATAATGTTGTGGCCAGTTTTCAACAGTACAATCTGCCACAGTCTCAAGGTAAATGTATTATCAAAACTCACCCACTTTAACTCAATTCACCACGTGGTGACATTTATACTATATGTACATTTTTAACAAAATAACCTGTTCTCATTCTGTGTTGACATGAAAGTGTATTCATATTTTATATTTTAGTGGCATAGATTTCGGTGTTTGATATTTTAAGACACCATCTTCACTTTGTAGTCTAAGAAAATGCTGCAGAATAAACCCTTAAATGAGCGGGGTCACAATACAGTAGTTGCTACAATAAGGCTCACAATTATTCACCAGAAATTCTTATACTATTTTTATATAAAGATTTTATTTCTTGTAACCTATAGATAAGACTGAAAATATTATTGTATAAAATAATGGAGAAGTCAGTTTTCTATCTGTCCAGAATCTTTCACATAAATATACTCAAGATGTATCTTGGTTTTAAAAAAAAGCCAATGACACAACCACAACACCACAACCACACATATAGAACATGTCTCGGTAAAAAACAAACAAACAAACAAACAAACAACAACAACAAACATACAAATAGCAACCACAGAAATGCTGACTTCAAAATCTGTAAAAATTTGATTTTAATATGACAATATTGAGTTTCATCAAGTAAAAATATGTGAAAAATTTCTCAGACATAAAGAAAACACAAGATAAGCAAATGATAAGCAAATAGTTGGATTATTCAATACTCTAGGGGATAGTGTGTTTTCAAAGAGTAGTTAAAAGTTATTACAAAAAGATATTCAATAAATATTTGGCATAACTGAATAAAAACAGAAAAAAATAGGTATTTATGTGTTTTTATGTAAAGCTGATGATTCATCTAACATGGTAATTGTTTTTTATTTCTTTTAGCTGAAATAAGGCACACAGTCTAGTTTGAGAAAAAAGACACTCACCTATATATTTTATTAACAAAGGATATGTTTAAGCTAATGCACTTGAAGCTGAAAATATCTCATTTCAACCAATTAAATGAGTTTCGATTCGGGTTGTTTATGGAGGAAATCGCAATTTCGGGCCTGAGATCTATCAAAGTAAATGGGCTAATTCTGAAACGATATGAAGGTAGCTCGCAGGGGAAGACACGGATCCAATACGGCCATTAAAATAAGAGTAAAGGATATGATCAATATAACAATAAAGATGAGACCCTTATGCTGCACAAGTAAACTAAGGATTTTTATCACAGTTAAGCAAAAGATTTACTTTTGAGCAAAACAGAATAGGAAAACGCAGTAAGTTAATTCCTCAACTCATAGCCTCAACCCAAATATACAGAACATTCCTCTGTGTCTGGCACTGCTCTGGGGACCGGCGACACCGATGGATGGCCATGACCCTGTTCTATAAATTAATCAATAAACATAGGTGTTTTCACACACATACAAAATTACAGTTATTCTTATTTCTAGCAACAGCAGTGTTATGTACCTAGTACTAAAATCTTTCATTTACATTAACTCAGGTAACAACATTGTGGGAAGGGTTTTGGTATTAGGGTTCCACACAATCCAGAAAAGCCCCCAGTATGTTCATTTCTAATCTCAAGTCCCAGTAAAGGTGAAGTCATCACATAACATTAGTAAAGTCGCATTGTTGGAAAGCTTCCAGCGGGGGCGCTCAGATGCTAGGCCTGATATAAACTGAGCTTCCCCAAACAGAGAGAATTTACACTCTCTATTATTTGAGGACTAAGCTGCCCTTGGCCTTTGACAGGAGGTCCATAGTAGGCAATTGTAGGTCTCTGACGAGTACTGGAATGCATGGTATTATTTATTAAAAGCGTCTGCATTGGCTAACGGGTGGGCTGGTCTTTCGTTTGAATGGGGGGCTTCTCCTGTGTTGAGTGGCTGCAGGCCAGCAGGGCTGCAAATGTACTTCAAGAGCTTCAAACCAACTCGATTTAAACACCCTGGGTTGATGCATCAGAGTGCTGCCTCCCAGATCGGAAAAGACAGTAGTCTCAAAATATGCACAGAATTGCTTGTACTTGCCTAAAACAAATATGGAATAATCTTGGACTGACTTTTATGTAATTCTAACTTTTAATTTTGAATATAATTTCTCCATCCAGCAAACCCTCCAGGATGCACGAGCTGCAAAAGCATCCGCAGGTAGCTAACTTGATTGACTTGGTGAACAGAGCTATTTAGTATTGGCTACTTAAGTGCCAAAAACTACCTGCCGAAGTGATTTCTCCTTGTCATGTTCATGTTGAGTTCCTTCTTCTAGTAACTGGGCACGGGGTCCAGCTGCTTCCAGAGTTCCTGAGTAGAATGTGAACATCAGAACTTGCCATTAGTCAAAAAGGTAGGTGTTGATCTTCACCTTGCTTTGGAAGCAGGCCACAGAGCTGGTTCACTTGGAGCCCAAGGCATAACACTTGCACATTCTTTTAATGACTGCAGCTGAGTGACAGCAACGTGAACATGATCAATGGGCTGCCTTGGGTATGTTTACCTGTGCTGCTGATGCACACTAGAGATAACTTCCGTCCAGGCCACTGACTCTCAGAAACAGGAATGTGTGACAAAAGCAACGTTGTGGTATTTAACCCATATCACTCCCTTTGTACTCCATCTTCGCTACAGAGATTAGCTAATAGTGAGATATATAAGTTCTCTGAACACTTTTTGTTTGGACTCTCATTCATGATTCCTTCAGAGGCCAAAAATCTATGGCAAATCAAATCGATGCAAAGTTACACATCTCCCTTTTCCTAGTTAAGAAGCGCTAGAAGGGCTGGGGTCCCATTTAACTTGAAATCAGCACGACTTTGGTTCTGAAGAAATTTTTCACTTGGGAAAAATATTATGCAATAAATATATCATAAACCCATTACCTAAACTACGAGACAGTGAAGCATGATGGAAAGAGCACTGGATTCAGAGTAAAGGCATCTAACTCCTCAGGTCAATTGTACAGCAATTTTCTATATGGCTCTAGGTAGATGAACTGAATATTTTTTTTCGATTATCAGTTTCTTTGCTCATAAATAGAAAATATTAAACAAAATAATTATTGAAGAAAAAAGTCAATGTTTACATATCTCATGAAATGTTTTACATGCAGATTTTATAGAAATCTACTACAGATTGTATATTATGTATACATACATTTTAAAGAAATTTAGTATCTGTCCTTTGTAAAAATATTTTTACTATTTTGAGATGTTTTTACTATTTAACATTTTTTTTTCCTTGTTCTATGTTCATTTCTGTGTTTATCTTGACCGTTCCTATCACATTTGGTTCACTTTCTCTGAATATAGAATGTGTGTTCCCCATTTACTCCCTCTAGGATATTCTATTTGTTAATTTTCTACTCTACGCAAACCCTGTACAGGGCACCAAGTTATACCCAGGAGCTCCTGCTTCATACGTTCCCGCCTTTGGCTCTGATCAGTAATTAGGTATGACACATTTTCCCAGTGAGTGTGTCAGGGTCTTTAAGCTCTTTCTCAAAACTTTGCTCCAGGCAGCTTCTGTCAAAGTAGACCCAATGATTTATGTACCAGGAAGTATGACATGTCATTTTTTTTTCTCATTCTGAGAAAATTGAATCCACCTGAGATCAACAAGGATGGAAGAGTTCACTAAAATTATATTATTAAATAATTCGCAGTGAATCTATATTACATAGCCATTAGAGAAATATTTTTAAATAATATTTAATGATATGAAAAATATTCTTGATATGTTAAATGTACAAAATAGCATAAATATTTATAAATAAAAATAAAAATAATATATAATTATATATTCATATAAAAACCTTAAAAAAGAATCTTCCCGAATCTCTGTAACGACCTCTACTTGCAGTATTATTTCAATTAAAATTTTCACCTTCGTTCCTTTCTGAGTTTTTAAATTTCTCTACAATGTGCATGAATTATTTTATAATAAAATTATTAAAATATCACATTTAAAATATTCAATGTGATTTCACATATAATTATTTCACAATGAATTCTAATTATAAATATAAAAGAGGCTTTAGAAATGTACTATATGTCCTGTTACAAAACCCCACATATTAATAGCTTATCTTCTAATTTCACATATAAAAGCTTAGTCCATTTATATTTTTCCCATCATAGCCTCTAGTCCCCTAAAAGTCCAGAAAGCAATACTTTCAAAAGAGACAGAGCAGACAGCAAATAAATGAATTAATTCTTAGAAGAGAATTTGATGTGATTAAAAAGATGGATAAGTATATATGTGTCTTGAGAACAGTTACACACTAACATTTTAAGGGACAAATTAAACTTTGGGAGAAAAGCCAAAATAACTTACAGGCGAGAATACGATACACATAAGTGAGCAAGAGGTGGGGAGAAAGATGATCTATCACACTTCCAGAATCATTCACTCATGACTAGATCTCCCAGCATTAATTCCTAAGATCGTATACAAGTGATGTTTATGACCCTCGGTTCTCCTTCTAGCTTGAACCACCATTTTTGCGATGCAAAAGATCCACAAAGAAACAGACTCACTTCAAACCCAGCAACTCTCATCGGTCTCCCGCTTCCTACTCAGAACTCCAGAACTCTGCATAAACCACGTGTTTCCTCTCTTCGCCTTGCTAGAAGTCTAGACACCCAGGTGGTCGGTCCATCAACACTTGGCCTCCAGCCTGTGTGTACAATATTCACAAGGTCGTCTGGTTTTTGCTGACTCTGTGCTTTGCCGCTTCCTTGTTATGAGCTATACCATCTACCAGGACCCAGTTCTACAGCTCCTAGCTATAGTTCCAGCTGTGCCTTCATCTCTCACTCCATCTTGAAACAGACAATGACTGTTCTTAATACAGTCTATATTCTGTTAATGAAAATTAGAGGAAGATTACGGTTTTTTGAAAAATATTTTCAATGTATATCTGGCTTGAAAAAAATAACGATTCAAAAATCAATCACATAATTCTCATTCTAATTTTGATATATGGAGAAAGTTCAACTTGTAGTATTATGATATAGTCTTTTCTTCTCTGACTAAATGAATATAAAGTTCACTAGTCTTTGCAGATAATCTTTCTCTATCTTCCTGACCTTTTCTAAAGGTGTTCAATTTCCTTTTTTTCATGGATGATAATTTAGTCATTACTTTCATAAAATGCTTTCCAAAATAGAGTTGGGAAATTAATTAATAGTTATAGGTCATTTTCCACATTTTGTTATCAGAAACTGTTGCTGCACATTATAGTAACACTAATAATACTGAAAGATTTCACAGTGATATATAGCACTGAAAGAATACTAATTAAGGAAGCATGTATAACATACTTCTTGTTATACAGAGCTAATGTATTTTAAAAATAAATATAAAAGCTAAATATATAGAAAGCCATGCTATCCTCACATGAGTCAATGTAAAGGATCGGTATTTCTTTAGATTTTATGTAAGATGTAAAGTTTCAAATGGTCAATGCCTTTATATGACACAACATATGTAAAGTACTATGTGCAATAGTTTTCCCAACAGTGGGAGCTCAAAAACGCCATTACTTTTACTTTCCTATATTAAGTAGAATAACAAAATGATTAAAAGTATAAGCATTTCTACTTTACTACTTTAAAATCATCAATATCCTAAATAATGATACTAAGAATTTCCTCTAAAATCACGAATAAGATTTTCAATTCTTACAGAATTTAAACAGGAAAAATTACTGTAGCAATAGTATGTCGGGGAAAATAAATGCTGTCAATTTTAAGGAATGTTTTTACCAATATAAATCAACTGGAGTTTGATAATTTATGGACTAGAGAGTTTTTTAAAATTTCATGTCTAATTTTTCAATAGTTTATGGTTCTTTATATATGTTCGTTATGTTTATTTTTTAACTCCATTGCTAAGTACTTGAAGGCAAACTCCAAATCTATGTATCATCACTTAAAGGAAGAACAATCCTAGGCACACAGTAGACACTTGATAAACCCTACTGAATAAATGCAATAAAATGAAAATTTGCATGTACTATTATAGACCTCGAAATTTTCTATTTAATTTATTCATTATTAAGTATATTATTTGGCTGGTAGAATTATTATGAAAAAATAATTTTTTCATAATAACTTACAAAGATCAATAAACTACATGAGCTCTAAAAGCTTTAAAAATGCCCCAGTAATTTTTTCTAGCTCTCATAAGACCCTTTATGCAAACTTTAGAACCACGTGATGATCAAATGTAAGAAATATTATTTTAGAATAAGTATATTTTAGGAAACACATGGTTTCCTTAAGAGCAAAGTAGTACACATATTTATTTAAGATAAAATACAAAGACCAATGTTACACAGTATGAGTGAATGTAAATTCTTGTCTAATAGTAGAACCATCATTATAACAATTAAACAATGAGATAGATAGATAGACAGACAGACAGACAGACAGACAGACAGACAGATAGATAGATAGATAGATAGATAGATAGATAGATAGATAGATATGAAAACACAAATGAAGATCAGGATAACTGCTCTCAGGCAAATTGCAAGCAAGCATGTTATATTCTTCTCGAAGTCATGAGGCCACCTCGGGTCTCTCCTCTCCACTAATGGGTGACTTGAGCTGCTGCTCACTCTGCTGACATCATTCTCACACTAGCTTTCACGGACTCCACAGTAGGCTTTCTCTCTCATTTCTTGTGTTGATCTCATTTCTCAGAGTCATAACTTACTAGCATTAACAATAGTTACTTTTAAATTTTTGGTTTCAAGCACATGGTTCTCAAGCTATCACCATCTATACATATTCATTCTGTCAATCCATTGTCCCTACTAGTTTTTCTGTCTTTACCCTTTGTCATTCATTCACTGTCAATTCCAAGATCCACCATTACCATCACTCTCTTGGGTCCATCACCTCCAGTGCCTCCCCTTCTCCATCTTGGCTCAGTCCAACTCTCTCCACACAGCCTCCAACTCAGAACAAGCTGGCTGTCCCTATCTGATGACAGCAGAAGGGAAATACCACACATTTCCAGCACCAAGCCATCAGACTACCTTCGACCATGACTTGTACTTTGACTCACTCCTGTTCTCACCAATGAATGGCTTCTCACCAGAAGCCATTCTCTCCACTAGCATACTGGGACAAGATCACTCCCACCAACTCAGTGACTTTTCATCTAAAATTATCCCCTCCTAAGCATCATTAATTTCTCCTCTTATTAGTCATTGCCATCATCAAAGGAATATCCCCCATTCTTAAAAAAAATTCCTTAACCCATCTCAACGTTTAAGCCTCCACATCATTTTGGCTCTTCTTTATGATGAATGGTTATTAATTGCCTCTCTGTTATTTGTCCAGATAATACAACCAGGATATCATAAGCCCACCTTTTGTCCTCCCCTCATTTTCTGGTGAAGGACACTCACTCACAGATGAAATGGGGACTGGATGTCTCTCTCTTAAATCCCATAGGAGGAGAAACTTAATAACTGAGATGAGATGTGTCTGAAATACTGAAAATTACCCACAGAGTGTAGCATGAATCATGGTTCTAGTTATATTGATATAAAAGCGTAAATTCACCCGTCAAAAAGCAATCAACATAGGAAATTAGAGCAGAGAAAAAAAAATCAATGAACACCTTTTCATTGAGCAACCCATAGCTGGTGTGTTCAAGGATACTAAGGCTCAGCTCACAAATCCCTTAGTCATGCCATAGAATGCTATTGGGATATATTTCATAACAGGTTTGGGCATTATTTAAGTTTCATCATATGGTTATAAACTACAATTTATTTCCATGCAATGTTAACTAAGAATTTGTGTTCTTAAGTTTCATTAACAACTTATTCCAATTAACTCTGTCAGACTGAGTTTTTTAAATATACATTTCCTTTATTACCCTTTATTGTGCTTTGCCTATACAAGGTGCTCAGTATGTTTAATGAATGAGCAAATATATTAGGCAGTCTATTACACTGCAGTCACGATATATGTTTGCTATGACAAGGGATGACTTCTGTCTTGCAAAACTGACCTCTAAAGAGGCAGAACTAGAGTAATATGTAAGTGTGATGCCGAGAAATGTTTACTTGAAATTCTCTCAATTAATGAATAGCATCTTTACTCAAGAAAGGTAGTTCTCAGTACCTAAGAGGACCAGGCAAACAATATTCTTTAAGTGAATAGAGTCATAAAAATATCATGCATATAATTATTAAGAATCATAGAGAATAGTAACTTATAAAGTCACTTTTCCTTAATCTCAGCTAATAGTCCTTAAAAATATATTTAACTTAGCTTTAACTCTAAAGATGAGAGTCTATACCTGAGGAAAAGAAAGGAAGGAAGCCTTAAGAATGATTTAGGACAAAAATCTCCCAGCGAAGGAAGAGACTGGTTGTTTGCACCAGGCCCTAGCGAGAGAGCCCGTGGGCTTTGCTGCTCACTGAGCAGGTCCACATTGAGGACCTGACGCCTATGCTTCTGATTCGAGTGCTTCAAGTTGCTCTCGCTCAGCTTCCCAGGATAGATTTTAATTCCTCCTCAACATTACATATCTACCACAGAGAATCTCACCTTTGCTGTCCAAAAATGAACAATGAATTACTTTTAATTATTAGGAAAAAAGCTCTTCACAATAAGTTTTTATTAAATTCTCATCAAGGATTTGGAGAGGTCATTTTATTTTCAGAAATGTATTTTTGTTTAAGCAACTTATCCATTCTCTCAACTGCAGACATCGCTATTTCAGCTGAAGGAATAATTTCTATTATCCTACTAATATTTATTCCAGTCTTCCAATTCTTTTTCCCAATCTTGTACATCCTCTGCCCACTATCACCTCCACCTAATTTAAAACACATAGGATAACCAATGCTAAGAGTCTGACCGATTTCCTTCTATAAGTCTGTGGAAGCTCATAAACATGTACAAACAAAAACTGCATTTACTCTTTCATTTTTTAAAGCAGGATAATATAATACTATGTCATTTCCTTTCTAAAATACTCATAAATTTTTTCAAAGGTTAGCCATATACCTCCAACTCATTTTTATTAATAATCACATAGAAAATATGTATTATCTTTTCAACTCTTCACTAATCAACACTGTTTTATTTTTTTCTATCCCCAATAATTTTGCAATAAACACTCACATATATAAAATTATTATGCTCTAGGTCATTCATTTCTATAGATCATATGTCTAAGAATGACTAATTAAAAGCTATTGAACATTTCAAATACCAATTCATAGCAACATATAATTTTACAAAAAGATTACGGCAATGCAATTCCCATTCTGAATTAAAAAGAATGTGAAATTCCTCAAACTTTACCCTTGTCTAGCTTATAATATATGCTATTTTTAACGTTTATTTGGTACATTGAAGAAAGACATATATTCATTTTGAATTTTATGGTCTCTGATCAGTCCATTAGGGTGAAAACATTTCCATATACTCATTGGTAATTTGCATTTTTCTTTTGTAAGTTGTCTGCTCATATTTTTTGCCTAGTTTTCTATCCTTTGATTTCTCTTTTTCTCATCAACGTCGGGAAGTCTTACTATATTAATTATATCAACATTTTGTCATATTTGTGGCACATATTTTCTCTTGTCTATTTTTCTGCTTGTTTGTGTTGAATTTTTCCTTGTTATTATTGTTGGTACTCCACCTGTAATTTACATAAATATTTTCTCAACGTTTCTTCTAAAATGTTTATATTTTAATTTTTATTTACATTGCTTTACCTTTGAAATTTATTTCCGTATATATTGTGAGTTAAGTGCTTTCATTTTCTTCCAGATGGTAATTAAGCCAGTCATGTTAACACCATTTAAACCACTGCTTTGTACTGAACTGAAATACTTCAAATACATATAACCCCTATATGTATTTGAATCTGTTCTGAACCCTCAGTTATGTCCTACAGAGATTTTTCTTTCTATATTGGGACAATTGCACACTATCGTGATCGGTAAATTTGGTAAAGTAAAATCTTTATCAAAATTTTCCTTGCAACAGTCACATGTTTATGCTGCCATTCGACCTTTAAAGCAGTGTGATCCAATGTGCTAAAGAAGCAAACAAACAGCCACAGCTTCCTAATTACAACTGCCTAAATTTTATATATTAATTGGGGAGACGGCAATATTGTTATAATACCAAGCTTTTCTACACAGGACCCTGGCATGCCTTTTCATTTACTCTGAATTATTTTGTCTTTGAAAAAATGTTAACATTTTCATCAGACAGGTCTTCTAGATTTCTTCTTAAATTGATGCCTCATGCTTTATATTTTGCCACGACTCTAAATTGAGTGGCCTAGCAAGACTTGCAAATCATACCACAATTTGGTATAGGAAACCATGACACAGCCAACTATAACAAACCAGGATCTTGAGTATGAGAAGTGGCATGAATCTTCGCTCTCCTTTTCCATCACTCCTTAAAAATAATCAGGAAACTCTTTCAGGTTAGCATTTGGAAGCAAACTAACCAAGCAGTACAGCCTGTGCCTCAACCCAAACTCCTGCTTCCTGGCCATTTTCACAAACTAGATTATCCATAGATAAAGCTATTCAATACTCCTTTGTGTACCTACTTAGCTGTACACTTCCTGACCAGGTGAAAAACTTTTGACGAATAGCACATCGATCCCTTCTGTCAATGGATCTTCCCTCAGTGAGTCTATTGATAGTTTCGCCATCTAGCTCGTTTCCTACTTTTACCTAAACCAGTCCCTACTTATTAAACAAAATCAGTGTACTCGGGGAAAATGAGAATCCTTCTTTTTTTTTTTTTGAGTATAGAGTAACTGTCCGTCATTGGCCCACTTAGAATATTGCTCTGTTGGGATGTGCCTGGACTTAGGTTCGCTCTCACCCTTTGTTGTTGCTAACTCAACATCCTCATATCATGTAACCCCAAAACAGGATGCTTTTTCACTTTTTTAAAAAAAATACTGATTTCTATTTCAAAACATGCTAAATGAATAGGTGAATAAAAAAATATTGAGTTTCCCAGCTTTCTATAATTATTTACTACCTTTTATTTATAAGAAACATGAATTTTAAGATACAAGTTGTTTAAATCTAAGACTACAGATTTTATTTACTTACCCATTTTTATGGCCAAGTAATATTGGAGGAGGAATCATTCAACTGTTGATCAGTTTTAAAAGGAATCATTCAATTGTTGATCAGTTTTAAAAGGAAAATTCTGTAATGCATTTTTCCAGAACCATCTATAAAACAATGGGAAAGCCAACCTGCCTTGACCCAAGATGATATTCATCAGCTGTCATACATACTAACTTTTTAGCCTAGTGGATATATTTTGACAGTGTATTAGACTTTATATTTTCTAAATACCAATTACTTGACTTTCTGCATTTAATAGTATTAAAAGTCAGGTTCATCACCAAATCGGCCAAAACTTTACCAACAGTTATTTTGACTGTAAAATTTTGTTTTGTTTTGTTTTGGTTTGTTTTTGGCCCCAGGAAATATTATTTCAAGAAAATCTGCCTAAAGTATGAATAAAAAACATGCAGTCAAAAGCAACAATAATCATATCTTATTAACTTGATAACGATTACCAACATTCTGCTAGTAAATCACGATTTTTCCAACATGATTTAATCATCATTCATCAGTAAAAAGCAATTTGTAAGTGCCCCCGAAGAATGTCACAAAAGCGGAATGTTTCTACCTGTTCTTTGACCGAGGCGAGAATAGCAGAGGTGGTTTCTGTTTCAGAGCCATCCCCATTGGAGGTGGTGAGGCCAGGGCTCAGGGAGCTGGTCTTCTCTGAGGCTGACGAAGGCTGGTCTGGGACAGGCATAGCTCCTGCAATGCAAGAAGACATGCTCAGTGCAACTGGATGCTGTCACGCTAAACAGACAATAACTATCAGGTAATACCAAGCAGTACGCTTAGGCAAAATGAAAATTACGAACTACAGAAAAAGCACATGACATCATGGCAGAAGGAGAATGTAAACAAAATGGTTTCTGTTATAGCAACCGTTAACTAATTCCAGAATACATTCACAACTTCGCGTTTTGCCTTTGAGGTAAGTTGGGGAAGGAATGAGAAGGAAAAGGAAAGTAAGATTATGAGAAAATGTAAAGAGATAAAGAAGTATTAAGTTTAAAAATACGCTAGCCGACCTGCCATTTCATTTGTTTTGGTAAATTTATTACTTGTGCATTGGTATATTTCTATCACAAAAAAAATAAAAATAAAAAATAAACCTGTTAGACTCCTTCTTATATGGAAATCACATAAAATAAATGGTCAATAATTTATAAGTGATTAAGAAATGTCACAATTAACAAGCTCAGTTGGTTTTGTAAAACACAGTGAAGAACCAGCCTACTCCACAAATATTTACCAAGTTCTTACTCTGTGACCTATGGCAGACACATGCTCCTTAAAGTTGGCAAGGCTCATTTGCCAGTTTATTTTGTCCGAGTTCATTTATGAAAGAAAGGAGAAACTTTCAGACCAATTCATGAAAGGACACACGTGTACAGGTTGAAAACGGGATTCTCAGAAGTTGCTTTGTTCTATTCCTTTTGTCTTTCTTGAACAAATAAATAAGACCAAAGTATTTGTTACATATATTATCTAGCAATGCTCATCAGCAAAGGAAATAACAATTAACTGAGGACAATTTTTACCAAGGCACTACAAAATCACTCTGCATATAAAAGGCTGAGAGTTAATAAAGGTTATTTTCTTTCATAAAGCTATCGTATTACATGTCCCTCTAGAAACCAGCGCTGTGTGAATGTTAAAAGGTATTTCCTATTATACTGTATCTGTGTTCCCCAGGTTTTACCATAAGTGATATAATTTTCATAGCATCCCTAGCACTATGTTACCAGCTACATTCGGTTAATAATTCAGGGTTATACAAACCCAAAAAGGCTCCATTGCAGAAATTTCGTTAAAATGTATAGTAAAAAAAGTGGTCATCTGTTTTCCCATTGGACATTCCCACTTAGGCTTTCTTTGTTTTTATTCTTTGAAGTAGGTCCCTTATGATATTACCAATGGGGATTAGAATAGCATTGGGAAAATAAATCTCTTACAAACATAGAATAAATGGGAGGGTTTGGGGAAATAATATCAATAAGCAGAATTTGAGCAGAGTAAGGATCGGACTAAAATATAATTTGGCAAAATACAAACATGACAAAATAGCTCAAAGTATTTTAGGTGATGGATACCAACAGGATGAAAGACACAGATGTAAGTAATTAGGGAGTCAGGATCAGGAGGAAAATAATAAAGCACATTTGTGTATTCAACTTGCTTTCGTATGTGGGTTTCTTATTTGATTAAGCTTCGTAATTATACAGATGTAAATAAACAGACGAGCAGATGTTGTGCCAGGTAAAATCACCTGAAAGCCAAGCCCTTCTATCTAGGAGAGGTTTGGGATATGGGGGCAGGGGCTGAGCAAAAGTAAGAGGAAGGGAAAATGGCAATTCTGTGTGCAAAGTCACCTGTGGTCAGTGGGAGACCCACCCTTGACCTTGCATCTCCACCAATATTTTACTGGCATTATGTGAATTCAGGCTCTGTGCCAGTATTATAATCTACATATTTTTGACAAAGAAATTGTGTAAGGTCCCAGAGTTATCAAGTACTGTAACTGGGACCAGAACTCAGCCTTTCTCCCTTTTTATTCCTAGTTTTGAGTTCTTTGATGTGTCAGCCTATTTCCCATAACATGTTCTGTCTCCTGAATGCTAGTCTATGCACCAATTTGTATAAAACATAACTCTTCAAAGCATAATAGTACCTGTCATAATAAAATATGGGATTTAATAGGCAATGAATCAAGGTATATCCTTAGGCGCTTGACAACTCTGACCCACAGAATATAAGGAATAATTTCATCTGTTTATCTACTCCCCTTTCTCTTTATAGCAATAAAAGAAAGAGAAGTGAAATTCTCAAGGCTCATCCTCCCCTATGGAGCGAATGCCACCCCAGGCAGCACCGATGGCTAACTGAAAATGGCTTGCAATAATTGCCATAGTTTATAATTCTTAACGCCCAGTTTTAACTGAAGCATCACTATGTATGGATGGATGGCGAAGACTGTCACTCCCAATCTCGTCTCAGAGCACAGGGAAGGGAGGGAGACTGCCAGGACCCAGCCACGGAGGGCCTCGTGGAGAGGAGGAGCCTTACGCCTTCCAACCCTGCGGTCTGTGGTTAAGGACGTTAGTTTTAATTAGAGCTAATCCACTGAAAATCAGTCGTTAATCTGTGCTAAACCTAAAAAATGTGAAAAATGGAGGAAGACAAGAAATAAAGAAATAAAACAAAGTAAGAGTAATCATCACTAATTCTGCCATCTCGGATCAGTATATTTACTTTGACTGGTATTTTGGTATAGGTGTTTCTGATACCTATTTTTTTCTGATTTAAGTCATCTTGCATAATGAGTTTTACATGGGGAATTCATTTAATGGTTTTAATTTTTAAGTTTTTGCTCAGCAACATATCATGAACTATTTCTTCTGTGAACAGAAATTATTCAACAGTTGAAGAATGTCACAAATATTTAGTGTTCGACAATTGTAGGCATCATAATTTACCTTTTGTTTGCCATTTTACCCCATGTTTACACTTACGGCATTTTTAATAGATAAACTCCTAAAAGCGGCATCGATGGAATGAGGAACCTGTGCATATTTCAGATTTCGGGGAGCCAAAGCAAACTCCTGCTTCCAGGCTGGCCCCACCCAGGCTGGCCCCACACACATGCCCACCAGCAGCGACCTGACACTGTCCGCTCCTCACGCGGCAACAAAACTGGCCTTCGTCAGCCTCTCCTGCTTTCCCCAACTGGATACGGAAAAATCCATCCCTTTGACTTTGTTTTCATTTGATGGCGAGTACAGTGGACATTTTCCCACAGATGGATTCATCCTGCATGTCACTGTCAGGGCCCTCATCTGTCACAGAGACCCGTTTCTTCTTCCTCCCAGATTAGCAGGTCCTACCTGCTTCAAATTCCAGAATTTCCAAATTCTTGCCATGCTGTGGGACTCAACAGGTATTTCCTTAGCAAGAGTCGCACTGTCCAATCCGGAATGCCTAGCAACATATGGCTATTTAAATTTTAGTAACATTAGAAAGTCAGCTTGTTAGTTGCACTGTGCACATTTCAAGCTCCCAATAGCCATTTACGGTCAGTGGCTACCGAAATGAACAATGAAAATGTAGATTCCATCACTGCAGAAGTAGAGATGGCCTTGATCTACACCCGGTCATCAAATCTTTGATGTAATCCTGGGCAGAAGAGGCTGCGAGAACTGGTCGGATATGGGTATAATTTGAAGTGAGAACGGTCAGGGTTGCATGTAGTCTCTAAGACAAAGAGAAAGGAGCCCAGAAGCTTCCAGGGCTTGGTCTGAATGACCGGCCATCAGCTAAGATGTCAACATAGTGAGCGGAAGAGTTTGAGGGAAAGCGGAAGATGACCTGGCCTGTCAACCGACAACCCAACACGTATGTACCTGTGACTATGCGGCTAACCGCGGGGCAGCTAATAGGCCTCTAGCCAGAAACCACACTCCAACGTGAATGGGAGAATGTAAAGATTTAGGATTTCTAAACGGCACCGCTAGTCAAATGTTCTCCCGCCCTTTTTCTATTCTTCGGGAGGTTCCTTTGTATCTTTTACTTTACAGCTGTTAGATACTTCTGGAACCCTGCGCTTCTTCCCTTACAGTTAGCCAATAGCTTCCACGGGCGATCTCTTAATGTTAACGTTTTTGGTTTCCTGCCCCTCAGGCCAAGCACCAAGCAAAGCCGACGTGCTGCTGCATCGAATTTATTTCTTTCTCTCATGCACCCCACCCTCTTCAAAACAATCCCCACTCTGTGCTCGACCCTCTGTTCTCAAACACAAAAATCTTAGCGCGACAGACTTTCAGACCACTAGGCATCGCTTTCATAATTCATCGTCACCTTATGCCCAAAAGAATAATGACGCTGGCCATTAGAATACTCAAAATATCGTCATTTATGTAAATATCTATGTACATATAAAATTGAATACTCAATTTTAAAATTAAATATAATTTAACATACTGTATTTTTATAACCTTCCATTCCACGGACAACATTTAAAAGGCCATATTTATGTGAAATTAAAGGATAAGCATAAACATTTTATTAATATTAGGGCACAGAGCCTGTGTAGGTTAGTGTAAATTAGTGACATGAACAAGAACATTGAATACCTCATTTGTGTAATAACTCTAGATGCCGAAACTGTAATTCTTTGTTGTAACTAGTATGTTACTACCGAGAGAAATAGCATGGCATCATTCTCTCTCAGATGTCCTATGCACACATAAAAATACAACCATCTTTATTTCTACCTTTCAAAGACAAATTAAAATTTTCAGCTTGTCCTAATAATATAAACAATTTAACAATTAACAGTTGTCAAAACTAAATACAATTAGGTCAGAAACTCAATCTGTCTTGGTCTCTGTTCAATTTCCCACACCTAGCTCAGTATCTAATACATAGCAGCCAGTTAATAAATATTTGTTGAGGTATTGCATGGACTATTAGTGTAAAAATCAATAACGGTTGCTTAGCAGAGCATGTAGCATAAGTAAAATGGGCTTTGCATTACGAGTATTTCTCAAATTGGTATTTGAAATGACAGTTTTTTATGTTGACTCAAGACGCTGCTTTTTTGAAATCCTAGAGTGAGTGTAAAGCTTTTGCCTCGGTCCACTGCCAGAGAATATATACCCTAGGTTGTTGGCTTCAAAGGCAGAACCATCAATCAAGCAGGCTCTGGGACTGGATACCAGCAACTTGCAACTTGCAAACTGAATCTGGCATATTTATGGGGAGCATCATGCAAGGATGGGAAGAAGGAGCACCGAGCCATATTCAGAACATGCAACTACAAGGGCGCCAGCAGGCAAAGCCAGGAGGTGAAGAAATGTCCAGTTCTGTCTCATAAGTCGACGGTGAGGTGTGACATATTAGGATGGGACCAACATAAATATCACCGCAGACCGAAGCCCACCTGAATTGCTAATCTAAGGGACATAAACTCCACTCTCAAGTCCCACTGCTCCTCCTCTCATACCTGACACTATAGGTACACCAAGCTTCGTGCAGTTCCAAGTGCAGCTTATGGAATCAAATTTTGCATGTGCAGATTTTCCTACCTGCATGCTGTTATCATCTCCAAGACCTGTTAGGTCGTCAAACTCTTACTCCTCCATCATCTCACATGCATTGTTTCTGCTCTGCAGCCTTTCTGAACAATTCTAGTTAACTTTTGGAACTCGAACCTTCCTCAAGCATTGCCAGCTGCCATGATCTTACCTCTTCTGGGATGGCTTACATCTTTTAATATTTCTAAAATTAGGATGTTTCCTAATGTGGCTGTTCGAACCCTTCTCCTTTAAGCCATTTGGGATGGATTTCCTGTCACTTGCAACTAAAGGTGTTATTAAAACAACGGTATACCACTAACAACTTAGATTTACGGAAACACCGTATATTTTAAATTATATGTCTCCTAATTAGTTCTTCGAGCACAGAAATGATCTCATTCGTATTCACCACCTCAGTGCCTAGAACAGTGCCTGGTAAAGACTTGGCATCATTAAATGTTTATTGAATAACTTACAATGAAAGAACATTTATAATTCATCATCAGCTCTATTTAAAATTATTAAGGAATTTTACACTTGGCAACAATGATTGGTACATAAAAGTCCTATGAATCTACTGGTATATGAATTTTCCCAAGTTTATAAAATAGAAATATTCAAGTTAATGAGTGTGGATAATATAGAACGTTAACGTATCCAAAACACGTGTATTTCTACTAGCCACACCTGTGTCTACACTGACAGTGGGAATATATCTGGCATAAGTATGATACCAACGATATACAATTTCAGGGCTCATCTTTACTTCAAAAAAAAAAAGAGAGTGACCCACTTCTGGAATCGATAACCATCCAAGGTCCCCCAGATCCTACAAATATGTTTCAAGAGCTGATTTCATGAGTTTAGTAAGTGATAGGGACATATTTATGCCAGAGATATAGACTCTGAGGTGCTATAATTAGAGATCCACTGCAATAACAGTTAAGTTGAACAGAAATTAACAAAGGCATAATACCATGCATTTTCACTTTTTCTAAAGAGGAGGGCAAGATTTAATACAATTCTATAATAAAAAGGCTCAGTGGTAGATAGACTATTCTTTAGGCTGGAACTTCAAAGAAGCATGCTTAGCACAGCTCCTAACACAGCACTCATCACACACAGTGACTGCCCAGAACATACTGTCACTGCCAAATGTCCCAGGCGCTGGAGTCTCCCTTCCCACGACTTCTAAAGACTTGCCATCCTACATCCTACATCCTGTCTGTGTAAGAGGCTGAACAAAAGCACCTAAGCTTATAAATGAAAAGCAACCTGTCTTCCCAAATATTCTCCTTAATAATATTTTTGAACAAATATTCAGTTGTCCATTTTATATTCCTCTACTTAATTAGAGATTGGCATGATAAAATCTGGTACCAAAAAAGTAAAAACTAAAAAATCACGTTCTAAGGCCAGTCCACAATTTAACTATTATGAAGTACCAACTCTGACTGTCACAATCTATTAGACAGAAAGTCTCCAATGCCAGCCACACAGTGGCCTATACCATGTTCTCGTTTCATAGTACTTGAAAGTGTCCACTCAAATTATGGCAATTTGTCCTTCATATTGATTCTAAATATATGTCTGCCACTTCACAATGTCTCAAAATACTGGAATTCAGCCACACTTTTTCCTTTCCCCAGAATTATTATCAATGGACAGTCAAGGACAAAATCTCACAAGGAATAAATATCTGTACTGCTTATCCCAACACAGCAGGGAAACTGTCATTTGGTGTTTGAAATTTAATTATAGAACAGAGTTTCGACTAGTCCTAAACGACTTTAGTTACTGCCCACTGAATTAATATTTTTTAAATAAATATCTCCACTAGCCTTAAAAGAAGAAAAATAAAGTAAAAACTGAATAGAGCCATAACAATTTTTAATCGTTGCCAAGATATGTTGGCGTTTTTTACCAACAGACAAAATTTTTAAATTTTAAGTGATGTAATTAGCATATTACAACCCACAATTTCCTGGATTAGAAAGTTAAATCTATATTAGATGAATGTAGGAGGTTTTATTGTACCTGTAAATGTTATACAGCAAAGAGCCTCTCATTTTTTTGTATGTATAGTCATTAAATATTGCATGTTGGTGTTTCGAATATGCTGGTATGCGACCAATAAATAATTTTAAGTGGATATAAGATTGTATATTGTGAAAAGAGATGATCGATCCCTAAACCTACTTCCGCCAGTTTGTTTCTGTTTTCTAGTCTGTTTCTATGAGTTCGACTTTTTAAATTCCACATATAAGTGAGATCATACAGTATTTGTCTTTGTCTGTCACTTAGCATAATACCTGAAGGACCCACGTTGTCACAAATGGCAGGATTCTCTTCTCTCTCGTGGTTGAACAATATTCCATTGCATATATATATATATATATATATACCATATCTTCTTTATCAATTAATCTGCTGATGGACATTTAAGGCTGTTTCCATATCCTGGCTACTGTGGATAAATCTGGAATGAACATGAGAGTTCACATATCTCTTCAAGAATCTGTTTGAATTTCCTTCGGATATATACCCAGAAGTGGGACTGCAAGATTATATAGTAGTTCTATTTTTGATTTTGGGGGGAGGGGGGAACTTCCATATTGTGTTCCATAGTGGCTGCACCAAACTACATTCCCCAAAACAGTGCACAAGGGTTCCCTTTTCTCCACATCCTTGCCAACACTTGCTACCTCTTGCCTTTTTGTGACAGCCATTCTAATAGGTGTGATGATATGTCATTAGGGTTTTGATGTGCATTTCCCTGATGAAGAGGGATGCTGCCCATCTACCTTTTCATGTACCTGTTGCCTACTTATAAGTCTCCTTTGGAAAAAATGTCTATCAGCACTTCTGCCCATAAAATGACACTTTAAACTGTGCAACACACAAAGAGCTGCTTCCAGCCACAGAGAAACATGAGTCATCTTTCCATTTATGACTTTTCACGTGTGTCGTTATGTCTCTCTTAAAGCAATTTATCCATTTTACTGCAATTACAGATAAAAATCTTCTGACTCTCATATCAAACGTTATATTTACTAATAATAACTTCATTTCACAATTAGAGAACAATGAAACTCAAACAACAAATAGCAAATCTAGACTCAGAAGTCAAAGGTCAGCAGAGGTCAAGGATTATAACCCACATATCTGACAGCTTCTCATCTATTATTTTAATTAGGCCTTAGGGATCTCCAAGGTTTGAATGTAATCATTTTTTTTACATTATAAATTTGATTATAAAACAACAGTCATCAGCTTCTGGGAAATTTTTTAAAATAATTTTAGATAGATCTAAATCTTGAAGATGGCTTTATTAATATTTTAATATGTCACCTTTTCAAGTCATCATGATGCCAACATCTTTTAATGTATTATGAAGTCATCATCTCTTATGAGACCAAGTTGGTTCAAATCCCCAAAGGCAGATTTTGGCAAAAGCCATTTGAAAAGAAATTTTTCTACACGCTTCCAGTTATTGAATAAATCATATTTTAAATCTCGGATATGAATAAATAGGTCTGGTTATGATATATTCCTGGTCTAAAAGTATAATATTTAACATTTTAAAAATTAATTTGTACCATTTTCCTACAAATTCAAAAACAATTTGTTTCACAATTTGTTCCATATGGGAAAAAGTCTTTCCAGCATTAAGTTTCCCATTTTCTCCTTCCTTCTTTTCCTAAGTATTTATAATATCACTCATGATCAGCAGTTACCAATCTCTAGTATACAAATTATTCCTGAATCAAATGGCAAAGATTTTCATATTTAGCTGTTATAAAATTGGTCAATTATAATAGTTCAAATATATAAAAAAAGTTTAAAGAAAATAAGCCTAACCTTATAAAAAGAAATTTGTAGCTTTATGCCTAGAGACAAAAAATTTCTGTCGCTTAGGTAGAAAGCTCCTACTTTCTATGTGGCAATATTTTAGTCTTATTATTGGTCTTTCTGGAGGGAGAGTCAAGAGTAAACTTGATTATAATCTACCTTTTTTATGTCTCTATTTTGTTGACAAACTTCCACTATCTTCAAAGATGATTGATAAATAAAATTTCAATCAACGATGATATTTTTCTCTTAAAAAAAGGAGAAAAATGTGAAAAATTTATTAACCTGCAGGGGTTATTAAAAGCATAGCAACAAGCAATTGAGACTGAATTTTTTATACATATATCCAAGGGTCTTAAGGAAATACTACCCAAAGATAAATTAGCATGATATTTATTTAAAATCTCAATTATGTAAACACTGTAGGTATACAGATTTGGGTTAGAAAAATCACATAGATTCAACTACAAAAAAATTCTCTTATATTTATCTTTCCAACAATCAGATTTCCTATCAATTAATTTCTGTATTTCTTAGATAAAAAAGCAATAAAAATGCATATCAGTGTCATACCAGTCCTAGCCAAGTATACAAAAGAAAATTACCTATAAATGGATGTTTGTGCAAATGAAGAAAGAGCTATGAAGTCATATCTAAAATTTTAAGTTACAATTGAACAAATATTTTTAGAAGACAATATAGTAATATCAATGAGTACTTAATATGCATTTGATATTCTTCTAAGCGCTTCACCAGTATTGACTCAATTAGTACAAAAACCCTATGCTGCATTTCTACTATTATCCTCATTTTCCAGATGATGAAAAATAGGGTGTGGACAACTAGCCTCCATACGGTACCAAGGGAAAAGTTACTGTTTGAAGCCACATAGTTTATGGTTCTCGATAAGTATCCTATCCTGCTAATCTATAGAATCTCTCAATAATAATACAATTTAGAAAATAGCTCATTAAAAATAATTCACTGACCACAGAGTGTGCCATGTCTAGTAGTAGACATTGGATACTAATACAAAAATAAGTAGGATACGGTCCCCTCTCACTAGAAGGAGCTCCAGGGGGAAATAATGAATATGGAAATGGGATCTAAAGTGTGGGTCTTTGTTGTAAGATGATGTGTCTTCAGAGGGCTTGTTATTTTGGTGTCCCAGTGCCGAGCACAATGACCAGCATCTATTCTAGAAGCTCAGGCTCCATTTTGTAAGCCTTACTGACCAGTCCCTACTGCACCGGTGGTCAGCTGTCCACCCCACAGCAGTGAGGGGCCCTCCTGCCCTCACCAGTTACAGATCACTTATCCAGAGCAGCTACCTGTGTTATATCCAAAATCATTCATTCCAGTTTAACCTGTAATTATATTATTTAATTAAATATATGTGAACCAGTGAGATATAACTGCATGAAGAATAAGAGTTTTTGTTTCTTTATGAATGCTTTGGGGAAACTCCTTTAAGATAACCCAGTTAAAAATGCTGTGGAATTAATTACAGATGACTTTAAAAGACTAGGGAAAAATTATAAACATCTAGGAGGATTCTGCCTTCTAAATGCTTCACAAGTGTCTTAGATTCCTCACTCACTTTAAAGAAATGGAAACTGGGAATCATAAAGGATGCAACGAGGGGAGACCAGAGTGAGGGAAAGGGGCTGCAAGAATGTTGATTTGTTCCTCTTACGGCAGATCCCTATTTTAAAAAGTGATCTAGGTCCTGTAAGATTAGTGAACACAGGTACAATTAAGTTGAAGTCAAATGAAAATATCTTTTACATATTTTTAACGACTTCCTAAATTTAAATGACTTCTTTTCACTGACTGGTCCCAATCTCTATGTTAAAAGAATTTTGTTTTGTTTTTGTTTTTTACTGTTTATTTTACTGCCCAGTGTCTCGATACTTAAATATTGAATGAATGAATGACTAGTAAGTGAACTTTAATGCTTAACCTTATCTGTCTGTTATGTGATTATTTGGTCGGTCTTTCCATTGTATGAGCATTTGTTTTGCCTGGAATCATTTACTTACCAGATCAGTCACTTATGAACTTAAGAAACAAGTGTCTACTGGGACTTGCTAATGTCAATAATTCCACCGATGAAAATGGGGCCAGGCTTTGAAAGAACCTTTTGTTTCACTTGGATTGTGCTTCTCTTCCCCTGTGACTCTGTGTCTGTACATGGCATCCGCATGGGGTGATGCCGTCTGATAGACTGCTTTTATGAAACAGTAATTACTCTGAGAACAATGCTAAATTTAAAGTGTTCAAGTGACTGAATTTCAATGTAGAATAACAAATCTGCACATCATATTATTGGAAAATCATTATCTAATTTCTGTATACCACACATATAATTTGCACAATTGAGAAAAAATATCTCTCAGTTAACTGTTTTTTTTTTTTTTCCAATCTCTTAACTTGGAACACAAGATGCAAGTTCCATTCATATATTGAACAAATTAAACAAATAATCGGGTGAAGAACATGAACTATGAATTAACTTGTAGATTTTATTTTCAAGATCATATATACGTGGTCATAATTTAGTCACTGTATCAGATACCTAAAGAAAAATGAATAATAAAGTAATAAATTTCAATTTCATATATTAAAATTTGTATACTACCACAAAGATACATCATTAAATTCAAGTTATTAGAGCTACTCTGTTCTGGCTACTGAAAATCTCATCCAGTTGCCATTTATATATCTACAGGATCTAAAACAAAAGTCTCCAAAATTCATGATTTTATACCCTCCCACTTCCAAAAAAAGTGTAGCTTGTATCAGTCATCAAGAAAACTTCCAAGATACAAAGAAATGGAAAGATATTCCGTGTTCTTGGATTGGAGGAATCAACATAGTTAAAATAACCTTATTATCTAAAGCATTATACAGATTTAATGCAATGTCCATCAAAATCCCATCGGCATTTTTAAAAGAAATAGAACAAAAAATCATCAGATTTGTATGGAAGCATAAAAGACCCAAAATTGCCAAAGCCATCCTGAGAAAAAAGAACGAGGCTGGAGGCATCACTCTGCCCGACTTCAAATTATACTACAAAGCAACAGTAATCAAAACAGCATGGTATTCGCAGAAAAACAGACACACGGACCAGTGGAACGGAATCGAGAGTCCAGAAGTAAACTCATATTTATATGGGCAAATAATTTTCAACAAAAAAGCCAAAAACATACAGTAGAGAAAGGAAAGCCTCTTCAATAAATGATGCTGGGAAAACTGGAAAGCCACCTGCAAAAAATGAAACTAGACTGTTGTCTATTACCACACACCAAAATTAACTCAGAATGGATTAAGGACCTGAATATAAGACCTGAAACAATAAAATGCATAGAAGAAACCATAGGAACTAAACTCAAGGACCTTGGATTTAAGGAAGATTTTATGAATTTGACTTCAAAGGCAAGAGAAGTCAAAGCTAAAACTAATGAATGGGACTACATCAAACTAAAAAGCTTCTGCTCAGCAAAAGAAACTGTCAACAAGGTAAAGAGACAACCACCCGAATGGGAAAATATACTTGCAAGCAACGCCTCTGATAAGGGTCTAATGTCCAAAATATACAAAGAACTCATATGACTCAACAACAACAAAAAAACAACGATCCAATCAAAAAAAGGGCAGAGGACTTGAACGGACACTTCTCCCTAGAGGACATACAAATGGCAAACAAATATTTGAAAAGATGATCAACATCACTAGCTATTAGGAAAATGCAAATCAAACCAACAATGAGATACCATCTCACAGCTGTTAGAATAGCTATAATCAACAGGACAAGTAATAACAAATGCTGGAGAGGATGCGGAGAAAAAGGAACCCTCATACGCTGCTGGAGGGACTGCAAATTGGTACAGCCACTATGGAAAACAGTATGGAGGTCTCTCAAAAAACTAAGAATTGATCTACCATATGATCCAACAATCCCTCTACTAGGTATTTACCTCAAAGACCTGAAAATTCATATCCAAAAAGATATTTGCACACAGATGTTCATAGCAGCATTGTTCACAGTGGCCAGGACATGGAAGCAACTGAAGTGTCCTATGATAGATGATTGGCTAAAGAAGCAGTGGTACATATATACAATGGAATATTACTCAGCCATCAGAAGAGATGAAATACTGCCATTTACGACAACATGGATGGACCTCGAGATAATCATGCTGAGCAAAATAAGCCAGACAGAAAAAGTTAAAAAACACATGATATCACTTATATGTGGGATATAAACCTAAAAGCAACAAATGAACAGGACAAATGAACAGAGACTCGTGGACATGGACAATGGACTAGTGGTTACCAGAGGGTGTGGGGAGGGGGTAGTCGGGGGAAAAAAATTTAAATCATTTCTTCAATTAAATAAATAAATAAATTAATAAATTAATTAATTAATTAAATAAGGGGGAAAAAAAGAAAACTTCTGGTTTAAAATTTAATTACATTAATTAAATTGTGTGGTTTGGCCACAGTGGTTAACATAATAGGAAGTTGGGAAAACCAGATTCTATCATGCTTAGAAAAATGTGAGAATTGAAAAATCAAAAGACTGAATCACATGCAGAAAATGTACTATCGGTTTCATTAGTAAGAAGGAAAACATATACGTGTGATTTCTAATATGCTTAAGTTTTTAGTTATATGCAAGATAAACTAAACTTTTCAATACAAAAAAATGTAATTGTTGGTATAACTGGGTGAAATCTCAATCTCACTCCATCAAGCCTAGAGTCCCCTATGATAATGACACCCATTCTCTGTTCCTTCTTGGCACAGAGCAAAATGACAAAGCACAGGAGCAGCCTTTGAGGAGAGCAAAGAGTCTCTGCAAACACATTTTATAAATGGGAGGGTAATGAGGCATCAAGGAATTAAGTAACATTTTCAAGGTCACACTGTGCATCTTTAACAGAGCAGAGAATAAAACCATAAGTTTTGGCTATTAGGTACATACTGGAATGTCTAGAGCAAGCTTGCAATCTTGCAAAATGAACCAAAAGGAAGAACCTGGCACCAGGCAGCCCTCTCGTATATGATATGAAACCCTTGCTTATCCAAGACATGAAATGATCCAAAGAAGAATTATTTAAAAAGTAAATGAAAGATGAAATAAAGGTACATTACAATTTCCAAATGAGAGCTTGCTTTTTTTTTTTTCCATGAACTTTGCAATGACCTTGTGAGTTTAATCTAGGGCATCATGAATTACGAGTTTAGGTATCTTGGAATGGCCAGGAGCAACTCTGTACAGGAAATACATCTTCTGCAGGGGCTCGTCAACCCCAAACACTGACCTGTGTCCTCTTCTCCTGCTTCTCTGTGGGTTTTAACATGAAAATACATATTTGACTTTGGAAAAGAAAGAGAACTCATCAACTGCATTCTGCTTGAACAACTGGTGTCAATCTAGGCTACAGAAACCCTTGCTACCTGCCGTTAGTAAAGACTTGTAAAAGCCAATAGAAATGGGAGAAGCACACTGTTACTCAGAGCTATTACATTCTCCTCAGGTACCCAAACCAACCCAATCCTGCGAAAACAAGTAAACCGGTTAAAAATTCATTAGACCAACTCATTGCACGGTGGTCACCTGTTCTGCACTAGACATTTGACTTCTTTGTGTCCCACCTGCCTATGGTTCAACTGATTAGGGCAACTCTGTAGAAGAATCATCGACTTGGCTTTACTTGTCCGTCAAACTTAGCCAATTGGCATGACATAGTTTCTTGGGCTCACAATCTAGACTTCCCATCTGTGGCAGGCAGAATGAGGGCCCCCAAGATGTCCACGTTCCAATTCCTGGAGCCTGTGAGTATGGTATGTTACATGGCAAAGGGGACTTGGCGCAGATGGAAGTGAGGTCACTAATTAGCTGCCCTCGACTGGGCAGCTTACCCTGCATTATCTGGGTGGGCTCAGTGTAATCACAAGGCTCCTTATGAGCTGGAGAGGAAGGCAAGAGGGTCGAGGTCAGAGAAGGAGACGTGGCAACAGAAGATGAGTGAGGTGACTGCTGGCTTTGAGGATGGGGGCGTTCAGGAGCCACGGCACACAGGTGGCCTCCAGGTGCTGGAAAAGGCAAGAAATGGATTTATCTCGCGAGCCTCCAGAAGCAATGCAGTTCTATTGACGCCCTGATTTTACCCCAGCGAGACCTGCTTCAGACTCCTGTCCTCCAGGACTACAAAACAATACATTTGTGTTGTTTTAAGTCATTAAATGTGTGGTAATTTGTTAGAGCACTAATAGGAAACAAATATGCCACACTCTCCTAGCCAATTGCAGGCATGTCTCTAATCAAATGGGCTCTCCTGGGATCGGAACTTTAAGGCAACTAACACAAGGATGGAAAATAGTTGAATTTGATGCTGCCAATCGTCACTGCCCCATCGTCACTCTCTACTAGTCCCTGCAGCTTATAGCCCAGATTTCTCCCGGTTCCTGCCCTGCTTAAACTCTGGCTTTGGACATTTTCTTTCCCTTCGCGAGCATCTCATATTGTTCCCACAAATACCTTTTCCCCTTAAGCAAATCAGTGGTTCTTTGACTTGTGACCAATGACCCTAATTGACACAGTTCACTCAGGCAGCTACTTAACCTGGTTGTAGCAATGTCATTGGTTCATTGTGCTATTAAAATGCATTTTCCAAGAGCCAGACACTGTGCTAGGTACTGACAGTCAAGAAGTTAACAAGAAAAGTAGTTTCTATCACAAGGAGCTTATAATCTAGTAGCCAATATTGCAGATCCAATTCATGGGAATAAAATTTACACTCGTACCAAGAAAAATATGTCTAGATAAAAAGCAAGAAACATCATCTAACTGGCAGAAACTCAGACAGCAAATCTGTCAAGATTCTGGTGGCCTTGGGGCACTGCAAACATTGTAAGATCTATTCTCAAGTAGTCGGTGAATCTCTCTTAGGTTGGTCCTTCCTTCCTGTCTTATTTCCTTCCTTCCTTCAATTTACTCACATAACAGCTGTTTTATGCACTGAGCATGGGGAATACCAGGCAGAGAAGTAAAGTCAAAGTATCTTGGAGTTCTGTGGCCCTGGGCCAGGGAGCGGGGAGGGGCGGTGATGGGGACAAGTGGTGCAGATGAATAAAGAGACAGTCACTACAGTGAGACAAATGTTCTGACAGGGCCAGGCAGGGACAACGAGGTCAGGAGCACGCCTGGGGGACATGATGCGAAGGTGAGCCCTGTAGGACAGGTAGAAGTCAGGCGGCTGGAGGGAGTTCCAGGCATGGGGAGCAGGTGTGCCGGTCTGAGGCAGTAAAACACACAGCAAGCCTGCCAAATGGATCACAAAAGTGGAGCAAAGACCCGAAGAAGAGCATCTCAGAAGATGTGACTGGAAAGAAATAAAGGTCCAGGCCAGAGAGGGTCTGGTGTCTACACCTTTGAACTTGCACCCGTTAGACATCTTGAAGAACCTGGCAATGCAGTAAAAGGTTTCATACATGGGGTAATGACCTTCAAGATCAGATTTTAATATTTTGAATTGTTCATTCTAAATTTTTTTTTAAAAAGGTATAGCCCAGTTAGAAGGCCCTCGTGGTCACCCATTTGTGCTCAAATAAGGAAGTGGAGAGAGAAAGACCAGAGACGCCAGGAATCGACAATGGAGAAGCGAATTTGATAAACGTGGGATTGTTAAAGTGACTCAAAACTGCTTAGGGTCAGATCACGACGTAAATAATTTACTTATAATTAGTTATTAAAATATTTATTAAGTATTTCAATTAAAAGCAATTATGGAAATAGTATAATGTTATCTGTTCATTGCATCAGACTAGATTCATTATCATTATGGACTCTGAATGAAAATTCAAATTCTCAATAACTGTAGTTGCCACAGAAATAGAAAAGCAAGATTGGATTTTCTAAAAAGCGTACCATGAAGCCAGCCCTCTAAAATTTAATTTTGGGAAACCCTATGCATTTTAACTATTTCACTCCTGGCATGATTAGTCAAGATATACATGATTTTATTTTTCCATGTAATTTACATTGAATAATGAAATCACATTCCAGTAACAAATTCTTTACATATACTTGTGTATTCGACATGTCGCTGGCTGGCTGAGTGAATGCACCTCCCACAGGGAGAATAAATAAAAAGGGCTGCCTAGGGATAATGCAAGTTATGATGATATCAGTGTTGGTGGCTCAGAGCCATTTGAAGTTCAGAATGGGTGGCCTGAGGGGACACTTAATTGTCCCTCAGTTCAGGTCAAGATGTGGTTGGGAGCCCCATACAAGTCCTGGGGAGAAGCTGTTTAGTTTTGAACTGATGTACTATAAATTCTCTCTTCTCCTCTCCTTGCTTTTAAAGTACGGTAACATAAAATCCCAAAGCTTCCCTGTATTTTAGGGCAACGTCTATGAGCCAGAAGTATTCACAGTAATACGTCCTAGAGGTAAGGAGAGCCAAGGAACTGGACAGTCTCTGTAACACGCACCTGTGGCCAGGATGTGGCATTTCACCATGAGCAGTCCCAGGGCTGCCCCGCTTCACGGTTCTGGGGTACACAGCTCTGGGGGCACACAGCTGTGCAGGGCACACAGCTTGAGGGGCACACAGCTCTGGGGGGGGTACCATCCACAACATACCTGGCTCCGCACTATGCAATGTGGCAGGTACACCAGCAGCATGGCGACCACCCAGCAGCTGAATGGGATTAGCTTTGTAACAGGATTGTAAGCACACCTGAGGCGCCCAGGTGTAGACAAATAACATCTCCTAGAGTTGTGCAGCGTGCAACCCGAACCACAGCACACGCAGCCCCATACCACTGCTGCTCAATACAGCTTCGATGGCAGGAAAACAGCTGCCTACGTGGTGTCTGTTAACTGCTAAGGTGCCGCACGACTGCAGGCGTGAGTGTGTGTGGGTGAGTGTGTGTGTGCATGCGCACGCTGCGTCTACATCTCTTCCTGTCCGTTCATATACACCCACCGATTTTCTCCAACCCCACTTCCAGAAATTCGGAGCTCATGCCTGAGCACCTCTGACTCTGAGACAAAAGACCACTGAGCACGTGCCACACTCAAGAGATGATCTGGGAAGTGAGCCAGAAACACGAACTGCATCCACTGTGCTGAGCAAGTCAGATGGATGCCCGTTTTTTTTTTATCTTGTTGTCTTTTGGTAAACCTCTGCCAAAATGGTTTTAGCCTCTCTTTCAGTGTATTGAAAATAAGTACCAAGGAGGACTGCCACGGACACCATTCTCTCTGAGCCTGTGCTCAGTCCCCACTGACCGAGTATGGGCGGCCACTTCTGAAGCAGTGACGGCAGTGTGACGTAGGCTTATCACTTGGCAGGCATCTGAGCAGCAGCACTGTGAGTTCTGTTGACAGTTTCCGTTGCCGTACCCCTGGCTACTTCACTGACATTCTTTGGATAATATTTATCAAATGAAGTAAAAGAAACAAACAAAAAAGCTATTTGACATACAAATATTATGCATAACTCACGGTTTTATTGGTCAATTAAGAAAATATTTCAATAATGTTTCACTAAATTCTTAATATATAAAGATTCTAGGTTGAAATGACAGACTCCTTCCTTTCTATTAATAATCTGAAATGGGGGTTGACATGCCCTGCCATACCAATTTTTTTTTTATTATTATTATAGGATGAAGCATGAAGAAACTCTTGCATGAAGTTTCACAAAACTGAATGAACCAGGTTTTCTGTGGACCCTCAATTAGTCCATCGTCCTCCGACAACCATCCTACCATATCGTGGACATGGTATACTGAATCGTGGGCAGAGAAGTCCATCCAGAACCCAGAGAGCCTCCTTCTCAGTCAAGATATCAGTCCACAGCAAAGGCTTCTAGGACCCTGAGCATCTCTGAAATTCACATAAGCAGGGAGTGACAAAGCCAGACCCAGACACTCCAACCAGCCTCTTGCAAACACATCCTGTTTCGAGCTGACTGAGAAATACGATCTGCAGTCATTTATGGGGACAAAACAGTGCCAGAGCTATATGACTGAGATGCTCCCAAGAGAAACAGACTGTCCCTAAAAACTCTTCAGTCCCAGGTCTTCAGGATCCTGCATCCTTCCTCTGCCTTTCGGACATTCGGAGAATTCAGTGATGGAATGTTGCGTGAAGTTACTCTGCCCAGATTTATTTTTCTGTGGAAAGAGCCCACTCAGCTAACATAATAAAGTCAACGTCTCCTAAAGGAGGAAGGAAAGTGTTTGTTATTCTTTGGCTTCCATACATTATATAACGGGTGCCCTTCCCTCCGAATCAGATCAGTAGGTCTAAAACTTCAATATGCGGCAGCATCTCCTGAGGACCTTGGCACAGTGTAGAGTTCTAGGTAGCTCACCAGAAAGTCTGATTTATAAGTTTTGGAACTACTTCGGGGAATCTGTGCTTGGGTCACTTCAGGGACCACCTGCCCTGTACCCCGCTTTGAAAAAACAGACACAGACTACAGTGAGGTTGTTTCTGTGGTGACTTCCCGTGGGGCAGTGACAGGGCCTCCAGGGGGTCTCCCTAAGGCGGATGCCACCAGATCTCAACATAACGAACAGAAAATAACTCGATCACACTTATAATTAAAATGATCACACTTATATTTATGATGAGCTAACGACATATCGATACAAAATAATTCCTTCATATTTATGGCTGCAAAACTAAATCCTTAAAGCAACTTAGTTTACTATGGTCTTTGAATAATTTACACAACATACTTAAAGGTATAGTATTCATAAATATTAAGATGCCATAAAAGACAGCATTCTTCCAGAGCTTAAAAATGACTATTTTACTAATCATTTTATATAGTATCCATTTACCTATAGCACCTAAGTAGATATTTGATTACCTAGAATCTGAATTATATTAATAAAGGTTTAAAGAGCAAATGAGATGATCCCTAGAGATACTGTACAGTGGACAGTTCATACGTGTAAATTCTCACACGCACAAAACACACACCCCAGGATAAAGAGTTCAATTGAAACCATTACCTTATAAGTGATTGATAATTATATTTTCAAACTCCAGGAATAAGATGATTTGGCCATTCATAAATATGTATAATTTTTCTTTACGAACACTGTTGACAAATAATGTTTCCCAATCCCACTGATTTTCTCCAGGCAGATGTGTCATTTTCCAATTACGAAATTAAACGTTCGATTTGAAAATATGTTGACAACCTAATTCCGGGTTTAATAAGTTTCTGTATATTTTTAGGACTATATTCTGCTAGAATTCTGGGGGAAATTATGAAATTCTAAGTAGCTAATCAGTTTAAAAGAATAGAATCAGCCTGTGAGAACGAGTTAACTGCACTACGTGTTTAATTGTTAAAAACAGCCTTGGCTTGCGGGTTTGGGAAAAGTCTTTAGAGAGGAGAAGCCACAGACACATGCAGGGGAGGAAGAAGCAGAAAGATATCCAGGGCTCAGGAGACCTCGCCAGCACCACAAACTTAGAGAGACACAAAAGAAGCACTAAAACCAGGTCTCCGTGTTTTCAAAAACACAGAACTGGTTCTCATGGAATTCGATAGCCGCCTTTTATCTTCATCTGAGCCCTCAATACTGGACTAATACTACTTAATCAGAATATATAAGGATCTCAAAATACTACTGAAGATTCGGATTTACTTTGCCAAGTATTATGCAAAAATAAAAGATGACATCAATGTGGTGAATACATTTTTAATTTGGTTGAATTTTTCCTAATAGATTCAGGGAGCTACTCAAGCACATACTGTGATCCATGGGGAACAGGAGGAAGCCGACTAGTTTTTATACCACGCTGCATCCCTCCCCCAGAGCTGTCTGGCCACGAGCATCTGACAGAGAAAGCCTGACCTGGGGTTGCTGGATTTGGGGCCCAGGGGTGTTACCCAATTTTTTTAATGACTGTAAGATGTGAAGTTTGAGAGTAGTGAGTGCCTAAGATTCCCTCCAGGTGGACCATAAAAGCAAAGAGACAAAGGGCGAGGGAGAGGAGAGGAGAAACGGGGAGGGAGGGAGGAGGGAGGGTATGGTGGGAAGAAGAGATGGGGAGGCAGGGCAGGGGAGGAGAACAGAGAAGGGGAGGCGAGGAAGAGGAGAGGAGAATACAGCAAGCGCCCCAAAAGGACCATGAGGATAACTTATTTCCTAAGCTTCAGCCATGTTCCTCTTGGATTATGGGAGACACGACCATATCCTTACGAAACAAAATACAAACCATTTCTTTTCTTAAACGTGTATGAGTTGGATTCTGTTAGAATATTCCCACGATTATACTCATAAAGTCACTATATGAATATGTATAGGAAATTACATATACACATCTACATGCAAAATTAAAAGTTTTACAGGATAAAAAGGAAAGAGGTCTGAAGTTTTTACCATCCTGGAAACATGTACATTTTTCACAGGTCCGCCTCTTCAGCATTATTTTTAGAATTTGATTTGAACTTTCTTAAATTTTAAATTTACCCCATTAATGTGGGATTATAGTAGGAATCAGAAAATACTGATAAGCAACATAATTTTTAAAAGGATATAACTGGATCACCTTCTTACACTATATACAAGAATAGACTCAAAATGGATTAAAGACATTAATATAAGACCTAAAACCATAAAACTTCTAGAAGCAAACAAAGATAGAAAACTCTGACATTGCTAACAGTCTGGAGGTTTCTCAAAAAAAATTAAAAATGGATATTCCTTTTGACCCAGCAATTATATTTCTGGGTATTTATTCAAAGAAAACCAAAACAATAATTCATAAAGATCTATGCACCCCTGTGTTCATGGCAGCACTATTCACAATAGCCAAAATATGGAAATCACCCATCGACGGACGATTGGATAAAGAAGTTATGGTTCATATATACAATGGAATATTACTCAGCCATTAAAAAAAATGAAATCCTACCATTTGCAATGGCATGGATGGATCTAGAGGTTAGTATGCTTAGTGAAATAAGTCAGACAGAGAAAGATAAATACCATATGATTTCACTTATATGTGGAATCTAAGGAACAAAAAGAACAAACTAATCAAAAACAGACTCACAAATATAGAGGACAATCTGGTGATGGCCAGAGGGGAGGGTTTGGGGGGCTGGGAGAAAGGGGTGAAGGGTTAAAGTATAAATTAATAGTTGATAGACAGTCATGGAAATAGGGAGCATGGCAAAGGGAATACAGTTAGCGTTAATGTAATGGCTAGGTGGAGAGCCAGAGGAGAGAAAGAAAAATTAGAGGGATCATTTTATAAACTATATAAATGTCTAACCAATGTACTGTATAATCGAAACTAATAATAAAATAAAATTTAAAAAAGAAAAAAATAAAATATGTAGCATATTTGATTATCATAAAAGCAATGGAATAAAATAAAGCAGAGAAAGTAAAAACAAAAAAAAAAGGATATAGTTAAAATACCTAAAGCACCACCATTTCGAGAAAACCAATATTAAAATGTTTATATATATATATATATATTTCTTAGCAAAAAAAACACTTGCAAACGAAATTCTGTTACACTGTAACACGGAGTCTTCAATTAATATCTTCTCCCGACCCCCTTCTGAATCGGTAATCATTTATGCAATGTCATTTAAATGACTTCATTGCATCTAATTAGCTGATGCATTGTAATTTATTCACTCCATCTGCTATTTTGAATATTTAAGTTGTCTCCAATTTTCCACTATTAGAAAAGGTTGCAACGGGAACCTTTGTTCACGTGCCCATTTTCTTAAGTAAATTCTTTGGGGTAGGATTATCGCCTAAAACCCTGTACCAATTTAGGGCTTCAGAAACATATAGAAGAATTTCACTCCAGGCAGGTTGGTCAATTTATGGGCTCAGGAGGCACAACAGAGTGCTCTGCTGGATACCAAGATTTTTTGGTCAAGTTTGCTGAAGGACAAAAAGATACCTCGCAGTTCTGATTAGAAGGGAAAATAAATATTTACTCCCACCCCCACCCCATTCACTTTGATTTCTTATTTTACAATTTGCACATTCATGGTCTTTGCTCATTTTTCTACTGTGGCAATAGCAATTTTCTTAATAGATTGTTCCTTATATAGGAGAGAGATTAACACTATCATAGGTATGTTTCCAGTTATCTTTTCTTACTTGTCATATATGGTAAGTTTCACAATGATTTTGCTCTTTACAAATCTGAAGTTTTAAGCTGGACTCAATCTTTAACTCTTTTTTCCATACTCTTTCTGCCTTTGATTTTCTGATATTTTATAAATACTTACATTTTCTCTTAACTATTTCTAAAGTTTCAGTTTTAGACTTAAAATTATACCTCTACCAGATTCATATTGATAAAGAGTATAAAGTCAAGTGATAGTTTTTTTTTGTCTCTGGTTTTCTAATGGTGTTATTAATAATAATAAATAATAATAATAATATCGAATTTAGATAAGAGTTCTTAACCTGGAGTCAAGGGCTTACAGTAGATTTGGAGTACTTTAAATTGTCTCTCAAAAATCGGATGCCTATGCACTTGTGAATTTTACTAATATATCTCAACACTTATATAAAATTCTCAGAGGTATATGAACCCTAAATGATGAAGAACTTTGTTTTAAAGAGTAAAATACAGATTAAGCTCATAGTTGTTCTTTTCCTTAAAAACATAAAACCCTTTTAATTTCAGAAGAGCAGACGAGGTCCTCTGAACTTCTGGCCACTAAATCCTTTGTTCCAAAGAAATTTCAAACAAAGCCCCACAGGTAACAGCTAAGTCCTGTTAAGGCAGGAGTCAGGGAGTCTGAAAATCTAGAGCAGAATTTGAAAATATTGAATTAGGACATGGTTCATGGGGACAAACTATGTGCCATATGAATTTGTCATCTACCTCTTCAAATAGAAGTTCTCAGAGTGAGTCATCATAACTCAAATTTGTGATGATTATAGAATCTGAAAAAAAAATGTAGTAGACTAGTTAAAGGAGAGGCACACTTGCCTCAAAGGCCTGAACATAAGAGTGCTCTATCAGACTGTCTGGCATGGTGCACAGCTGGATTGACTGTATCACAGAGAGAGTTTTTTGTGCTGAATGGTGACTGCCTACCATAAAATCAATCTGAAATATCAGTGAAGGCCACTAAACACCCACTTCCTCTCAATAACCTGCTAGGGTTCACTCATCCATTTTTAGAAATTAACAGGAAAAAATGCATCCTCATATAAATTTGAACATATCTATAAGCCCACGCAAATGCAATGATTTTCTTCAAGCAGTAAAATTTGGTCACCATTAGCTTTCCCATTCTGTGCAATACTAATAATATTGTTCAGTTAATTTTTACTTCATGAATTACACAGCCAGCTAATTTGGAAATTATTGTGATGCAGATTTAGTTATGCCAAGCTTAGCATTAGCCCAGATGCTGTTCAAGGACGGAACTCTGAGAATTTTGTTTTTGCTTTACAACTCGTTTCCATATATCGGGGCCTAAGAAAAAAGCATAAAAACATGCAAATTTATACCCAATGAATTTTAAAAGGAAATCATCATTTGGAAGACATTAAATTCTTTTTTTTAATACTAAGAGAATGAACAATAGGGTTGATCCATAGACAATATCTTTTAAAATTTTTGCACTTGCTGCTTGGAACGATTTGTTAGAGGAGATAAAGTAATGAACACATTGTCAAGCAAGAGATAGCACGTTAATCTGCAGGATGGAAACTGGTTATCAAATAATGTTGAGCTGAAGCAAAGTCAAGTAGCAGTTAAAAAAACACTAAATAAAACTTAAAATTACTGTGTCACTTAGCATTCAATAAATATACAGAATAGTTCACTGGAATATATTTCAAGCCTAAATCAATTTGCTCATTTGTCTGAAACACTGGTTTTTATGCAAGCCATGCCGATTAGCAGAGTCGCTCAAATTCGCATCTGCAAAATGGAAATAATATATATCTCAGTCTGGATTTAAGGAATGTATTTTTTTTTTTCGACTCTAGAATACGATTCAATTTTGTGCTACCTCATTGATATTATTTAATGAACACAATATTCTTCAAGGATTCAAATTAACACGGTCGTGACCCGTAATCCAGATACCCACCCTAATGGGCAGTCCGGCTAACGGGGTATTTGCATATAGAAGACACGGTCCTCAACAACTAACTTCAAAACACTGGCCATTTTCTGCCCACGACACTCTGCAGCTGAAAGTGCAGCTCCCAGCTCCTCACTTCCTACATCCAAATCCATCCCCTCAAAACACACATCTTGTCTGACTTTTAAGCAGTGGTCAGAAAAGGTTTGCAGAGAAACAAAGAGGGTGAAGAGGACATGTGTCTTCTGCCAGAAGCCACAAATGGGCGGGTGGGTACGACATGTCACTTTCGAACGGTAGACAAAAGTACAGTCGCCCCATTCTCTCTTCAGGATATTCCACCGTGCTGATGTCACGTAAGAAATGATGATAAGAATTCAGTGGGCAGTTAAACGAGAGAGAAAAGGAGATATCCTAAATTCTTGGGGAGCGGGAAAGAACTTGGATGTCTGAGTTAGAGAACAATGGACATAAAACTCCTCTGCCATGTGTCAGCGCTAAGATCACAGAGATGTCACATCACTTCGATTTCCATTTCCTCACCTGTAAACTGGAGGTCATACTAAATATTATACTGAGATGAGACGAGATGAGACAAGCGGGAGGATTTAGATCATCACACCAGTGAACATCCTATGACCGTCACTTGTCCCTCGACTGCGTTGTCCCCAACACTCTTGATATTTCATTTACCACGTTCTCGTGGATAATGTCTCCCTGTGGAGGATTGACAGCATGTAATGTTTTACCTCATCAGTTGCCATGGATACCTTCACAAGGAGAGCTTGGTCCCTTCCCCTTCCTACAGAATTTCATGCAGGACTGTGGGTTGTTCCCATGGGCGCTGCTGATGACAGAGGAGTTGAAAGGGCAAAGCATGTGACAAGTCCTGATTTCCAGAAAGAACTAGGGAGGAAGTACATGTCTGTAGCCTTGGTGTATTGGCTGGAATGGTGTCCCCCAAAATACGTCACCCAGAACCTGTGAATTAAAAAAATCTTACTTTTAAATAGGGTCTTTGTAGATGTAATCAAATTAACATGAAGTCATTTTGGAGTAGAGTGGGAGCTAATCGAACGATGGGTATCTTTACAAGAAGAAGGAAATGTAGACACAGACAGACACACAAGGAAGGAAGCTGGCCACGTGACGACGGAAGCAGAGACTGGCAAACACTGCCACAAGCCAAGGGATGCCAAGACTGCCGGCAACCGACTGGAGCTAGAACACGTGAAGAAGGGTTCTCCTTGGAGCCTGCATGGGTGGCCCTTCTGATATGTTGATTCAGGAGAATAAATTTCTATTGTTTTAAGCCACTTTGTTTGTGATACTTTTTTTACAGCATAGAAAGCAAATACACCTAGGGAACAGGAGGACACCTAAATCGTGGTCTTGCTGCGGTGATGAGGATGCAAAGCAGCGGGTTTGGGAAGCAGGGGACAAAAACTTCCACCTCGAAAGCCAGTAAGAAAGGCAATGGATGTTGAAAACACTGGGACTCGAAACTGTCAGCTTCCACATGATATCTAGCAATAATGCATTTTAAAGAAGATCGTCTGTTAATTTAATTCCTAACGTAAGTCTCCACTGAGAATGCTAGTGTTTCTGTAGGGACAGAGATAGACAAAAAGTAACAGCTGTAATTCGAGACTCTAAAACAGGGACCATTATGTGAACATGTACCATACGCTAGGCTTACTGTATATATTATTTTTATCCACATAATCAGAAATGTAATATCAAATATGCCAATTATTTTATAGATAGGAGAACTGAGACATAGAAAGATTAATATACTCAACCTCACAAACAACTAACGAGTAACTTACCTGGAATTACCACACAAAATATATCTGATTGTAGCAATTACATGATGCTTTATCCCAAGGAGACATGTGAATGGGAAATATGAGATAAACACGTAGCAAACAAAAACAGCATATTCCTTTATAAAAAGAATGCATAATCTTGCACACCAGAGGACAGAAATATTTTTAAATATTCTGCAGTTGTAAGTTCGTAATAATAATGATCAAAATAACTGAGAACTAGGAAGTAGCCCATAATAATTAGGTAAGCTATACATACTACTGGCCATCGGTACTTTCGATAAAAGCAGTAAATAAAACCTAGCTTTTCAAAATGCATAATCTACGGGGGTGATTATTTGTTAAATAGTATTCATCTTCATTAAAATCTCAACAGATAGCTAATACTCATGACGTACAGGTGTGGTATAATGTTGTCATTTCAAAAAAAATAATTGTTTAAGCATATCCTCACTTGCGATTACTTTGTTTTAATATACTCAATGAATTGTTTAAATAAATGACCATAATTGACCTTCACATGAGCAATATGTCAAGAAACATCTCTTGGTATGTGAATTTGCCTTTCAGCTACAAACGAATCACCTTCCTCTTACATAAATAGGGCCTTTGTATCCAATTACTTTAACAACAGCTATCTATCATTCCCTCATGACTGGATAATCAGTTCATTGACTATTGATTACAAAACACTTGAGTCATGTTTCCCTTGGCATTTTGTAGGTCAACATTCGACACATGGAATTTGCTAGATGCAATGTTTATATCCATATTTCCCATTCACATGTTTAACTCAAGTTAACAAAGTTAACTTGATTCATGTCTCCAGCCCTGGATCAAGTTCTGAGACCAGGCAAATGGAATCGGTTGATTGGACAGGCTTGGGGTAAGGCTTCGCTCTTGAATCTTCGACAGAGGCCACCATAAAAATTGGGGAGGGCAGGCATCTCTAATAAGTTTTAGGAACTGTGTCTAAAGTAGGGAAGTGGATGCTTGGTAAGAAGAAACAGCAGGCATCATCAATAGCAAAATTATCCTGCATCCAGCACTTCTATATTTAGTTCTCAAACATCAGTCGCATCAGAATTCACCTGAAAAACTTGGTAAAAAAATATAAACGTCCAGGTCTTGGCCCTTTCAATGGCCCTGGGCCCCTCACTGCGTGTTCTTTATTAGCTCTCCTAGGCGACGCTGATACACCTAAGCACGTGAGAACCACTGGCTACGCCGGAAACTTGTAAGATTCAGCACCTGGTGTTCGGTCCTACGGTGGAACCAGGTTATCTCTGTGGTCTTCTTTCCCAAAACCATTAACCTCGGTCTGATCACGAGAAAAAACATCAGACAAATCCTACTAGAGGGATATTCTAAAAAGTACCTGATCGGTACTCCTCAAAACTGACAAGGTGGTCAAAAATAAGGAAATTCAGAGAAACTGCACGGCCCAGAGGAGCCTAAGGAATCATAACTATTAAATGCAATGTGGTATTCGGGATGGAGTCCTGGAACAGAAAAGCAACACCAGGAAAAAACAGAAGAAATGTGAAAAAAACTATGGACTTCAGTTAGTAATTATGTAAAAATGTCGATTCATTAATTGTGAGAAATGTACTACAGGCGTGTAAGATATTAATAATAGGCCAACTGGGCGTGAGGCATATGGAACTCTCTGTACTATCCCCACAATAATTCTGTAAATCCAGAACTGTTCTAAAATAGGACCGTTTACTAAAAAATGCCAAAAAAAACTGAAACAAAAAAAAATTGACAAAAATCGATAAATCCCCTAATTTTCTTTCCAAACATAGAACATAATATCAACTCAATGTCCTATCTTTTTATGGCAAGACAGGAACTTTTTGGGTCTGGACCTTTGATCGGAGGCCACGTCATCCTCACACGTGATATGTGACACATGGCACATCCTCTATGAACTCTGGTTTCAGTTAATTGAACAAAGAGGGGAATTTAAAAAACAAAACTACGAAACAGATTGAATGCAGACTAATTTTATATGTTTATGAATTTTTTAAACCATACCTTTTCCTGTTTTTTAACGTACCCAAATCCAACAGCTATCATTTTATTCTGAACATTCAGCATTCATTGTAGCTTTCACTGAAACAGAAGTCTTGCCCTTCACTCTCTCATTCTATTTATTCAGTCGCTATTTAGCTAAATTACTTATTTGTGATAATACAACAGACACAAACAGGTGTGGAAAAAAGCCCTTTTGACTGCAATTCACCCAGCACGAGGAGAATCGTAGGCTGACTCGTAGAGAGAAAATGGCCAGCAAGCTGCTGGTATCACTCCAAATATAACATGGTTATGACATCAGATATAACATCTGTTAGGGGCTAGTGGACCACACAGGAAACTTAGATGGAGGTCAGCTGTTAGCACAGCTTCTCCTGGACTTAAAATATCTCCCTTGGTTATATGAGCAGTCGCACTTGTTGATGTATAAATATCAAATGGTTTTGTTTTTTTTCCTAGTAACTTCTACCTGCTGCGATTTGTCAATCTTCCCTTCCTTGCTGGGTGACTGGTTTCCTTAATACAGCTCAGTCCAATTTATTAACTTTTCAATGATTCAGTTACTAAAATAGTATCATTTCAGTTAACAGGACTTAACACTCCATCGCAGATGAATCGAAAAGCCCCTGCCTTTCCGATTTCATGCTGCCCTTTCCCACTACATCATGCTTAATTTATAAATTCTCCAGCATGATCACATTCCAAATATCGAGAGTGTAACCAAGCCACAACCAAGTGTTTGATGCAACCTCAACAGCTAGTATCAGAATTTACTCGCAGAAAGAAGTGCCTTGGGGATGGGCTATTAGCATCTCCCCCAACTTTCTCAGAAAGGGAGAACTCCCTCCCCCACCCACCTCTCCCACAGAGGAAGAAGGAATTTGCTGGTAAGAGAGGATGGGCTTTTGAACTTCAGCCCATCCCTGCTTCTCAGACACCGAACATGGTGGGACTGGCCCCTGCAGCGTGAACGGCCTCTCAGGCTAGACAATGAGGTGCTCTGGGCAGTCATGGATGGATGTCTCGCAGTTGTCACCCTTAGCGAATGTGCTGCCTGGAGCATCTCCCATGTGCCCAACTCAAGGCCGTGCACCTGGCCCACCTTGCCTTAACCAGCACATGCATTCTAGAAGTGTTGATGACGCACCCAGCAAGCACAAGACAGAGCCCTGGTTACCAGACCAACTCCCAGAGCACAGTGGCTGCTGCTTCTTTCTCAGTAAATCCAAGCCACCTCGACAGCTGTCATGATTGTATCTTAGAAAAGTAAAGTGCGAGACAGGCTTCTCAGAAGGGAATTCTTCAATCTGCATATTTCCTGGAGACTTCTTTCTGTTACTCTATTAATTTATTAACACTTTGTAAAATGATGTAGCTTCCCATGGTTCTGTCTGATAAATCATTGAGGTGGTTATAAATAAAGCATTATACCGCAAGTCCCTCGATACCTAGCCCAGAAAAGTAAATGCTACTGATTTTCCAGAAAGATGCTATAAATGCAAATGCACTTCTTTCCCAAAGTTTTGAAAGGCTAGAGCAAGGATAGGTGAGGTATCTCCAGATGTGATTCCCAGAGACATTTTAGGGTTCACACACATTTTTATTTTATTATTGCACAAGTTTTATTTTTCGTAAGTACTGAAATTGAGTGCAGGGCCAGAAGGCAGATGAAGAAAATGCCGGAGGGAGAGAATCTTTATCTTCCGAATACTTATCCTCCCCCCAAATGCAAAATTGCTTAAGCAATAAAATCGCATCATAGCAACAATTTCTACGTCCCCAGAGCTGAAACCTGCTCTGTCTGTAACGAAGTCATGGCTGGAATGCTCCCACGTCCCTGATGTAGGACTTCTGGTCTATGCAACAGTAGGTAAGTTATTAAAGACCTTGAAGTTTCTTTTATTGCAAGACTTCATTAATATGAATTAATTGTCTAAACTTACACAATGGTATCTTTATCCAATGTTCTGGGTAAACAGAGCAAAGTAAAATCATATGCATATGTCCACCGAGATCGAAAAGTGTGTTTGTAATCAAGACACACTAAATGTTTCCAGCTACATTCCCGACTCAGAAAAAGATTTGAGAGTGAACATAAATCACAGTTAAAATCAATGCAACGATACTAACAACTGTAATTCATGATTTATTAAACCCTCTATTTCAGCCACTTTTCGAGGGACTTGTTTATATGCCACCAATTAGCCACCATGGCCACACAATGAAATAGGTTCTTCCAGTTATGACTATTTTAATCTTACCCGTGATTAATCTAATTATGTAGAATATTTGTAAAGCTGACTTTCTATTCCACAGTAGGCTGAGTTTGAATCATTTTATTTTAATTACCAGAAAGGATTACTAGAATTCCATCTGAAATTTTTGCACTGTATGTTAGAAATAATTGGACTTTGCACAAATTCCCATCACTTAATAAAGGGTTCTTGGTGTGTACGTGTGTGTGTGTGTGTGTGTGCACGCTTGAACACTAAAGTGCTAGATTTAAGATGAGGTAGGATTTCTAGGAAGATCATTTTATACAGCTATTTTTGGAGTTTAACTAAGAAACATGAAAGCAAATTATAAAGTACAGTTGCATTTAGTTTGGGGAATGTTTCTACTTCCTATTGTGAATGCGTTCAATTTTTAATGTACTTATACATGGAAATATAAAGAAATTAATATGCATTGACAAGGCTCTATAAATCAATGACTGATTTTCCAACAACCATGCAGTAGATATTCACCTGTAGAATATTGCCCTCTTCAAGTTTACCGTTTTTGGAGAAGATATGCCAAAAATTCAATATTTTTCTTGTTCAACCCCTATTTCAAAGTATTTCCAGGATATTTCAAAGCTGAAGTCATTACATGAATGGTCACATCAAATTTTAAACTCTAGCGGTTTTGCTGAGTTTCATTATCCACCTTTTTAAACAATTCAAGTTTTAAACAACTTGGCATGGGCTAAAATCACTTCTGCATGTTAAATCGGCCTAATAACATTATGCTCAAGACAGTGCTGAGAACCTTTAGCACCATGTATCAATATGAGGACTAACTTCTACTCCAGAAAAGATCAAGACCAATAAGCAACTAACTTAAGATGCCATGAATACCTGCTGAGATAGATGAATGTCAATGCAGGAAGGCCTCGCGATATCAAACGAGCATTAAAAACGGACACCCTATAGACAAACTCCTGAGCCCCTCAGAATTAACTCATGTTGTAAAAAAAACAGCGCCTGGGCCTCCCACTTGCAGTCTGTGATTCAGTAGTCTTGGGATTGGGTCCCAGACTATTCAGATGCACAGCCAGGGATGAGAACCAGAAGTTTATAATTTAGTGATAAAAGCTTCCTAAAAACCAAGAGATTTCATGAGCTGCTGACCAGCTTTCTACCAGAACAAAGCAAACTGTGGCCAAGTCCTCTCAAAACTATACTGGTTGTCACTTTCCTGCCTTTGCTTCTTCCTAGAAAGTTTTCTGTTTCCTCCTGGCTAATCCTCCTCCTCCTAGAAGCTTTCCTTGATTTCCTTCTCCTCCAACTGGTCAGATAAGCCATAGGGTCCCCAGTTTCTCCCCATCACTATGCTTACTACGTTCTAGTTAACTATTTCCTCCCTAGACTGCTGGTTCTTTGAGGGGGAAAAACTATATTTTGCCAGTACCCAATAGGTGTTAATATCAAAAAATTTGAATGAATGAAATAAACTTCATGAAAATGTGATTATAGCATGCTACATACGGCACATGCGCATGACACGAGACGTTCCGGAGCCCTGACAGGTAGCCGTGATGGCTGGCAATCGGCTCCTTGAACTGCTCTGATGCACTGGGAAGCAATGACCCTTCAACTGCTTCCATGAAGTCATCCAAAGTGGGAGAAGCATAAGTAGGGCAGGCAAGGAAAGGAAAAGCGAACTCTGGAAAACTAGAGAATTATGAGGAATCAGCACTGGAGAAGGTGGCAGAGCTGAACTGCAGAGGAGGAGAGGGCACGGCAGTCGGTCTGGGGCAGAGTGCTCTGATCAGTTACATCTGTAATCGACTAACGTTAGTTATTATGAAGACATTATTTTGAACTCGAAGTACTATTTTTTTATTTCCACTTCTGTCATCAAATTGTCCAGTTGTTTTATTGTTTATATCTTTGAACGAATGGGTCCAAATTCCAATCAAATTGTATGTTTGGATACACAAAAGTGTTTAGAACATGTATTTTTTACATTTTGTTAAGTGAGCAAATATGAAAAAAATGCATGATAGCTTACACGATTTTAGCAACAAAATCACATAGTGATCCTTCAAAGGATTCTGAAACCTTTAAACATTCAAAAGGCTCTTTCCAGACCATAAAGCAATTATAAAAGCAGTTAACTAACTCTTCACTCTTAAAAGCCATCTTGAAACATCCACTTTTTAAAAGGTGTTTGCTTTCTGAATATGTTTTCAAATATGTAGCATATTTCTGACAGCCACCTGTCATCAAGAAAAATCCAGGAAAATGTGGACCAGTTGTCTTTGGTAAATTTGAGTTTCCTCTGTTTATCACTGTCCTACAAATATATGGCCATCTGATGTACAGCACAAGCAAAAGCCTCTGTTTCAGTCCATAATTAAACTGTTAAAATTCCTTTTTCTGTTGTTTTGGGGTAATAAAAACTACATATTTAAGCAGGAAATCTAATACACTCTCCAAGGGCCCATTATGTCCTCCATGGTGTGCACGCACTCCAGTATGGAGGCCAAGCCAGACATGATCCAGTGGCAGTTCTATTTGGTCGACATTGGCTGGTCAGTCATGGTAAAGCCTATTTGTTGTTGTTCCTTTTCATTTACATACAAAATACGTAATACTTTCTCCTTTGTAACAGATGGAATCACTTCAGGTAAGACGCAAATCCCATCTGAACCACTTACATAAAAGGATATTCTCCATGTCCTGTTCTGTAGCTTGCTTCGTTGACATGCATCTTGGCATGGCCAGCCATGTAGATCTATTCATATTTTCTTAATTGTAGCACAGTGTTCTGCATGGCTCCGTCACCCCATATTAATTCCCTAATAATGGCCCTAATACTGCTTGTCAAACTTTGGCACGTATTAGAATGAGCTGGGGGGCCCGCTGAACCACTTGAGTGTCGACAGGGTACACTCCGGTGGGGCCAGGAACAGTGCATTTCTAACCTATTCCCAGTGATGCTGATGCTGCTGAGACATGCTTTTAGAATCACTAATCTGGGAAAGGGAGGAAGACGCAGAATTACTGGAGGATGAGAGCTGCAGATGTTAAACTTAAACTGACATAGTCAAAGTGTCTTCCCAAATGGCCGTTCAGCACTTTGGGTCCCAGAGTTCCCATAACTGTAGCTAATCTTTATATCGCCCAACTTATTAATTATTGCCAATTCAATAGCTGAAAAACTGTATTTCTTTCTAATTTCACTTTCTAAGAGCAAGCCAGTTTCAGTCTATTTCTGTTTCTTTTCTCTTCATATTTTATATTTTATTGGCTAATGTGACTTTTGAGAATTAATTTATGGGACTTCTCTTTATATTCATGGTATTCGTTCTTTGCTTTTATACGTGTGTATTCCCATCATTCCCTTGGCTTTTTTAATTAAGATTTTTTAGAGCAGTTTAAGGTTCACAGCAAACGTGAGGGGAAGGTAAGGAGGTTTCCCCGTATGTCCCTTGTCCCCAAATATGCATAGCCTCTCCCACCATCAATGTCCCTCACCAGAGTAACACATTTCATACCAAGGATGAATCTACACTGACACATTATAATCACTCGAAGTCCACAGCTGACATTGTGGTTCACCAAGAGTTGTACAGTCAACGGGTTTGGACAAATGTGTAATGACATGTATCCTTAACACGATTACAGTATCACAGAGTAGCTTCACTCCCCTAAGAATACTCTGTGCTCCACCCACTTCATCACTCCCTGCTCCATCAACGCCTGGCAAACACTAATTTTGCTACAGACTCCATAGTTTTGTCTTTTCCAAAATGTCATACAGCTGGAATCATACAATATGTTGACATTTCAGATTTGCTTCTCTTAGAATATGCATTTAAGTTTCTTGATTGCCTCTTGATAACTTAGGTCATTGCCTTTGAGCACTGAATAATATTCCATTGTCTGGATGAACCACAGTTTATCCATTCACCCACTGAAGACAGACAGTTGGTTGCTTCCAATTTGGACAATTATGAATAAAGCCACTGTAATTATCTGTGTGTAGGTTTTTGTGTGGACATAAATTTTCAATTCCTTTGGGTAAACACCAAGGAGCACAGTTGCTGGATCACAGGATAAGAGTATATTTGGTTTCCCAAGGAGCTTCCAAACTGTCTTCCAAAGTGGCTGTGCCACCAGCAATAAATAGGAGTTCCTGTTGCTCCGCATCCTCATCAACACTTGCTGTTAGTAGTATTTTGGATTTCTTGCCACCCTAATACATGTGTAGTGGTAGAATTGCTTTGTATCTCACTGTTGTTATAATGAGCACATTCCTTGACTTTTCAGCTTAGTTATGAAGACATTTTCTTTCTTTTTTTTTTCTTTTAGAAGATTCAAGGATTGATATGGTCAAATTTCTCAGTACTTTATCTTCTTGTTCATCATGTTTAATGTCCATAAGGGCATTAATTATGTACAGTTAATGAACAGTTCCATAATTTTACCTAATGTTTTATCCACTTAAAACATTCAGGCCGTTAATCCACCCAGAATTTATGTTTGTTGGTAGAGTACAGATAGAAATCTAATTTTACTTCATTTTCTATACAGCTGATACATTCAGACAACACCACTGACTGAAAAAGTCTCTTTTATCTCTCCCTCCCGTATATGAAATTCTCAGATATGCAGAAATTTATTTCTAGTCCTACATAATCATTTTAACTGGTTAACAAGGTAATTCATGTAAAAAGAAGCAAGCACAGTGCCTGAGCATACATTCGTCTCATCATTATGATTATTTCCTTAATTGTCTTGAATTGTTTTGTTCCTTTATATTAACAAGTGATTTTTCAAATCAATTTTTTTGCCACTTCTGAACAATCTTGTTGGAGTTTTCGAATGAAAGTGCATTATATTTGTGTGTGAGGAAGAATTCTCTCCTATACATGCAAGGTTTCTACAGTGAGCCTTCCCATTCATTAATTATAATTAGTTCATGTCTCTTTTTCTCTAGTCTTCTTTATGGGCTTCTATAAAATTTTATAATTTTCTTTCCAAAAGTTTTGCGTATTTTTATTAGGATTTTACCTATGCATCTTATCATTATATCATTCTCATAAATGGGATTGTATTTTTTACATTTTCTAGCTATTTATGCTGGTATATAGGAAAGCTATGGATTTTTGTCTTTTGAGTGTATCTGGATATCTTAATGGACTCACTTTACTTGGAATCATAATTTGTCATTTATTCCCTTATGATTTTTGGTATATGATTGTAGAGCCTACACATAATGGCATGCCTCTTGCTGCCTCGCCCTTTGACCCCCTAGAATTGCTTCGTATCTCAAATATAAAGTTGACCATTACAGATGATAGAAGGGATAATATTCCAGATCGTAATAGAAGTCCTTCTAATATGGTGGTATTCCTATGATAAACACACTATTTCTGATTGGCAACTCCTTAACAACTTAGAGAATGTCCCTTCCACATGATTCTGCTAAGAGAATTGTTTAATCGTGATTGCGTATGACACTTTATCAGATGTATTTTGTGCATTTGTGGAGTTGATCACGGGCTTTTATCTGATTAATATTAAAATACTAGATTTCATTAATTAGTTCTCTAATGTTGAGCCATCCTTGTATTTCTGATATAAAACTCATTTTGCTATTATTTTATACTTACGTGAGTAAATTTTATTAAGAGTTTTTGCTCAAATGCTTTAAAGTGAGGTTGACCTATAATTTCATTTTTTTGTTTTCCATTTCTATCTGGGTATCGGTTCCTATACTGTTAATATAAAATTCAGTTTCTCTAAAATAATCTTCCATTAGTTAACCAACTCAAATTACATCGTGTCTCTGGCCTGTCAGCCTTTGCATTCCCCCCACCCAGATTATATTTCACCCATTAGTGCCCACCATATGCTGTTGCTGCTTGTTCAAGGAACATTTTAATACTCGGTCCTGGAACCCTCTGGTTTGAGTGGCAACGTCATACCAGCTTTAGAGTCAGCTGATGGCCCATTTTGGCCCATGACTGTGTAAACTGAGACCTATGTTCTCTTCCTCTGTAAAATGGATATGATATTTAAACCACATGCTGCTATAAGGACTGAGAAAGTTAATGCTCATAGAGTATCTGGTATACACAAGGTGTTCTATAAATAATGATGGATTTTCATTGATGAACATGGACATAATCATTTGTTTCTTTCAATACGTCAGCCTTGGTCTCTGCACGTCGAACGATGCACAGGATCTACCCAGGACGTGCACAAATATAACTCATAACTGAAAAGATTACTGGTAGTCTTGTGAGATTAGATACAGATCCTGGGAGAGTCTGACAGTGGAGGGAACGAAAATCATGTGGCAGGGTTAACAGCCCAGGTAGGCAATTGTTGTGGGTTGCATTGTGTTCCCTCAAAAAATATGCTGAGGGTCCCCTCTCCCTAACCCAACGTACCTGTGAATGCGACCTTACTTGAAAATAGGATCTTTTCGAATGTCATGAGTTAAAATGAGGTCACACTGGAGTGAAGTGGGCTCTTAATTCAATATGACCAGTGTCCTTATAAAAGGAGGAAGACAATCTGAAGACACAGGCACACAGGTGATGAGAAAGGCAGAGACTGAAGTGATGGTGATGCATCTACAACCTAAAGAGCACCTCGGGCTTCCAGAAGCTAGAAGAGGCAAGGGAGGATCTTTCCTTAGAGATTTCAGAGGGAACACGGCTCTGCCTACATCTGATTTCAGACTTCTAGTCTCCAGAACTCTAAGATAATATATTTCAGTCGTTTTAAACCACACAGTTGGAGTCTCTTCTTTACAGTCGCCCTAAGGAGGGACCTGTGGATCAGAACCAGGGAATGGCTTGGGGGTTCGGGTTGTCAGTGACGTAAACCAAGAGGAAAACGGTGAAGCACCGGCAACAAGAGAATGGTTGATATTAAGTCAAATGTCATCTGAGCTAGGGCGAAGTGGGGGACATGTTCTGAACTGTGCACCAACCGGAAGAGGGGAAATGGCTGAGAGGGGAAGAGAATACGGCCACTTACACCACGACGACCGTGTTAAACATGGTATCAGATGCTCTCTACTTCATTGGGAAATGGCTGCAATGTTAACTGCTAGAATATATTTGATAATGTGTTGAGCAAACATTGCCAAAGAAAAACAATTTTTATTTTCAGGGGCCGGCGGGGGAAGGCATAGTGACACTAGACAGGTCCTAATCGCCAAAGCAGTTTTATCACAGAGCTGAAAAGGCGCCTTGGGCCCCGAGACTCTTTCTTCATCTTGTAACTCACATTTGGCTGTCAGTTCATTACTCTCAAACTCAAATCCATAACCTTTCCTGGATTCTGCCCATCTCGACCTTTGGAATTTCATCTTCCTCAACACTCTCTATTTTCTGATTGATGAGTCAAGTTAAATTGATCATTAATCTGATCAGATAATCTAGGCAAGCAAAATGCAGGCATCATGGTTTCACACTGGTCAAACAGGATCAAAGATGTGGATGACAGGCCAGCAGAGTGGGTGACTACATTTAACATTCTACAAATAGAATTAATTGACTTGCTCTCCAAGTCATATGATGGAGCTATTCTGAATCTGGGAATGAAACCAAAATTTCTCACCATCAATTCTCTTTGCTCCAGACCGGGCGGTCTCAAAATTTTTATTCTCTGATGATAATCAGTTTAAATGAGAGAACTCCTGCCAACCCCAATGCTCTAATTACACAGTTAGGAAGGACTGATAATAATTATTGCAATGTTCTATCCTCAAAAATTATCAGGAAATGCTAATTGATTTCAATGCCAAGTTCCAATATTCCATAAAACATCTATGCACACATATTTTCAACTGTCTAAATATGAGTATATTTGATAAATCCATCATTAATGATTCTTAACACAAATCTGTTACTATAAAATTAATTCTGAATTTTATGCTTTGCTATCCATTTTCAAATAATTCAAAAATATCGTTTAACTCAATGAATAAAATGAATATTTCATTATTACATGGTCTGCTAATATAAAAGAGAAAAAAAGTCCAGAGATACTTCTTCCCTGTATTTTCTTTGTGCAAGATTGAAAGCTTTTAGAAACTTAAATATGATTACAGCAGGGGTCTAAGAGGAAGCATATCAAGGCCAATGAATTGAGTGTTCGAGATATTATTCATGCTTGACATGGCTTTTTATAAAATTCTCACTTCTTGTCGCCTGGAATTTTGCTTATTTTTCTTTTAATTATAAAATTCCATGGTTACTTCCACCAATAAAACAGCAATGTCCTCTTAAAAGGAAAATATTCTAGCAGCGCACAGTGCTTCTATTCTGTTCTATTTCCTCCACCCCTAGGGAACACTTCATTGCCAGGTCCCATTCACAGCCAGTGAACTCCTGCCAACAAAGACTTGAAATGATGAACTAACTCAGGGACAGAATGCATAAGCTACATTTGTTTAGGAAAAAAAACAAAAGAACAGCCCACATTTATGGAACTCTTTATGTCACGGTTAACCCGAGATGCATTTTTAAAAACATATATAAATGCTTTGGATAATTAAAAATCACCTTATGGAATCGATATCTTAATATTTTCACACAGACACTGAGTTTTCGATAGAAATTTCCAGAGATAGGGAATCAGAGGAATATTTTGTGACGTGTTTTATTGGCTTATGGGCCCTCCGATCCTCACTCTAAACATCCTTTTCGCGTGAGCCACTGAAGTCGGGCGTTCCGAGGCCTCACACTGGATTCTTCCCGCTCCGTTTCAGTCCTTTGTTTCTCAGCAAATGGCAATTCCATCTTCCTAGTCACCAAGTCCTAAAAACCCTGACTCCTTTGTGACTCTTATTTTCACACACAGTATTAGTTCTGGGTCAACTCATGTCCCCCAAAATTCCTATGTGGAGGTCCTAACCTGTATCTCAGAATGTGGCCTTACTGGGAAATAGGGTGACTGTCCATGTAATTAGCTGAGGTCATATTAGAGCACAGTAAGCCCCCAATCCAATCTGACCGGGGTCCTTATGAAAAGGGGAAAACGGACACAGCACACACACAGGAGAATGCCACCAGCCAAGGAACTCCCAGGAGCGAGGAGGGGAGCCCGGACCGGATCCTTCCCTGGCGTCAGACTTCCGGCCCCCAGAACAGTGAGAAAATAAATCTCTGTTGTTTGAAGCCACTTGCTTTGCAGGAGTTTGTTACAGAGGCCCTGGCCATCTAATAGAGGATCAATCCATCGGCCAATCCTATTGGCTCAAGATACCTCAAATATTACTTGTAAATATTTTTCCCCCCACACTAAGAGTTATTCCTAGATTTTACTTTCCGTGACGAAGTTGTTGTAGAACTGGAGTTAGTTTCACCTCGATTCCAATACTGCTGGCATATAGATATTTTTAAATTGCCTGAAAAGTAATAGCATAAGAGGCGTGAGGCTTGCTCTGCTGTTTCCTCCACCTTGACTGGCAGACGACAGGGAAGCTTGGCCACCTGCTGCAGCTCGTCCCACCAAGCGACCCCGTGGAGAGGCTGTGCCTTCCCATCGTCCAGCTCGAGACTCTAGATGTCTTTATTCACAGTCAAGCTCTCGATGTTAATTGTTTCTCCAAGAGTTTCCTTCTGGAAGAAGGATGAGCAACCGAGCCGAAGGAAATGACCAGGCATGTCATTCCTCAGTGCATTTTGACATGCGCGGTGGGTTCGTAGTTTTTCTAAACTGAACATTTAGTGACTGAGCTAAACTTAGAAATCGTTCGGGAACCTGAAACTCAACAGCTACCGATACAAGGCTCTGTGTAATTAGATGCTAAATTCTACACACGGACGTTCCGTGCTGGAAGAGATCAGAGGGGCCTTAGACCCGTAAGTACACACCGGAAGACAGGAGTCTGGCTGTGTGAATGTGTGTTCCTCTCTCTGGTTTGCTGTGTCATCTGCAGACTCGTCTCTGGGATAGTTTAAAGGTACTGTATTTAGAATTAATTTACAATATGAAAGCATACCTAAACATCTTTGTCCACAAGGAATACAGATTTTTCGACAGGACTGAAAGATAATCACTTGTAAACCAGTAGGGAGAACAAGAATGATAAACACCAGTCACTTATACTATTAGATGTTATATCATTTTTTCTCCAGTGTATGAGTGATTGACAGAAAATGAAATAAATAGGACTCAAGTAATGTGTTTTCCCCATTTTCATAGCTCCAAGTCTTTCTGGGTGAGGGACACCTATTGGATGCTCTTTTGCATTTATAATGCTTTATAGTTTTCTATTTATTACCAGCAGGCTTAATACAGGAAAATTCACATTGGTAGCTCCACAGAAAAGAAATTCACTATTATTCTCTTTCCAAATACCACTATATTTCTATTTACCAGTCTCATATTTGCTCATCTATTTTTGTACTTGTCTTTTTTTAAAAAATGTCATGCAATTGAGTAAAACACACACACACACACACCCAAATTATAATACTCTTCAAGATAGTAGTTACTCATTTAATTTTTCATGAACTTGTTCCATTTTGAAACACGTGGCGGCAGCCTCCTGTGCTAGATTGCAGATCCAGTCTTGTGGGGGTAAACTGTGCCCGCCACTGTGGAGGGTTAGACAGACTTAATGAACGACAAGTTCCTCTTTGTTTAGAAATTCAAGGCAGCTCTCTGAAGGAAATGACATTTACACTGAGCTGCAAAGAAAAAAAGAGGAGTCTCCAAACTAATAAATGAAGATAGAAAACACAGAGCAGGAATAAAAGTCTGGAAGTAAGATATGCCACGCTTCAAGGAGATGCAGTTTCATGCTATGAACGATGAGAAGCCACCGGAGAATCTTCACCGAACGGAAGTGACAGGGTCAAGTACGACTTAGGTGTTACAGGTGAGAGAAGGTAGGGGTAAAACCAGATAATGGAGACCAGTTGGGAGGTGGCTGCTCAACGATCTCGGTTAGGGGTGAAATGTCAAGGACAGAAGGGTGGCGTAGGGGGGTGGACAGAACTGATCTGAGACAGACTTGGAGTGTCAAGTGCTGAGACAACAGTGGCTGAAGACACGTGATGGCTGAGGAAAAAGGAAGCTATGACGTCTCAGGAAGGAGAACACGCCATCTTAAAACCCAAGATGTGATTTCCTTACGAGCAGTAACCACTCCACGTGGAAGGTCTGATATTTCTGCCTTGCCCTGTCAGCTTTCTATGGCTGATGGTAAAAATTACCGCAGACTCAGTGGCTTAAAATAACACAAAGCTGTTATATTACAGCTCTTTAGGGCAGATCCTGCCCATGTCTCGGTAGCTGAATCAAGGTGTCTGCTAGGCTGCATTATTTTCTGGCAGTTCTGGCGGGGAATCTGGTTCCTCATCGTTTCCACCTTCTGGAGGTGGCCCCATGTTCCTAGACTCACGGCCCCTTCCCTCACCTTTAAAGTCAGAAACCGCAGGTTGAGACCTCCTCTGACGTTTCGTCCCCTGTCACCTCTCTGTGACCACCGTCAGAAGAGGTTCTTGGCATTGAGGCACTTGGGTGCTTAAACTAAACTGGACCCACGAGGATAATGCAGGTTCATCGCCTCCCTCTCAAGGTTACTCTCTCTCTCTCAAGGTCAGCTGTTTAGCAGCATTTAATTCCGTCCTCAACACCAATCTCCTGAGCCATGAAAGCGCACATATGTACATCTCCCAGGGTTAAGGCGTGGACATCTCTGCGGGTCATTCCTCTGCACTCACATGTGTGTGACACCTCTGCCTACACACCCTAGTTCCTCTCCAGCCCAATTGCTTCCTGAGAAATTACTTTACACTATGTCGCTCTGAACAGAATATATGATGGGCCACATTCAACCCCTTAAGCTTGACTGAGATTTCATTTGCAGTAATATGTCAGCATAATCCCCAGCAAAAATCATTCCCAAATAACGGGCAGTTTGTCATTCCATATCCAGAACACGGCTAAAACCCTGTTTCCCCCTGCAAACTGCTTACTTCACTTACTTCTTTTCTTCATGGGCACATTAAAGAGTCATTTTAAAGCGCAGCTATTTGCCAGTGAGGTAATGGGTCTGACTTGCCTTAAAAAGTGAAATTAGGTAGTTAACATATGTATTGGGGCTCTTCGTAAGATACTTGAATTCTTCAAGTTGTGAAATCACAAAAATCGGATGGAAAATAAACATTAATTTGTACAACTGCTTATATTCTTGTAACCAAACAGATCAGTGGAGAAACGAATGGCTGCTACAGGTGAATAAGGACAGGTGTCGTTGAAAGCACGTGGCAGAAAGAGCAGATTTAGTGCCGCTCTGGTTGGTGAAACTTAGCAGACCCTCAGAGGGTGGTCTGCAATTATGGTTTTTCGTCTTTGACTCAGCACAGGACTAGGCTGTGACAGAACCAACACCACACGCCGGATCGTGCTGGTATTAATCTCATTACCGGCAGTCATCAAAAATCAAATAAACCAGGAAAAGAGCCATAGAGGATCCTAAAAACAGTGAAATAAACTGAGCGAACAAGGTTTTTAAAATTTAGGCTGATTTTGCAAATGTTTTCCTTGAGTGAGTTTTCTTGATGAAACAATTGTGAAAAGACATGAAAAAGTCTCCTCCATCCACTACGATAAATGGCTGTTGATCATTCCAGTGCCAGTAGACACAGGACACTGGGGGACACTTTGCATTCCTGTCATCCTCACAGCTCTGAACCGAGCCAGGTCTCAGCACGAGCTACCAAAACGCAGCAGGATAAGAGGGACAAATTTTTCTTTCATTGTGAATGTATGTCAAGATCTATATTTTCATGGTATGATTAGCACAGAAAAAATGATGGCCGAATACAAAAATGCATAAACATTTTGTTAAATACTCATTGTGAACACCTTACTCTAAATATTCAGTGTGAAATGTTATTCTCAAGTAACTTATCTCAAGTAACATCTCTAAACTCATGTCCTGCATTATTTACCTGAATCATTTAAATATAGTTACTGTACCTGTAATTTTTATACAAGAACAATTACGAAAATAAAACTTTTTTAAAGTGTACTTGGCAATAAACATTTGCTAGTTCCCTAAAAGTGTAAGATGATGTGATTTTTAGATTTAAATGTAATTTTCCTATATCTATACATTTTAATAGCTCATAGTACAGTAGCCAGACCTTACTTATAAAAAGATAGTGCCATGACTTGCCCTTCCGCCTCAGTAACCATGCCATAATGCGTTATTTCCTATGTTTATCAGTAACTTGTATTAAAGACTTTGGATGTAATTTAAATGTACCACAGGGCAAAAATGAAAAGAGAAAGTATTTTAATAGTGTGTTTCTTCAAATTAAGATATTAATTTATTTCATTAACTATAGTAAATATTTGTTTGTTTTTTAACTTGGAACTACTTTGTATGTTAGAATCTTTCTGTTCTTGTCATAATGTGTGGTGTGTATATGTGTGCGCGCGCGCGCGCGCGTGTGTGTGTGTGTGTGTGTGTGTGTGTGTGAAGTAACACCACATGCTTTAACGATGTTCCCTACAAATACAGTGGAACAGTATTCAGCAGAAAGTTTTGCTTTAAGAGGTTTTGCATTAAACCATAATGAACACATTCTATACAGCATATAACATACTGTATAAATCGTGGTTAGAAAGTGTTTGCACCTCTCGTGGTATAAAAGATCATTATTTTAGTCTGCAGAATTAAGGCAGGTAACAGGCAGTTTCACTCACAGATAAGAATGCTGCCTCAGAAACATGAAACACCTAAGGCAAAACCTTGCTTTTTTTCAATACTTTTTTCCTTGCTTAGTGTTCTCTAAGTTAACCTCTACAAACCTCAATTTAGTCCTTTGTAAAATCTTCAGTGCAGTACTAGCACCCCTTTCTAAATTTGAATAATAATGTAAAACTATTCCAAAGGAGCATGTCTAGGTAATATGAGTTACGTAATATATTATCCTAATGTATTCAAATAGATAGAAAACTGTTTGCGAATCAATATTTTCATGAAACGATACATCTAAAATATGGAGACTAATTAGAATATCACTAACAAATATGGGCAAGAGAACTTTGTATGCAGATTCAAATAGCTAACGAGTAGGCAAGAATATAAATGATTTATCCAGAAGAATCTGGATAAGCTATTTATTTTAAAGTATAGAATTTTATTTTATTGAATAACTTGGAAGAAGAGATCAAATTTTTAAAAAGACTTTTCTTCAATAAAATCCATCAGAAGTAATCTTCAATGTATGATAGGTATTCCTGATAAACTGGACAATATATTTTCAAACTGCCTTATATTTTAGAAATGCATTGCCACAGAAAAATAATCGTATCCTCAAAAAAGCTTTTTAAAATCAATACATTGTTAAAGCATTGAAAACCAACTTTCTCATAAAACAGTAAGAGCAGCATTCAAATACAAGTTTGTTAGCTTCCCCTCATTCATTTTACTTTCTATCATTGTTCTCTGAAGAACTCAGCACCATACACATTGAAATTATTATTGAGCATTTCAAGTTCACAAGATGCAACTCTTCCCTAAGAAACAAGACTTGATTTCAAAACAATTCACGTTTTAAAATCTAAATATGCATGATCTCCATTTTGGATGACTTTGCTAAACAGAGGCACTTATAATTTTGATCATTTTAATTAATGAGGATAATCCGCTAGCAGACACAATAACTAGTTCCTGAATTTACCACCCATGTGCTTACAAGGGAATGTGTTCCAAGGAACTCAAAGACGGATGAACCCAGGTAGGCTGGAGTAGAAATGGTACCCACAAGAGAAATGGGTCTGACTCCGAGTCGTCATTCACTCACTCAAGAAATATCCTCTAAACACTGTATTCTACCTTTTCTTCAAGGCACATAATAGGAGCACAGTATATGTGGGTCTAAGTACAAATGGCATAGATCAGAAAAACACTATTGAACAAAAAGAACTTTAAATGCACATATTTTCAAGTAAAATTTCTTAGTTTTATTTATACAGATCATATGTCTCACTGGATTAAACTTTCTTACCAATTAATTCATATTTTAGTCCCTATTATGAATGTGTCACCTTTCTTTCTTCCACATACATAGCAAACACCTCAACCAATTCGCCACATGACTTTACAGTTGATTAGACAAAAGAAACTGTACATTTGTTTTAAGCTGTTATCAAAACCCCGTGATGACTGTCTTAAGTGATATGGGCTATTATAACAAAAATACTAGACCCTGAGTAGTTTAAACAACAAACATTTATTTGTTCTCAAATCTCCAAGTCCAAGATCAAGGTGTCTGGGGAGACACCACCAGACCACCACATCCGGTGTCCGGTGAGAGCCCACTTCCTGGCAGCAGATGGCCATCTCCCCATTACGTCATCACATGATGGAGTGCAGAGAGCCACGAGCTCTCTCATGACTCCCGTTAGGACACAAATCCCATTCACAGGGCTGCGCTCTGGACCTCCTCTGCTCCTAATCCCTGTCCAAAGGCCCCGTCTCCTGACACCATCGCGTTTCAACATACGGGTTTGGGGACAATGCGAATGTTCAGTCGTTAACAGCAACATACTGAATTTTCACCTTTTGTTTTTTTATGAGACTGACTTACCATAATTAACATTTAAGACCTTGCTGTTTTTTTCATTTTTTAAGTATTTCTTTTGTTCCCCCAGGTGCTTATAGACTGAATGGTATCTTTATCAAACTTGTCTAGATCACTAATTATCATCACTCATACATTTCCATAGTAACACCACAGTCTTCCATTCAAGAATAAAAGTGATCCTGAATTCGTAGAGAAACATTTAGGTGAATTTCTCATTTTTATAACATCAATTTATTTCAGTAACATAATATCGAAATATACGTGTAAATAAATAACATATATTATTATTCATGTATAATATATTGTTTAGTAAACACATTTATTATATACATTTATTTATCATACCTTTAGTTTATAAGGGAAACAACCAAAAGAGTTGATTTACACGTATTACACATTTTTCAATTTATACCACAGGCCAATGTTCCCCTAATGTTTATAAACTTTATGAGTAATTCTCTTTGCATTGGTTTGTGTCTTTTATCTTTTTCTTGGGAGACAATAATGTCTCTCAGATTTAAAACTCAATTTCGCTTTCCACTTCGGAAATATTTAGCTATTTAGTATATGACATATGTTCTGTCACTTTGGAAATTAGTATACTCAGTTTGGACTTCTGTGCTTTTTCCTAAAAGTCCTACATTAACTGTCACATACTCATTCATCTTTTCAGAGTTTTAAATCCTGAGTTTTGTCTTCTACCTTATTGATTTAATTTCCCATTTCGTGTCTCTACCTATAATTTCTAGCGTAGTTTTAGTTCACTGGTGATGTTTTTAATCATATTTTGTTTTTGTTTACTGCATGCTTTGTTCTTTTCTATCTCTTGGAGCAAAGATTAGGATGTTTTTTGCTGGCTTCTATGTCTCTACTTTGCAGCAGAATTTTATGGCTTAAAGTTAATCTCTGATTTTAGTACTTTTACCCATTTTGAGATATATATGTGTTTTCAGAACATTTGATCATCTAATATTGCTTTTTATGAACTTCTTCTACTTCCCCTATTAATTTAGATTATCTTCAATGCACTTATTCTCTTTCAGGCAATTTATAGACATTTATACAAACTTTAATGGGAAAAAAAGACATGAGATGTTATCGCATCTCCATTAAGAAATATGCCCCCTTCCTCTGTCCAAGTCTCTACTTGGATAAAGAAGAGGGGTTCATGTTGTATATGTGTTAGTAATCCTTCATAATGAAACAATGTTCTAACGGTATAGTGATAAATGCTATTTATGCGACACTTAAATAATGCCAGGCAAAGTATGGTTTGCAAATGAAGAAAATTAGGCTAGAGAAGTTTATGTAATCTACTTGAAATTGTAGAATGAAAAATAGCAAAGCAGGGAGTCAGACTCATGTGAAAATGTTGCATGAATTTTTCAGTACAGCGAACTCTCAAACTATTTTGAGGAGGAACCAACTGGGGTGGCAGAGTCTAACGTTGCTGAATCTTGGACTGGCTGCCCACTCAGCTGCTACCTATGTCACCTGAATTAATTTCTCTTAAACCTCAGTAATACTTTTCCCCAAATATGAGTGATAATGTGAAGTCCATGGGCTGAGATGACTAAATGAAATAAAGCAGTCTACGACCACCCCGAACGCGACTGATCTCATCTAAAATAAAGCATGTGAAAAAGCCAATATATAATAGGTGTTGAGTAAACACTGTCTGCTAGCTACCCAGGTGACAGCTGAGCAAATGGCATAACCTTCAGTCCACTAAAAAAGCTTTCATAACAATATTTTCACTTGACCCTTCTTTATTATCTGAAATAATGATTGATAAAAACAGAATCAGTTGAGGTAATCAGGCAGAAACAGTTGCTTTTAGCAGAATAATAGCATTTTGTCATAGTATCTTTAGCTAAAGGGAAACCTGATGATTCTTATTTAAAATTAAGCATTATATTTAAAGCCCCGACATTAAGTAGTAGACACCTGTCGGTATTTAGAAATCATAAAATACCTTTTGGAATTTTCCTTTTCACACTCCCATGGCTTTCAGAAAATGCTGTTGCTAAGCAGTAGCACCTCACTAATCACCGGATTGGGGGTGGGGCACGCAGGGCTCCCTGATTTTCCCCCGAGAGTGTTCTTTACATCTTTCAGTGTTAAAAGAAAGAAGGTATTTAAGCAGCTAATTTCCTACAGGAATAATATAGGGTTTGTACTCCTTCAGGGGTGTTCCTTCATAATGATCTTTTACAATTTTATCTTCCCAAATAAATGTATTTTTCTGCTGCTGTTCTTCCCTAAGTTAAATAACACGCTGGCAAAATGTCTTGTAGCTGATAGGTGCCTGTTAAGCATGGAGCTTTTGTCTAAGTTTGCACAAGGGTTTTATTTTCTGAGCCGATGACGGTGAAGGTAATAACGAGCAAACCCCTACCAGCCAGGGCGAGTAACAGAGATCCTGGCACTTACCAAATGCGGGGCACTGAACTGATGATACAGCTGTTTGGGGAGCTCTTTTCGCTCTCACATCTGTTTTGGCTCCGTGTTTAATGACAAAACCTGGGCTTTTGTTCAGTGGTGAACGACCTAATTTGAGTAGGCACAGAGATGCGAAAGTCAGTGCTGGCTTTATCTTACGTATGATAATTCGGTAATTATAGTTTCCATTTTTGCAATGCTTCTGGAAGGACATTGTATCTAACAGCATTTGAAATGAGAATGGCTGGCACCTTCCAGGTACATAACTGGGAAATCTCATGAGGCAGCAATTTTTTTCTCTTGTTTTTGTTTTGTTTTGCTTTTTAGCATCTGTTTCAATACCCTTAGCTATATTACATTATTTAGAATTGAAATGTTCAATAATCAGTGATTTCGAGTCCAATATAATGATCTAAATAAGAAAAAAATGGATTTTATAATGAATTTTGAGAAAATCAGCAATTTCATGATTAATTATAGGATATGCATTTTTCAAACCCCACAGAAATTGACAGCACAAGGGTAGTAAAGCTTAATAAATGCAAATTAAAAATAATTTAGAAGATCAAGGGATCTGGGGACTGAATGCAGACTGTGAGAAAGCAATGTATGTCACAAACATGTAAAATAATCTCACGGAAGGGGGTGGAGTAAAAAGATGGAGACCCGGGAGCTGAAAATGAGTGGAGTCTGCGAGACTAAAGGGGAAATAAACTGTTCACAGCGATGTAATCTAGTGGAGGCTGCTTTCCACAGGGTCCGGGCTAACAACTGCTCCTGCGATAAATGTAAACTATGATTGAACAATTAAGTAAATGGATGGCAGATGATTCGAACTAGATTTCTCAGATTTGGAGTGGAGGAGGAGGCTAGAATGAGCCATGTGGTAAGGGACTAGAGTTGGAGACATCAAATGAACTTCGGTATAGCTTCATAGAGATACATCTGGTAACACATGGAAGCATTTATAGGTAAGTGTATATACTCAGGCTAATCTGCCTGGTTACTTACAGAATCATTTATAGTCATATATACTCAGGCTAGTATACACACATATATGCCCTTGCTGTGTCATCTGAGAGGCCTTAAACACAAGGACACCCCAGGAGTACCGAACACACCTCATTCCCTTGGTGTTCAGCACCATCCTCCCACAAAAGGAACCAGAGCACTTTAAAGAAACGGCTGATTTCAGGACTAATGCAGGGAAAATACAAGATGAGTCTGGAGCAGCTTGTAGTCCATAAAGTAAAAAATTGCTCAAAAAAATAGGGGCGTGGCAAAGGAATACAGGAGCCCCTTTGACCAAAGCTGGAACGATCTGAGTAACAAAAGAAATGGAGTAGTATTGGATAATAACCCTAAGTATAAAATATATACCCATGGGTCCATACTAATAAGAAGGATTGAATGAAAAACTAAGTAAAGGGAGAATAAAAGACAAATCTCCCATTCAGAATTCCAAATAATTGAGATAAATACACCAGCCTGAAAAAGAATAAAGCATAACCCACCCATCCACCCACCTCCTTGACTGTGGGCTGCCCATAGTGACAGGCAGAGGACAGAGAGGGGGAAACAGTCTCTCTATAGTGGAGGTACCTGAGAGACAACACCTCAGCCAGGTGATCAGGTCAACGTGTAAACTAATGCTACCTACACATGAGAAAAACATCAAACGAATTGTAGTGGAGAGGCATTCTGCAATCTACCTGACCAGTACTCCTCAAACAACCTGTCAAAGTCAACAAAACAAGAGAAGTCTGGGAAACGTTCATTTGGCCCAGAGCAGCCTAAATGTAATGTGGTATCTCCGATGGGATTCTGGAATGGAAAAGAGCATTGGGTAAAACCTAAGGAACTCTGAATAAAGTCTAGACTTCAGTTAACAATAATGTATCAATACTGACTCTTTATCATAATAAATATGCCATATTAACACAAGATATGCATAACGGAGAACTGGTTGTGGGGCATATGGACATTCTATGGCATCTTTGCAACTGTTCTGTAGATATAAAATTGCTCTAAAAATGTTCTAACACTTTGAAGCAAAGAAAATCAATAGGAACTGATAATCAGGGTCTACATTTTACTTTGAATACAGAATGAATAACTAAAGGAATTTTGAAGGCTCAAAATATCTTAATATCTAATTTACACTTCATAAGGTAGAACATATTCAATCACAGTTTGATGGACAAGCTCTTGTTTCTTCTGTTTATTCACTTCCAGGTTCATTTCCCCGAGTCTGCCACTTATAGCGATGTGTCTTGGGTAAATTCTTCAGACTCTGGTTTTTGGTTACTTTACATCTAACGTGGAGAGTGTAAAAGCACTTATCTCATGGGGCATGGGGGAAATAAAAGGAATTAATGCATATAAACCACATAAAAGGATACCTATCATAACAAACATAAATATTAGGTATCATCACGATTGTTTATTATCATGTAGAAATTATCCTTAAAAAAAGATGATCAGTAATTATTCTCCAAATTCCATCTGTCCTAAGTAAATTGTGTGTGGGCTTGTATGTGTGGGCCGGGTATATGCTAGTGTAGACGCTATACTGCTAGTAGCAAGATGGATCATGAGTGATTTTATTTTTTTTTATGCTCTTCTGTATTTCTCAAATTGCAAACAAATATGTATTAATTTTTAATAAAATATTTAAAATCTTGAAAACAACTGAATATTTAGGCCAATGCTTATACCACTTCTAAATTCTATATTATTAAGATAATGCATATATCTACCTGAAAAAGTTGAAAATATTTATTTGTAAACATATATGTACTCCTATGTTCACTGCAGCACTATTCAGGAGTGGCCAAGACATGGAAACCACTGAAGTGTCTTCAACAGATTGGATAAAGAAAATGAATACCTTTATGGTACCTATATACAGTGGAATACTATCCGGCCATAAGAAAAGAGGAAATATTGCCATTTGTGATATGGATCATCTTGAGAATATCATGCTAAGCGAAATAAGTCAGATGGAAAAAGACAAGAACCATATTACTTCACTCATATGTGGCATATAAAACTGAAAATGACAAACAAACAAGACAAACAAACAAACAAAAACTCATGAAGCCAGACAACAGTCTGGTGGTTACCAGAGAGAAGGGTGGAGGGAGGTAGGAAACGGGAAACAGACTCAAAATATGGTGATGGGAAGAAGTTTGACTTCGGATGGTGAACACAAAATACAATAAACAGATGATGTATCACAGAATTGTACACCTGAAACCTATATAATTTTACTAACCAAAGTCACTCCGATAAATTTAATTTTAAAAAATAACACATGAACATACTTAATTATTAGTTCAGGAATATTTATGTGAAAAAGCAACTCTTTCCTTCCTCATTTTCCCTCACATTCACTTCTTCATTCAGTGCTGGTGATTAACATTCTTCTATTTGTGCTTCTCCTAGTGGTTAATTTCTACATCTCTAAATAATGTATCAGGAATGCTTGTTGTAACAAATTAAACATTGTCTTTTGACTTCCTACTTTAATAAATGACAATTCAGCTCCTTTAAACCATCCCTACTATCCTCTACTTTCCAATTTTTGGTACCCGTATCATAACTTTGAGTCCCTATACTGATTATGTCTTGTTAATTTAAATAATGTTCATAAGCCTCTATTTCTTTTGCCATTAATGTTCTCCAGTATTCCTTCAGCAAATATGATACCAAGGTCACGAAGCAACAGGAATGGAGTTATAGACTCCACAATTCAGAGCTGGGATTGACATGGGAGAATTTACTGGCAATCTTGGAAAATTCAGACTTAATCTCCACTATCATTTTCGAATTGTTAACTGTGATCATTGTTTGGGTTTGCAAAAGCCAATTGTAAAACACTATATCTTTCTCCTTGGGACCTGACTACAATTTGCATGCACCAGCACACAAGAACGAAGGCATGACACTTATGCATGTTCCCACAGGCTCATTTAACCCAAAGGAAATGCATGCCATGATTTTTTATGAAATATAGATTAAACAGCCATTATTAGTAGAGTTGCTAAGCCTAGAAGTTAACTTATCCTATTCATGATCGTGTTTAAGTTATGTACTGTTTGCTAAGGTGTTGTCATCTTTATTTTTCACCTTGAAATACAGAGAACAGTCTATCAGGAACAGTGGCTCCTTACGATAGAAATCTTCATCGGATGGAGGGTATCATGACATTTTAGAACTTGGAAGGGATGGCAAGAGGAATGTAGTTCGAAAATAAGTCCTCCTTCTCCATCCGAAGGGATCTGGGGAGCACGTGGACACTTTCTTCCTCTCTCCCACACTACGACACCACATTAAACATCACAGATTTAAAACATAATGGGCAGATCTACAGTCACTGACGCATAACTAAACATCATTCGCATATTGCCAAATATGTAATGAACAGCCACCACCTGGCAGGCCATGTGCCAGGAGCGAAGAACCCCTCCCTCAACAATATACATGGAAACTGCTATATCTGTGTCGGTCCAGAGGGGTTTACAGATATAAACAGGCAATAACAATGCAGCGCAATAAGTACTAAGATCCATCATCACTTAAACCAACCCTAACTTTCACTGGGAATTCTTTAATTTAGAATCAGATCCTCTCAAGGCTTTTCTGTAACTCTGGGCCTTCAAGCTGTCTCATGCCAACTGTTCTGTGATGCTTTTCATAGCTGCCAGAACTTCATTTCTGTTATGACGAGATGGCTTCTATTTTAATCTCTCTCCACTTCCGGTTGGTCTGTCCACCAGCTTGGACTCACCTGCACCTGGTTTCCTTCATCAGGCGCCAACACCAAGGGAAATATAAATCACAGTCCTTCACTGCAAGCCAGCAACGTGAACCCACTTTTTCCTAACTACGGCTTCATTTCTCTGTGTCCGATCACGACCCAATCATATGCTTAGTAAAACTCATTAGCCTTTATCTTTTTCAGGCTCCCCCATTGGTTATTCGAATCCTTGCAATTGTATGCGTTTCTATTTTTTAATTCTTGGGGATTTAGAAAGATTCCTCTACCATTTTTATTTAATACTCCCAGCATCATCTGAGTGGTACTTATAACCAAACATGTAGATTATTCTGAGGCAAAAGTATGAATATTTCCATTGAGTAGGATAAACCATGACTTCAGACACTGTGCAACAGTCCACGTCAGACTAGGTCCCCAGTGTCGTTTCTGTGATGCCGTGAAAGAGCTTTTGGCTTTCAGACCCTTTTGCATATCCAAATCGCATGTGTCACACTATTTGGCCCCCGAACAATCATCTATGCATCTTAACTCTGCTCCTGAGATTTCTTCTTTAAAATAATTTTATCCTTTAGTTATCTATTCCAATCCATCAGAACATGCATTCATCAGAACACGGTTTAAGAACTTTACAACTGAATTAATTCAAATTGAAATACACGGCACGTTTTCATCACAATATTCACGTGAGCAGATCAGTAGTTATAAATAAACTTCACTATATATATTATTACAAAGATGCTGAAAGTGGAAACGAGAGTATTGACAACTACTGATAAAACGTCCGAGAAGATACTACGGAAATTAACTTGATCCACTAATGGCTGAAGTCCCATAAGAAAGGAAAGCTGCCGAAATTATGACCACTGAGACTGCCTTCACTCTATGGTTATCAGGGAAAGGGGATTCCAAGAATTTACCTTGCTTGGAATGATGCAGGTTGAGCACTGAGCTAAATTATAAATGTTTATGTAAAACATGAAAGCACAGACTTTTCTATAAAGATGGGGAATCTGGATGTTTTCCTTCATCAGGTTCTTCACTATGGCATCTTATTTCAAGCCTCTTAGGACAAGTGAATCCTAAACGTGCTATCTATTCTAGCATTCCATATAATTACATCACTTTAAAAGTGATGTAAAGCCAAACATAACACAACAGAATGCAGAAGATAAATTTTGAGGGACTGTCACAGTTTTCAAGCCCCAAATTCTAAAAGTATATGCATGTCACAATAAGTTGGCAGGGTTCTAACTTAGTCATTTTTTCTTAAACTATACATCGAGAAGGTTATATCATAAATCCAGGAACATGCTAATAATTTTATTACCTAACTCTGAATTTACTCACCTCTATCAGATACCCTTAAAGCATGAATCTAACTTATGATAAAGAACGGGCCATGGTAAAATGTATATGCTGTGCCAGGGAAAAGATTAATTCACAAGTCTCCAACATCACGTGACACATCCTCATCATGGCCAAATATCGACGCATTGACGCATCACCAAAGTACGCAGTGACAATGTAAAGCTCCATGCTATACCAAGACACAGGGATGGGTCACGGCTCACAGAAGGCTCACAATTGGGTTGGGGAGAACCAATAAACGGCTGCAAACAACAATTAACAGCCTCTTTCCCCAAAGGCATGGTCCAATCAACAATGGTTAAACGGTGCAGGGGGTGTGGAGGCCACTGCAAGCCTGCTGTAAAAAGCCAGTGCACCAAGAGCGGGGATTTGCACCAGTCCTCAGGGGAAGGGCAGAGCTTAAAAAACTCATCGGCTATAAACGCTCGTCTTAATGATCCAGGAAGCGTATCAGTGTCAGCCTCTTGAGCAAAAGCATGGAACCTGATAATACCCTACTTTTTAAATATTGAGAAAAAACCATGTGCTCAGAGAAACTTGGCCTCCTAAATATAAGAACTAAAGGTAAGACCGTATGCACTAAAGTTGAACTTCGTATTTTTGGATATATAAAATATTTGCCTGTAATATGCTAAGTTTCCATTGAAGATTCGTATCTGGTGTCTAGCACAGTTGTGTTAAAGGGTGTTATGTACATTTCCTAAGCATTTGTTGAAGATGCCATCTGAGCTATCGTGTTAATTGGCGTGAAATTGGTAAGATTACGACATAAGCTTAAAAAGCAATTAACAATAGCTGTGACATTGACAAAAACGAAGAAAGGCCTTCTTCATTAAGGGTGGTTATGGAGTTTGGGAAGACATTCATAATTTTTTCAGAGTTATTATAATGAATTAATTTTTCAGCTTAATATTAAAAAGCAATCTGATAAATTACAAGAAACGTCAGTCGCCTCAAGCAATGTTTTGAAAATTAAACGTTCATTGCATTAAATTTTTAAATATGAATTGCTACATTTAACAAATGTTGATTTCTAAATTTGAAATGAGCGTATTTTCCACTTACTATAAAATATAATTTCTAATTACATCAATTGCGTGGTGTCAGAAAATTCGTTAACGTGAAAAACAACTTTGTTTCCAATGCTTATTATAAGGCATGATTATAATTTGGAAAGCAACCAAATTACCAGTGTGTGTACGTGGGTGTATGTGTGTATACAGGTATGCTATTGTTTAAAATGAAAAGCGATGAACCTCTTCAATCAGCTAATTAAGTATTGTCATACCACCTTAAATATGAGTTTAAAACAGGGTAAACTAGTCCACACCTGGAGTCAGTACTTCAGGACCTATTCTTAAAGAAAGATACACTTTGTGATATGCAGTGGTGAAAACGGTTCTTTTATCTCTGTCCATAATGTTTTAAAGAGATCATCTGAACTTTACTGTAGTTTGTGTTAGGAGTTAGATATGCTCATTATACTTTAAGCCATAAGAAATCATCTTAAAAATGAGAAGTTTGCATTCAAGAAACATTACTAGAAACATATGAGGATTTTACATTCAGCCAATAAACATTTACTGGATTTGCCAGGAGCCAGGTGCTCTTGGGGTCTGTAAGAATGCTGAGGAAATTGAGCCTGATGACACTGACCTGATCGTCACTCGTACAAACCTCCTGACACAGTTTGCAGCTAGCTAAAATCTGGTTTGGGCCTTTCAACCCCAAATCCCACACTCTCTTCACAGCCAGCCCCACATTGCTGCGTAATTGAGAACTGGGTCGACAGAGTTAAATACTGAGAAGGTGAACTTGAAATGACAGCTCCAAGATTCAGTTTAATGGGTCGGCATCCTTGCTGACAGGATCTGGCTACTGCATTGCCATCTTCATTGAGTGCACATATGCTATTCGACTGTCTGATCCTAGATTAGATTTTTTAAAAGACTGTCACGAAATAAGATGATGCAGTAACACAAATAAATCTAAGCAGCCAGTAGACAATCTCTTTGTGTAAGTCAAGATGTAAGTGGCAAAAGATTTCATTTTGTGCATTTAAAGCTAGATCCACCCAATTTCAATGTGTATTAGCCAGGGTCCAGTGGATAGCACAGTTTTATATAATGCAATTCTTAAGTGCCAAAAGGTGATTTAAGCTTCTGATTTGTTTTCATTTTAGTGTTTAAAGAGAAAAGGAACTGGTATCCAAGAACTCTCCATTTCAATACTGGGAAGATCTGTTTCATAAAATCACACAGCATTGAGTTCCACTGTCACTCTGATTTAAGGCTTGGTGGCCTAGCCTCTTTTAGACACTGCATCTATTGGTGAGCTGTCTCTTATGGACTGAATGCTTCTGTCCAGCCCCACCCCCTGCCCAAATTCATATGTTGAAGCCCTAACCCCTGATGTGACAATATTTTGAAGAAAATAATAATAAAGGTTAAATGAGGTAATAAGAATGAGGCCTTAGGAGGACACAGCAAAAGCTGGCCATCTGCAAGCCAGGAAGAATGTTCTCACAGAAAATGAATTCACTAGAACCTTGATCTTGGACTTCTAGCCTCCAGAACTGGGACAACATAAACTTCTGTTGTTTAAGCCGCCAGTCTGGGTATTTTATTATGGCAGTTTGACCTGACTCACAGACTGTCTTTGGCCGGACAGAGGAAAGTTGGCAATGACTTAGGTTAGGAACAGCATCAGACATGGCATCCTGAGAAAGATATGTGAGTGCTTTTCTAGTCTACAGGTTCTTTAAAAATATGTCATCCTCTTAAACTTCAAGTGCTACTGTAACATACTATAGAGATACATGGGAATGTATCCATCAAGTATTTTGGAAACACCTATCAACAGAATAGTGCTTCCCATTCAACATTCGAAACAGTTCAAAATCCCTGCCCTCATACGACTTAGCTTCTAGAGAAGAGAAATAAACACTAAATAAAGAGAGAAATTAGTACATGACAGATGTCCAGTCACATAGGGGAAATCAAGCAGAGAAAGTGACTCGGAATTGCTGGGTGAGATGTTTCTCTTTAAAATGGAGGGGACCAAGATGTCCCCCTTGAGAACACTGACATATGAATAAAGATGAGCAGGCCTCTGAGGGGCAGGGGTCAAATAACTGTATTAATTACAACTGCACATCATTATTATTATTCTGTGCTGGCATTCCTTGCTATTCTAGCCCTATTTTTATTCTCAGGTTATACTGGAATATTTTTGAATTCTGTGAAAACCACAGTCTTCAGTCCAGAGGTCAGCTTGGAAATCGGCCCGCATCTCTCTGTCCGTCTGGAAACTATCCTGAGGCGACGTGATATGGCTCCTAGTTATCCTTCCAGCTTCCTGCTTTACATTGTCCCCCAGAGCAGACACCGTGGGGTCCCCACCAGCATTCATTCCTCTTCCGGCCCATTTTTCAGTAGCCAGGGGTTTGGCGTTGAAGTGACTTGACTGCCACACTGAAACGAAACTGGGGCCACAGATAGATTCGTAGCCCAGATCTAAGCTCACCCAGGCAGGTTGTTTCCAGTAAAGAAATCAGATGCTGGCAAAACCTAAGAAAACAGGAGGGAGGTTGAGCCCTTTGTTTTGGTGAAGAAGAAAAAGAAGATTCCTTCACGTGGATGACGTATTTGTAGATGTGAGGTGCGTAGCTATCGCGACTTTGTTTCATGGTGATGGAGGACAGCATCCCAGGAGAGAATGAGGAGGTGGTCACACAGTCGTGGCACGGAGCCCCGATGGAATCATGCCTGAGGCCCCGACACCAGCAGACTTTTCAGATGTGTTAAACAAGAAATTCCCATGAGTATTTTCTTCCCGCTTTATGGGACCAAAGCAACTGGAACCCCCCACTTCCCCAAGTACACGCATGTGTCAACACATACTCAGATGTACACCTTCACGAAGCCATGCAATTGGGCTTCTTTAGAATCTGATTTGCACTGCATTCTTCCAGAACAGGGTGAAATAGCATAGCTCTGCCTCGGCCACTCAAAGCCTGGAATGTCTTCACGATCTGAAGTGTTCTCTGTTCATTGGTCACATTAATAGCTTGAATAACTCTCACCCCCATGACCCTTGTTACAGAAGTATATTCAACTAGTTTTGTTCTTAATTGAGTCTTGTATGAACTGACATGCATATCCAAATATCTTCCCATCAAACTGATATTTCCAGTGATACATATATCTCCTTATATGTCGGCATCTACTTTCTAAAATAATCCATACCTATTTTAGAACAAACATTTTTCATCAGTATTATAACTGAAATGTTAAAATGAAGCTATATTTTTTATGCTTTACCACAACCCATCAATGGGCACACTTATTGCTGCTCCAGGTAACTCATGTGAGAATTTGCATAATTATTTGAGAAGTAAAATCTATTAGGGCAACCATAAAATTGCTAATAGACTTAGCTATTATTTTAATTTTGGGGGTTTTTAAAATGTATGTGTGCTTACTTATTTATAATTGACATATATTTTCATCATCTATGTATTTTATTTTATATATCTGTTTTTTCCAGCACGTCATTTCAGCAGTGATGAAAGGCAAATATTTTAAAGCTCAATTAGATGGTACCTAAAACATTTTCAACCGCCAATGTAATTTTTCAAATGAGTATTAAATATGTCAACACTTTGAAACAGAATGCGTTTTTGTATACCTACAGTGTGCGATCAGAAATCTCATGTAGACATCTTGACACTGCCAAAGTGAGTCCCCAGTGGACATGCATTAATTAAAAGACGTGGTAGGCTATGGCAGTTCACGTCCACATGTGGGGGACATCGCTGATGGCTGTGTTAACACTGCAGTGGATTGCTAATTTAAACAGGTCCATCATAGTAAGCAGATCTGTCCAAAATTTACCTTACGGCTTGCAAGCAGTAGTGACAGCAAATGGGCTGATGGGATGGAGAACTAGCTGCTCAGTACCCTGGAAAAGCCAAGTGAATGGCACCCGGCCAGTTGAAAATGGAGAGCTCTACAGAAAACGATGAGCCACCGTTGGTTAAGGCTAAGCTACTTCAAATCATGTCAAATTAAAAGCTGCAGTTTTTAACGGGCAAATGTCAAGGATCTAGCTTGAAATGCCCATGTCTCGCTCTGTAAAGGACTCTGCAACGTCTCCCAAATAGAGCTTCCTCTACTTGATCAAAATAAAATATAACATCAAATAAAATATACGGCAGAAAGAAAACCGCAATCCTGGTTATGAAGTTAAAACACAGATTTATCTTTACGATTAACAAGATAAGTGAGAAGTTAAGTTATAATTGACCAGAGCCGATTTAATACATTTATATTATAAAAGGTAAACGCTATTTGAAAGACTTATTTTTAAGCTCTCCTCTCATTCTGTAGGATCCTCATTAATGAGAATTTTGCGGATGCCAGGATTCTGCTCGCTAAAGGAATTACACCAAATTATATCGAAAAACTGAAATCCCGACAAAATGCAGGTTCATTAAGAGAGGACAGATGTCACTAAGGAGTAATATACACTCGGATGCAGAAATGACATAAAGATCGCCGAAAACAAAATGAAAATGAAAATAGATTTAAATTAATTCAAAACCATGGAGAAATGTGAACTTCCTGTACCAATACATTAAAATGTAGTGTTACTTAAAATCAATATTCATATAGAACTTACACCTATATTATTTTACTTACTCTTCATATTGAACTTGGAGAAAACGCCACCATTAAATACACAATTATGCTAACAACAGCAAATGCTTATAGAAAAGACGTCATTTCACAAATTCTGTTTTAAGTAACGGACAGCTACGAATGAATTTTATAAAATCCTTATGAGATTCGAACAGTTCTTCTGATTACAGATCAGTTGCTTTTTCTGCTACACAACAAACATGAGCTAGATTCCAATCCCAAGTTTTTTTTTTAAATCTAATTCTGTTCAATGGTAACTACGTCATTTGACCAAATGTGTCACTAACTACTACTGCTTAGTGACACCTCTGGTCAAATAAAGTATGCAATTCAGGTAGTAGGATTTGTGCCAACAATCCATTAGTGAAACAGGACCAGCAACGGGTTGTTCTCCTGTTGGTCATTTCAGCAGAAGCCCCAAGCAGGTTCTTATCGTGAGAGGAGGGAACTTCAGCCTCCTCCCAGACTTGCTAAGAGGTGGGTATCTGGTCCTGACCTTGGGAGAGCAGAGAGGAAGGCTGGTCCCGCCCCTCATGCCATGATGGCATCTGCGAGATACCCTCTGAGATATAAGGGGTGCCTGTAAGAAGGGGAGACAGTTTCACGCGACCCCCTTGCCAGCTGAGCTGCAGAACCTCTGAGCCCACCGTGGCATCCGGCACAGAGCACAACCAGAGTGCTCTTCTGAGGTGCTGGCAGTTGTCCCAGGGCATGGGGGCCACACACACACCAAAAGCTGGCACTTGTCTCCTGTGACTAGAGAAATCTGAAAAGACACCACATAGAGCGACCATCACGGGCCAGGTAAGGAGAGCGAGCGAGACTAGGTTAAGGCTGCTTGTCCTTTTTGGGGAGATAACTAAGTATGAAGGTCCATGTACTACGCGGACAGCACGAAAGTTAGCTGAGCCGGAGCCTTTGGTGGGATCTTGCCCCAAAGGGCTGCCCGCTGGGGCCAGGGGACCGCAGATACAATGTTGCTGGGTGTCCTTTGTGCACAGGAGCATTTTGCAGAGGAATATCAAGAGTGTATAAATATGTCACCCATGAGAACTACCCAGATCAGTGGACCATGCACAACCAGCATTTGGGATGCCTGTCTTAATGGACGCCTCTGGCTGGCCGGTATGAACACAGCTGCTTTTCATCTAAAGCCTCCTCCCCTTGGCCCAGCAGCAGAGAAGCCGAGAGCAGCGAAGAGAGTGAGAAGCCAGCAGGGAGGGTGATTCACCAACGCAAACCCATCCCTCCATCTCACGGGGCAGGCTGAAGGGAGCGATGGGAGGGTGTGGGGGCGGGGCTTTGACTTCACAGCTGTGGACTGGACTGAATACATGAACACTGTGTGTGGTTATTGGAATCAGACCACTGCTGTATCTGAAGGCACCAGGCGTGCCAGGAGTGTTTGGCATGTCCCCACAGGAGAGGAAAGGGGCGTCCACACAGCCTTTGAGAGACAGAGGCTCCCGGAGACACGGCCTGGGGACTGGTGTCCACTCACTAGGCTGGATAGGGAGCTTCAAGCAGGACTCACACTTTCTGTAGGAGAGCAGTAGAAACCCATTCTTTACACTTAAAAAAAAAAAAAAACTACTATAAAATAAGAAAATGAATGCTTGGGAAGAAGCATATAATCTCAATATGGAAACTGTGAATACAGACTACATTATAACTCATTCGAAAAAATCTCTTGGGAGTTTCAAAATTTGACTAAGGGAAGATATATATTATGGGGCTTTTAATTTTTTTCCCATTTCTCCTCTATCGAATACCGAAATCCTACATTATGTTTCCTTTCAGAGAACAGAAGTGTTGATAATTCGGTAGGTGAGTATGGTTCTTCAGTATATACTTACTAATTAAACAACATGGACCTCAACCAGCAAGAATAAAAAATACAAGTAGGAGGGAAGGAAGAATGGAAAGGCAGGTGGGGAAAGGAAATGTACTGATTACAACGAGTCTAGACATTATCGTAACGGCTTTAGCATTAACACAATTCCCCTGAATTCATGAATTCATTAACTAAACGTATTAACTAATTTATCTGTGCTAGGAGCCCCTGAGTCACAGTGTTTAATTTGCACAGCTGTAACGTGAGCACGTCTCATCTGAACCAGGCCAACTGGCTGCAGTGTCTGCATTTTTAACCTCTAAGCCCCGCTGCGTGGAGGTGGCAAGGAAGTACTAGAAAAAGCGCGTTTGACAAAAGAAGACTGTGATATCTATATATATGCATATAGATTATGTGTGTGTGTGTGTGTCTATGTGTGTGTGCGTGCATGTGTGTATAAAGAGAGTATATATGTACCCTCGAAAGAGGAAGCTCATGCCAACTAAAATTAAGTGGTAAGTGTGAGTGACATACCGTCGACTTACAAATGCCAACGCCAGCCAGGTATATGGTCACAGCGTAGTTTCTCTCCAAAGCAGGAAACTGTGGCTGGGCAGGTGATACGCAGAGGAAAGACATGCAGTGTGTTCCAAAAGCCTACTTGTCTTTCTTTTCAGAACATGTTGAGAGGCTTATAAATGGGCTTCATTTTTTTCTTTCCTCTTAGACCATCGGTTCCTTGTGACTGAGGCCCTACATCAAACGTCTGCGTAGCAGGAACTCAATAAATATCCAATTAATACTGTTAAACCAGGCTTTGTCAATATGAGAGCAAAAGAGATTACAGAGGATTTTAAAGAAAAATTTCTCTTTATTTTCCTAATGGAAAAAAAAATAAATAATTGCAAAGCTGCAAGTCATTTTCTTCCCTGATACTTTGGCGCGGATGCACCTCCGGGGTCTGCAGGTGTGCGGCAGCCGTAACTAACAAGTTTTCCCTTTTTTCTCTCCATTCTGGCTTCCCGAAGATGCCGAGGACTGGGGAGAGGTGAAGGAAAGAATGAGAAAGGATTTTCTTTGTTTCTTACAGACTTTGGGTGTGTATACGAAATACACTAACTACGCTCTTACCGCAGTGCAGTAAATAAATATACTGTTGAATAATTTAACTACAAAAATGATGAAAATACTGGAAAAATAAATTTTACAAGTACTAGAGTCAGGTCTCAGATGTACTCCCACTTTCATGCCAGCAAAGAGAACATCTATATCCTATTTCTCCATAACGATTTTGATTTTCCTAAGCTGAACCCACCAATAGGTGGTGGAAAATGAAATTTTACTGAAATGAGGTGACTCGAGCCGGATGGTAGAACTGAAACGGTCTAATGCAGTCTCTACCTGCATGTCAGGCACGGATGCTCAAGACGCATTGCAGAGTCTGGCTGTCTCTGTTCCTTTCCAAGATGGTGCGCGACTCCGAAGTGACCCACTCCGAAGTGAAAAGACGAGAGATGGACTCTCCAAACTCTCCGGAGATCTCTGTTCTGGGCTGCTCCCCAGCTGGGGAGACGGAAGGTCACAGGCTCTCTCCCTCTGCCTTCTGAGGGGGTCTTGTTACAGCAGCCGGACCCCGGTCAAGCACCATCTCTTCTCATTCTCTGCTCAGGCAGGGGACAAATCATCTTCCCGGTGGACCAGTGTTCCCAGTCCTCTCGGAGTCCGGGTGAACCCAGGCCCAGGTGACCTTTGCTGCATCCTTGACTGCATGACCCTTTGGCCTTGGCCTTGGCCTTGCCAATGCCTTTGGCAAATTCTCCAGGAAGAGGCTCAGCAGACTCCTGGGTCCTGAAATCAGGAGCGCTGGGCCTTTGGCTACTTCCACGTCATCCAACACCCCGACTTCGCTCGGAATTCCTGGTTGGAAAAGGGCGCGCATGGCCCTGTTAGGTATCACCTAGCATGGATCTCATCCCATGAGTTCTCAGATATGAAACCCTGTCGTCTAATCCGCCGATCTAGGTGATTATTAACGGTACGTGGGAGGTAAAGAAATGAGGAAAATCCTTTTTGTCTGTACCTCCCATGGCATTTGTGGCTCTGTCATGCTAACAGGACAGAAAATCAACTTGAGATCCACGCTAGGTGATACCTAATATCTCCTTCCCTGGGACTGTAAACCTTAAGGCCCAAACATAGGAAGAGAAAGGTACAAGTCTACAGGTAGAAATCAAAATGCATTACTTTCATATGTGCAAAATATTATCCATACTACATTAGTTTCTGCTGCAAAATCAATAGTGCGCCCTGTTTCACATAACTCTACGGTAAATTAGTATAATGCCAACATTCCCAACTCTCAAACTAAGATGTGCTCATGAAGAGTCTAACATATTCAAATGAAATTCTTGGGGCATTTACCCTCTATACAGGATCTGCTTTCTCACAGTTGATAAAATTGCTCCGATTCAGATTTTTTCTATATGTTCTGTAAATTCATTCATTTTTAATATAAGGTCTCCTGTCAATGGGGCACCCACTAAGACAGTTGCTCTCTTTCTGTTAAACAAGTTGTTTAAATTCCACAAACCTTCAGGCATCGCATGACGTGGGTTTTGAAGGACGTGCGCTCTCTGCGTCTGCGGTAAATGCCAGGTTCAGTTCATGCCACAGGCTGACTGGCAGTAAGAGGACTGCCCCAGGATTCGTAGTAATGGAAATAACCCTTGCTGGTGCATTAAACTTTCAGAAGGTTTCTAGTTCACAAATTAAACACCATTTCTTGGTCTAACAATGTCTTCCACGTATTATAAAAATAAAATCTCTATATGTTTAATTCACACAAACTTTTTTTTTTTTTTTAGTGTGGATAATACGATTCTGACCAGTTGTCAAAATAGCAATCTAGACGCAGTTCCATAGTGTAGTGGTTAGCACATCTGCTTTACACACAGAATGTCCTGGGTTCACACCCCATTGGAGCCACAGTCCATGGTCTATGGCCATGCCACCCTGAACAAGCCCGATGTCTGATCTCAGAAGCTAAGCAGGGTCGGGCCTGGTTAGTAAGTACTTGGTTGGGAGACCACCTAGGAAGACCGGGTGCTATAGGCATAAATAATAATAATAATAATAATAATAATAAAAAAAATCAATCTACTTTTTCATACTTATTTTTTTAACATATATCACATACAAACAAAGGTCTAAAATTTATTTGTTAGAACTCATTAGGACATTTGCTCATCCAAATCATTTTATGTAAATTTTACCTAAGAAAGAACCATGAAGAACTACTGTGTCCTAGTTGTTACACAACCAGTACTAACAAGCACCAGTTGACAAACATTTGATGATACAGTGAATAGAGGGTGTTTAATGTCCACAACCTACTTTTATATCACAAATTATCATTTCACTTTGTCTCCATTCATGTAACAAATTTTAGAAAGATGGTTACGTCGGAGTTAAACTTTCTCTTTTTCTATATATGCCTCCTTTAATGTGGTGAAAACAGTTCAGACCTATTCTCCTAGCAGATGTCAAGTATACATTATGTTTAACTACAGTCACCATCCTGTACCTTCAATCTCCAGATTTTATTCAACTTATCACTGAAAGTCTGTACCTTTGACCTATGTCCCTTGCTCTCCCCTCCCCCAGCCTCTGGCAACCCCCATTCTACTCTCAATGTCTATGAGTTCAATTTACTTAGATTCCACATATAAGTGGGATCATGCAGTATTTGTCTTTCTGTGTCTGGCTTCTTTCACTCAGTATAATGTCCTCTAGTTTCATCCGTGTTGTCACAAATAACAGGATTTCCTTATTCTTTAAGACTGAATAATATTCCCTTATATGTGAATATGTGGTGTGTTCTGTGTCCGTGTGAGTCTCACATTTAATTTTATCCATTCATCTGTCAGCAAACACTGAGGTTGGTTCCTTATCTTGGCTATTTTGTGAACAATGTTGCAATGAACACAAGAATGAAGATATTGCTTCGAGATCGTGATTTCACTTCCTCTGATACATACCCAGAAGGGGGATTGCTGGATCATTTGCTAGTTCTACTTTTAGTTTTTTGAGGAGACTCCATACTGTTTTCCATAGTGGCTGCATTAGTGATACAGAATGTACCTGTTGGCCATCTCTATGTCTTCTTCACAAAAATGTCTATTCAGGTCCTTTGCCCATTTTGTAATAAGATTATTCTGTTATTGGGTCATTTGAGTTCCTTATATATTTTGGGTATTAGCCCCTATCGGATATGTGGTTTGCAAATATTTTTGTTGCCTTTTAATTTTGTTGATTTTTTCTTCTTTGTTGTGCAGAAACTTTTTAGTTTGGTGTCGTTCTACTTGATTATTTTTGCTTTCATCATCAGTGCTTTTGATATCAAATACAAAGAGTTATTACCAAGACTGATGTCAAAGAGCTTCTCCTTATGGTTTCTTCTAGGAGTTTTATGATTTCAGGTCTTACATTTAAACCTATAACCCACTTTGAGCTGATCTTGGTTCACACCACAAGAGTCCAATTTCATTCTTTTCCACATAGGTATCCAGTTTTTCCCAGCATCTTTTATTAAAGAGACAACCCTTTCCTCACCTTATACTCTTGATGCCTTTGTTGACTATCGGTTAAGTTTAGACACTTGGGTTTATTTCTGGGCTCTCTATTTTGTTCCCCTTAGCTGTCTTTTTGTGTGTGTGTGCCAGTACCATACTGTGTTGATTACTGTAGCCTTGTAATATAGTTAGAAGTCAGGTAGCATGTTATCTCTATCTCTTTTTCTTCTTTCTTAAGATTGCTTTGGTTGTTTAGAGTCTTTTGTGGGTATAAATGAATTTCAGAATTTTTTTCTGTGTCTGTGAAAAACGCAACTAGAATTTTGATAGGGATTACATTAAATCTGTAGATCACTTTGGATAGTATAAATATTTTGGAAATATTACATCTGGGTACATGGTCATGGTGACTGATCTATTTAAGCTTCTCAATAAAACATGGCTCATTTGCAATCCAAAACTTAGTAAGTGATTAATAGTCAACCATTTCAATTCTATTTTCACTTAAATATACTTCAAATAAACCATCTTACTAGCAAAAGTGTCCCAAAATAAGCTAATAACCTTAGCTTACTAAAAATGAGTTAACAGATTGTCATCGACAGAATAGGATTCCTCACTGTTTAAGTAATTATATGCATAATACTGATAAACACATTTATGTAACAATTAATGTGTGCTAGTATAACTGCTTTATTTTATTATTTTATATAAACTATAAAAAGTAGCAAATAGAACTGTGCTGTCATCTCCAACTGAAAGAGAAGAAATGAGGCTTAGAGATGTGTAGTAAATGACAGGAAAAGATTTGAATAAAATCATATCTTGACCTCTATGTAATATCTCTTCCATTAACGTTTTGGAGGACTGTCACATATTATGATACGATCTGAATCCAGAAGAATTTTGGTTGGGAAGAAATTTGATGACACGGTGAAAAAAATAATAAACAGTATACAAGTTTCAAATTCTTTGAAGAAAGAATCCTAGGACAAAGAATGTCAGTAGTCTAACATAAGATTCAAACAATATGTGGTTTGTGTAACAAACGACTTTTTCCAATGTGGTGGACAGTCTCTAAAATACACCCCCATGATCCCCACAGTCTGGTGCTCACGGCCTTGTGTAATCCCTTCCCTATGAATAACTTCCCTCTAACCAATAACAGGTGACATTGACGGGACGTAATTTCATGATTCGGGTAAAAAGTTCATATTGCGAGAGTACACTCTCTCTATTGCTTCTTTGCTTGCACGCTGTGATGGAGCAAGCTGCCAGCCGGAGAGGCCGATGTGGCGAGACACTGAGGGAAGCTTCTAGCCAAAAGCCAGTGAGGATGCGAAGACCTCCGTCTGACAACCTGCAGGGAACTCAATGCTACTGAGTGACCGAGTGAGCACGGAAGGGGACCCGTCCCCAGTCCAACCTCCAGATGACCCTGCAGAACCTGATTCAGACCTGATTCGGAACCTGAGAGACTGCAGAACACAGGACCCAATTTGCCCACAGGAACCATAAGACGATGAATGCATGCTGCTTTAAACAAACCAACTCATGCAGAGAACAAATTGGTGGTCACCAGGTGGGAGGGGGGTTGGGCAGAAGAGTAAAAAAGGTGAAAGGGATTAAGAAGTACGACTTGCCAGTTATGCAAATAGTCACAGGGATGTAAAGCACAGCACCAGAAATGTAGTCAATAATATTGTTATAACTACTACGTACGGTGTCAGGTGCTAGATTTATCGTGGGGATCACTCTATAAGTTATATAAATGGCTAATCACTACATGGTACACCTGAAACTAACACAATATTGTATGTCAGCTGTAATTAAAAAATAAATTTTAAAACATAAATAAGAAACGAATTCCTCACAATAATAAAAATTAAAAAAATAAATGTGTATTGCTTTAAGCTGCTGTTTTACAGTGTTTTTACGAAATAATGGATAATGATACATTCAATACTGCTATGTTAAAATGATCCAATTATTCTAAGCACTGATGATTTGTATTTAATTCTAATTTCCTTGAATCCATATGCTGAGCATAATTTTAAGACGTGTCAAAAACTCAAATATATGTTGAACTAAATTGCTGGGAATTATGTTCAGAAGTAAATCATTAATTAATGAGGAGCATTAAAGAGCTACGCATGGTGAAGATTCCAAACATTGACACTTAGTGTCCTCCAAAAAGAAGATGAAAAGATCAAGTTAAGGAAAATCACTAATGACGCATGCAATTTTTCCTAATTACTGTGTTTTTTAACTTGGGCTGGGTTACATTAGAATGATTATTATAGTCAATCAGAAATTTTATTGACTCAATTTTGTTCTCAAATATCTTCAAAGAAAATGTCTCATTATTTTTCTAGCTTGATAGCTTGATTCTAAGAGCTTTACAGCCACAGTTAAAGAAATACAATAGTGGTCTACCCAAATTATTATAAATCACTGAGGATATTTTCATACCCAAAGAGAATAATGATTAAGAGTATATATTAGTCATTACAAAACCACTGAATTTTTAGCTGTTATACAGTTCTTTCCATTAACCAAATTGCTGTTATATATTTTATGCACGTGGCAAAAATTTCATAAGGAAGAACAATATTTTTGTATTAGTAAAAATTTTGAGGAAGATATTATTCACGATAACATGTCAAAGCTTTCTAGGCTGTTACATACCATCCAGTGTCACATTATGCCATGGAGCTTCAGAAGTTAAATCTTTAGTAGAATTATGAACGACATACAAGAACGCGTACATGAAAAGCATAATACACAACGAAGGGCATTTCTAAGCACTAAACTCCAAAGGTTATACAGCTACACTCTCACCAGCAACCTCATCACGATCTCTTTATTAGTATGGGTACACACAGGAACATAAAGTTAAACAACTCAAACAGAATAAAGGTAGGTTTTGGTTTCTTAATTACTTTTCACTATACACACACACACACACACACACACACACATATGTATGTATAATTGCACATATATATTTCAATTAACAATTAGAAATTGAAATAAAACAATTCTATTTATAGTACCAAAGCATATGAAATGTGTAGTGAATAAATATAAAATAACTTCAAGTCTCATGCATTGAAAATGATAAAGCAATGATGTGAGAAATTAAAGGAATGATTTTTTTTTCATGGCTTGGTAGACTGAATATTAGTAAGGTGTCTCCAAGTTCATCTTTAAACTCAATGCAATCCTTATCACAATTCCAGCAGTCATTTCTGCAGAAGTTGACAGACTGATAGTAAATTTTTCATGGTAAAGAGAAGAAAGAATACAAACATTTTTCTGAAAAAAGAGTAAAGTTGGAGAACTTATACTATGTCATTCAAGACCTAGTGTGAAGCAACAGTTATCAAAGCAGTATCATTTTGACATAAGAATGGATACACAGAATGAGGGGACAGAAGAGAGCTCAGAAATGCACTCACATGCATGGCTGTCACTTGCTTTTAACAAACGTCCCAAATGATCCACTGGAGATAGGACAGTCTTCCCAGCAACCAGTACTAGAATTGGATATATTTTTGGAAATACACATAAAAAGAACCTCACACCATTTACAAAAAAAAAATCAATTTAAAAAGATCACAGACCTAATTGGATATATTTTGCTCCTTGAAAAATACTGTCGAAAAATGAAAAGACAAGCTACAAATTGGAAGAAGGTATATCCAAAACACATACCTGATACATTGTATGTATATTATATGCCAAATCCTCAATGCATCCTAAAACGAACTTGCATTTTAAATAATGTTAATCCCATGACAGAAATCAAAGGACTAATTTCATTCAACATTTGTGGGAGAGGCAGGTGAGCAGAGGGTGTCATGGGCTCTTGGAGCAGCCAGGGAGTGGGTAAAATCTAGGAAAAGAGAACTTTCTGGAATAAATTGAAAGCACACACCCACTGGCAAAGAGCTAATACTCGTTGCCTGCACCACTAAAATGTTTGCAAAAAATAATAACATTTTATTATTTTTTTTTATAAGGGTTAAAAATAATAACCCTTATAAACATTTTATTATTTTTTTATAAGGGTTAAAAATAATAACCCTTTGGTAAACCTACGCATTGGGGTTAAAAGTGCTTTACAAAATAACATCATGATCTTTCCCTCTGCTTCCCTCTCTCACACTCCTCATGTTTACTTTTATCTACAATACCCACAACCACTCGTAAATACAGAAGTTTCCTAGGCATTCTCATTTTTCTTCCCTAGATAACATGAGAAGCCAAAACAAGTAATTGCACAGGGTTGAATAAGAGGTTATCTGTAAGGTCTCAGTTAAACGAAATACACGCACATCTGCATCCTACAGACCTTGTTCTGGATGCAATTATGAACAATCTTATACTACTACATCACGGAGTAATAAATCCTGACTCCCACCGTGGAGGAACCCCTGCTACACACACGAGTGGCACGATCTCCCAAATCCCCTAACGTCACAGGTCTTCCAACATGCCCCCCCTTTCAAGGTGTGATCCGTCATCGGAAGCACAATGCGTCGTGTGCCTTCTCTATCTCCGTGCAAGGCTCTCGGCTTCTCCCACCCTTTGTGCCTCGCTCATCCTTAATCCCCTCCCGGGGCCTCCTCATCCTCCAATGAAGCTCTAATACTCACAGAATCTGCTCAACACGTACTACGCACGAAACATAACGAATGGCAATTTAATAATGGTAATTGATAATAATAAAAAGATAACACCACCCCCTGGAAGATAAATTAATTTACCTGCTTAAAACAATTCATTTCCAACCAATTGTTCTGACAGGATATCTAATAGGGGCGCATTCGAATTAAATTAAGTTAATCTAATATTTAGGGCAGAAATCAGTGAAGAAAGCGTGTGTACTTAAGTAGAAGTAAAACCAAAACCTGTTGCTAGAATTTCTGCAGTATTTCCTCTGTGTACCGTCCCCATGATTAGCGGGGAGTTTTTATATATTTATTTATCAGGTAACACAGTGCAGATCATGCCACAGGTGGCTCCTAGAAAACAACATTTAAACCAGCATCTCAGAAGTATTATGGTATATTTCTTTAGGTGATACTGATTGTAAAATTTTCTATTGTAGAAGTAACATACCATTTTCATCAATTCAAATTCAACTATAAATATATAGATATCTATGTATTTACATAGATATGTAGATATCTATGTATATACGTATAGATACACAATTTTTGGAATGTACATATCTATGTACATATATTTATATCTAAGTCTATATCTATCTGTATATGATGTATTGTTCTTGTAAGTCCAGAGAATTGGTCTGAAAAGTCACTGTTGTATGTTTCCTCCTAGGCATCCTTATCCTCTCTGTAGAATAAATTTTTGTGTAGCTTTTACCATAAGTTCATCTTCTCCTTTACTTTCACATTTTTAAAATTTTACTTTTTAAATAGACAGTAAAATTAATTTGTATGTACAGTTCTACACATTTTCACACATGTATAAATGTAACAGATGTATACATTTTGACACACGTAAAATCTGACACCTGCATGAACCACCACCGTAATAAGAACCCAGAATATATCCACCACCCAAACGTCACCCCAGGCCATCCTCAGCACCCCTCCGCCCACGCGCCCAAGAACAATGGCAACCACTGATCTGCGTTTGTCACTTACAATTTCATCTTCTCATAAATACCACAGAAATGGAACATCCAATATATAGCTTTTTGAGACTGGCTTCTTTCTAAAATGCTTCGTAAAGTATAAATACACAATAAGGACATTATTTCCAGTGGCCAAAATCTGAATTGATAAGGCAGAATTGATAAGGCCTCATGACTTCAGTGCTTTTATGGGGTTTTTAGCAAATTCTTTATTTTTTGTTTTAACCAGAATATGATAAGGCAGGGAATACTAGTCAAGGGCAGGGAAAATTAGTCAAGGGCAAGGAAAACTCGTCACTAAGAGGTGGCAAGTGGGAATCTCAGTCACAGCTGGACAGTTATGCCCCTGCCCTAGCTGGTGGGTTCTAAATGACAGGATTCCTACGTTTCTCAGATTTCTGGCCATGACTATCTCTGAGGACCAATCAGATCCTTTAGACAAAAGGTTGAAAATTTTGTTTGTTGTTTTCCCCAGCTCAAAGGCTTTTTAATCTTTTTGTCAATCTGTTTTTCAGCTCAAAGACTTGAGAACATCGTCTAGAGTGAGAAAATACTGTACCATTTCTGGTCACAAATATCCACAAAGCACTTGGTTATTGAATTTCTGTGTCGTATTTTGAGAAGAAATCGATTCTGAAAACAGCCATAGATATATATACTTTTGCTCTTATTAATACTGCCAGGTGCTTTACTCTTCTCCATTACAACAGCCATGACCCTATGAGAAGCTCTCCTTACCTTGAGCATGAGGTATCACCAGGTGCTCGTCACTGGTTTTCCTGGCCTCAGCCTCTCACTGTGCCGAGGCAATCAATTTTACACACAGGTTCTGTTCTGAAAACACCATCACGTTCTTTGTGCTTTCTCTCCTTGGCATCCTCAGGTTCCCTTCTCAGACAACCTGCTCTTTCCGGCATCCCAGAGAAAGCCCATCGCTTACCTATTTTCCTCTCCCCATAAAAAATTTCCTAACTGTCTGCGACTCAGGTCTTCTGCTTCCACTAAACATCACAATTCCTGGGATTCACTTACGCTCCTTGGAATTCTGGTCCTTCCAGCTCCATAGTTTTAGACTCTGAGGTACATGGACATTTGAAAGGTACAGCTGAGGAGTTGGAGAAATATGATTCAGCTGCCCCAGAAAGGTTCGGTAATGGACTGCTTAAGTTCCAACGTTTTAGAATGAAAATGAACATATTCGCCCAACTATATGTACCAGTCCATGAAGCCTGTCCTATTTTGTTTATTTTTAATATTCTTTTCTAGAACGTGAGAATATTATTATTAAATATTATGCTGCATCCATTTATGATACACTTTTTCACAATTTAAAGTCTTTGAGATTGGATTGTCTTAAAATCTGCATCTTAAAAATATTTGACAGCATCTGTTCTCTCGCATTAGCAACGAATATAATGGTGCATCTTACAATTAAAATTTAAAGATAAGAAAAACATACTCTAACTCAAAGTTAAAAGAGAAGCTATAACCAAACAATTCAATTAGTATTAAGGAAATAAGGTGGTAGAATGAGACACTATTGCAATGATTAATTTAATTCAGTCCAGGCTATTAACATGTGAAAGTATAAAGGAAGAATTGCTACCATGGTGATCTAGTATCTAATCACCTAGAAAACTGAAGTCTTTCCTTCCAAGAGTCAGTTTAGTCTGTTAGGGGCCATGAAAGGGTAGGGCTGGGACCTCATCCTACTTTTGGATGGGGCTGGGACCCCAACCAAACTCAGGCTCATCATGAGAACCCTTCGGAAAATACAGTCTTCCAGAGTTGTCTGTTTCTGTGTAACGAACTACCCCAGACTTAGCGGTATAAAAGAATGACAATGGTTTTTGTTATTGCTCAGCTAAAGGGTTCATTCAGTGTCTTACTTGTGGCTACAGTCAGATCAGACAGGGGCTAGATGCATCTCGCATATCTGAGGCCTGGGATGGGGAGACACAAACATCTGGGGGCTGCAATGTACGGGCTCCTTGGGTCTTTCGCTCAATCCTTATGTGACCTATTCATCAGGTCTTCTCAAGATGCTGTCTTCACAGTACTCAGATACCTTACGTACAGGCTCAGGGCTACAAAGGTGACTGTCTCCAGAGAGAGAAAGAGACACAGAGAGAGACAGAGAGAATGACACACAGAGACAGGGAGAGCCTGTGGAAATGGCTCAGCTCTTTCCGACCTAGCCTAGGTGGTCCCAAGTCTACTGCATCATATTTGTCAGAATTGATTCACTAGAGCCAGTCTATATTCAAGGAAAAGATAATTAAATTTATGAATGCGCTTTCAAACTGCCACAAAGAGGCATTTTAACTATAAGTGATCATTCTCTGAAAACTAAAGTCAGGTCTTCCATTCTAAATAACCTACTGAGAAAGCTAACCACTGAAAAATCTGATTTTTTAATTAAAAATTTATTAAAGTTACTGAAATACTTTTGATTAGTAGGAAAAAAATCATAACTACATGTAAGCTCTCTGCTAAAACAAACAGAATGAGGGAGAAAAAAAGAAAAACCCAACAGTTCACAGATATACAGTGCATGTCTTTCCCAAACACAAACCTGATCAATACCAACTCTCTCAACAAAGTTGCTAAAAATACCATAAATAATGTTTCTTTATAAAATATTCCTTGTTTACTACCAGGTGTTGAAGCTTATTTCAAGAATCCATTGTGAAAAGATCTATGTCCCTCAAAATTCTTTATTTCAGGTTGTGGATGATTTTACTCCTTATCTAGGAACTGCATCCAGAGAAATGTGTCACTGGCGACCCGAACAATCAAAACAACGAACGTGCTCTATCTGCTGTATATTTGTCAATGAAGTCAACGCACACTAAACGGTAGATACTCATTCTCTGTGATTTGGACTCACCTTGAAAGATCCGCACATTTAGATTCAAATGCCGCAAACTGGACCCATCAAAATAGTTCTGTGTTGCTTCATATTATTTAAGAGTCATGAGTGCCTGTGCATTAGGAACCCATGCTGTTTAAGGTAAGGAGTCTTCAGAAATAGCATTCTGAGGTTAACTTCAATGGGAAGTGGGCACAAGGAAGTTAGAAGTTTAATAGGAGGTAATGTTGGTAAACGGTGTACTCAAGTTTAAAGCGAGAAATAACCAAAATCGGTCTGTTTGTCCATGTGCTATGTATTAAAGTGACTTAGAAACTCTACTTTTTCATGTGTATACCCATCGTAACTGGCAGCCACTAACAAGCTTTAATAACACGTTTCAAGTGTAACAGAGAAAGTCTATTCACAAAAAACAAATTATTTTCGTGATAATGGTATTAATATAACAAATTTTATGTTAAACACCATCTTGAGTGCCTGAAATACTTGATTTCACAGAATTCTCAATCCAAGCCTACACGGCCAATGAAATCCTTTCCACTTTTGATCTGAGAAACCTACTGGATCAATCACCAAATCATCCACAAAGGCTCAAGGAATCATCTTCTTGAAAGAAAAAAATAACCTCCCAACATGCAATATTCTCCCTTCCATTTCTTGCTAGTCCATTTCAGAAACCCCTTTTGCTCGGGCCAGTCCCTACAGCTTTACCTTCAGTCTTCAGGACATCTAACTCCCAGATAAGCAATTAACTAATCTTAGACTAAATCACACACACACACACACACACATACAACTAATGAGACATTGCACTACCATCCCCAGGCCCATAAGTCAATGCACTTAAAGAATTAAGTAAACTCGAAATATGGATCATTGAACTGAAACCTTGCATTGATGAAGTCAAGAATAATACTCACTGACCACACACTCTGTTCCAGGCGCCTGGAATAAAACAGTTGAAATGACAAAGGGCTGTTCTCTGGGAGTTTCCATTCTAGAGGCTGAGGTAGATGGAAAACAAATAGCAAAGTCAAGACATAGAAAAATGAAGCTGGGCGAGGTGTGTAGAGAGTGACCCTGGCAGGAAAGGGCTCTCTGGGGTGTTGACATTTCAGCAGAGGTGACATTATATGTCACAGCTTGTCTAGGAACTGTCTGACTTTCTGTGGGGAAAAAAAAAAAAATCATGTAACCTTTTAACATCCAAGTTTCCTGTTCTGTAAAATTAAGGATTGGACTAGAATGGCATCGGATACCACTTCATGCTCTGAAATTCTATGACTCTGAGACCTTTCACTCGAAAGAAAGCCTCACAGTGAACAGTCTGCTGTGGGTTTATCTAAAGGCCTCTTGACTCCAGTGGAGCCGAGAAGAGCAATCTATCACGATGCTGCACTCCCGACGAACCTCGCCCCCAGAGGCAGGGGGCGCTCTCTTCTTTTCAATCTAAGGCTGTTTAGTAAATGCTGCTATGTGGCAGATGCAATATTTCCTTTTCTACGTCTCCATGACTTATTTATTTTATTACTGAAATTTTGTACCTTTTGACTCTTTTCACCCATTTTGCCACCAATCTGTTCTCCGTGTCTATGAGCTTGTTTTTTTTTGTTATTGTTAGCTGGTTGGTTGTTTTTAGATCCCACATATAGGCTACATCATTTGGTATTTGATCCCAGCAGCCACCAATCTGTTCTCCGTGTCTATGAGCTTTGTTTTTTTTGTTATTGTTGGCTGGTTGGTTGGTTGTCTTTAGATCCCATATATAGGCTGGACTATGGTATTTGTCTTTCTGTCTGACTTATTTCACTGAGCACAATACCCTCAAGGTCCATCCATGTTGTCACAAATGGCAAAATTTCATTCTGTTTTATGGCTGAATAATATGTGTGTGTGTGTGTGTGTGTGTGTGTGTGTGTGTGTGTGTGTTACTGTGGATATTTCTTTATGCATTCATCCACTGATAAACACTTGGGTTGCTTCCATATCTTGACTATTGTAAATAATGCTGCCATGAACGTGAAGTGCATATATCTTCTTGCATTATTGTTTTCAAACTCCAGACAAATATCCGGAAGTGCTTTTGCTAGATCACATGGTAGTTCTTTTCGTAGCTTTTGAGAAAACTCCATACTGTTTCCTTAGTGGCTGCACCAATTTACATTCTCACCAACAGTGCACAGGGGTTTCTGTTTCTCCACTTTCTCGCCAAAACTTGCTGTTTCTTGTCTTTTTGATGATAATCATTCTAAAAGGTATCAGGCGATATCTCATTGTGGTTTTGACTTGCATTTCTCCGATGATTAGTGATGCTGGGCACCTTTTCCTACACCCGCTGGCCATTAGCATGTCCTCCTTAGAATAAACATCTACTCAAATCTTCTACGCATTTTTTAATCAGATTTTGTTTTATTTTGCTTCGTTTTTATTTTTCGCTATTGGGTTGAATGAGTTCTTTATGTATTTTGGATGTTAACCTCTCATCAGTATATGATTTACAAACATGTTCTCCCATTCCATAGGTGGCTGTTTCATTTATGGATGATATCCTTTGTGGTGCAGAAGCAATTTAGTTTGATATAGTCCCACTTATTTACTTTTTAATTTGTTGGCTTTGCTTTTGGAGTCAGATTCAGAAAATAATTGCCAAGACCAATGCCAAAGGGCTTACTGCCTGCTTCCTTCCCAGAGTTTTGTGGTTTCAGGCTTTACATTCAAGTCTTTCATCTATGTTAATTTTTGTGTAAGGTTTAAGATAGTGATCCAGTTTCCTTTATTTTTTTCATTTATTTATTTATTTATTTATTTATTTTTGCATGTGGCTAGCCAATTTCCCCAGCACCATCTATTGAAGAGATACAACAGACATACTATTTCTGAATATCAGCGAGGAATTTTCGGGATTCCAGACTGGCTTATCTTGTTGACCAACCAGATAGAGATATCTAATTTGGTGAATTATTTACGGCCCAAGGTCTCATAACCTAAAAAAATACCAATGAATGAGCTCAATTTCAGTGCAGAAACCCTGACCTTTTTTATGACGTGAAGGACGTTACTGAGTAAATGGTATCGGAAGTAGGGTGACATAAAAGGGGGCGGGGGGGCAATTCTGAATACACCAGTGAAGAACTAAGATCCACTGTGACCTCTTAAGCCCAGTTTGATGGCTGAATCTAGTAAGATGCTCCAGTAACAGAAGCAAAATTCGACAGCAGGGATTAGAAAACCGAATGAAGAAGAACAGCTTGGAGAGGCTTCGTAGCAGCACATATGAAGAAAACCTTATTAGGCCTTTTAGCAGTGATTAGTATACACTGGAATGACTGATGATAAGAGGTTCCCCCAAATAGTTGCCCTAGGTTCTTTCTATCTCAGGTGTGGTCTCTGGACCAGCTATATCATTATTACCTGGCAGCTGGTTAGAAATGTAGAATCTTAGGATCCACTCCAGAAATACACAACCACACTCTGCAGATTCAAAAGATGCCCAGGTGTCTACGGCCAATCCCGTCTGCTCTCGGGAGCTAAGCAGGATTAGGCCTGGTTAGTACTTGGATGGGAGACCAACTAGGAAGACCAGATGCTGTAGGCGTTAAAAAAAAAAAATTAAAAAAATAAGAGATTGTAAGCTGACGAGGGGCAAGGTCCTTGCAATCTGTGAGGTTGGTCAAGGGTTGCCTCTCCCACCCCCCAAACTATGCACATCAAAGTTTGGGAAGCACCACAGCAGGCTCCTAACTGGGTCAGACTAGGTGAAGCTCCAGTCTATCCTAGAAACCACACCTGCAATACAGGGGTACCTGTAATCACGCATTTATGAGATATAGGTCAGTTGGCCCAGGATAGGGGACAAATCTCCAAACTCTCAAGATTATTCAAAGGCACTAGGAATGCTTAGTTCAGAATGCACTCTCCAACACACGGCAGCAACTAGCCAGCGACATGAGAATATTTAGCACTCAAAACAAGGCTAGTCTAAATTAAGATGCTCTGTAAGTATAAAATACACCCTGACTGCAAAGACTTAGTAAGAAAAAACAAAAGAATGTGAAGTATCGCTTTAATAATTTTTACATTCAATATGTTGAAATAACACATTGGGTATGTCGGTCTAACAAATACATTACTACGATTCATCTCACGTCTTCCATTTGCATTTTTTTTAACATGGCTACCGGAAACACTGTAATCGCCTACGTGGCTTCCATTTTCTTTCCACTGGACAGTGCTGCTTTAGAGATAACTGTAAATGAGTACGGTAGTTCTTTTCAAAGCACCGCTGTATGGGAAAAATATGAAGCCGACTCAGTCCAGAACCAAGGGTGGGGACCGGGCCATGTGGTTCCATGGTCAAGGGCAAGTAAAAACATCTTCTTTTTCTCCACAAGTGCCCGGCAGGGGAATGTCGTCATTCTCACAGATTCATCACTGAACCTGAGTCCTGAAAAGGTTTCATTTCTTTTCTTACAAAATAATCTGACTACATGTCCATGAAAAAGAAACAAGAGAACCTAGCTACCTATCAAAAAAGCATCGCCTCGGCAGTTCCCAAGGCATTCTCTCTTCTCCTCCGGGTAAGAATTTTAATTCCTTTTGTTTTTGACTTTAGGGAAAGTCCAAGCAGACGACAGCATGATCACAGGAACCGGCACTCATGAGTACAGATGAACGTTTTCCTGAAGATGCCACTTACCTTTGCTAAACGTCCTCGCGGATAAATTACACATCGTCTATTAGAACGAATGTTGTGCTCAGATCGTCAGGCTTCCCAGCCGGCCGGCTTCAGTATTGCAGGAGGGAAAAATAAGTAAATAAAGCCTCCCTGTTTCCACAAACCTGATCTCAACAAAACAGAATCAAGACAGACAACGGGGTTTAGCAAGCTCTATCTCTCTCACCATTATGATAGTGAAGATAATACTAAAGAAAATAACTATCTTATCTTGATTCCAAGATAAAGCTACAAAAGGTTGGCTCATGTTTCACTAGTGCTAAGTAGTTCATCTTCCAGATGCCCGTTAAAAATGCTAAATAATTATTTAGGGTCTAAGAGATTGACTCTGACCCTATCTGGATCAGTGAAATCTCAAAAAGTACATTTTTTCCAGGATTGTTTGTTTGTTTTTGATAGAACCAGGCTTTTGAAGTAAAAGTAAAGAATATATGATTTAATCTGGCATAGAGTGCCTTAAGAGTAGTTTGATCTGGCTTCAAATTAAGAAATATCAGTAGCCCGAACTGGTTCAAACACCACCGTCTGATTTAGATTCCAGAGAATTCGGTTTGAGTCCTTGTTCCCACCATGGTCAAGCTATGGAGATTTTAGTTTGCTCAGCACGCAATGAGGCCATTGGCTGGTGTCCACACTCCTCCCAGCTCTAACTTCCCATATTTCATAGTGTTATGTCAATGAAAGGGGAAAAAAAACAAACTTCCCATTTAACCTAAGGAAATCCACATGTATCCAAATAAAGCCTAGGTGATATTTAAGGATGAACATCCTTACAGAAATATTTTAATACGTATTTCTAAGAAGGATATGTAACAGTTTCCCCCAAAGACTTTTTAAAATGTACAAAGCCATCTATCTCAAGTGCATTATGAGTACTCTCGAGTAAGGAATGAATAGGCTGAAACACATGAGTACACATGTGTACACACACACACACACACACACACACAAACACACCATCCCCTGACAGAGTCTGAAGTCTAATAACACAACTCCTGAAGCAAATTAGGATTTGCATTTGCAGATTCCCATTAAAATGAAAGCAGTTTCCCAGCTATAATTATTTCACTCATTCTGCAAATTGGGAACTCCGTTACAGCATAAAGCAGCCTCCCTAGATGATCTATATCACTTTGTTTTTAATTGTAGAAGTGATGGATTCATGGAGCACCTGTTGTTAATCTCGGCTCTTTCAGACATGACATGGTTATCCTGTTGCCAGGTTTTTGATGCATCCATGGCTTAAAAAATCTCAATAACTAGATCATTTTTCTTATCAATCACTGTATTCACCTGGGAGGCTACCTTTGCAGAGTTAAGTCTTTAGTGTCTTTGGTCAAGATTCGTGGGCAGTGTCCCAGTCCAACGTGCATGTCGCTAGGCTCGCTATAAGGCACAGCAAGAAGGTAAAGACCAGGGAGTTATCTTAGTGAACAGCAGCTAGAATGTGTCTTGAACTCAGTCACCCAATGTGACATGGCAGAGGACGCGACTCTGCAGGGGCTTGATGGCCAAGGACTGAGCAGAGAGCCAAAGCTGTTCAGAGAGCGGTTCTAAAGTAGGAAGCAGCCATCTGCCATCGACTTTTAGTGCATGGAATATTGGGAGACGCCAATACTAGGTTTATCATATGAGGATGACCTGCCAGTCGCCTTTGTAAAATCCGGGCCTTAATAATTCTCGTTTTTTTAAGAACTTTGGTATCGCTTATCCCCAATAACTTCTATCACTTATCCCCAGCAGAGTGCTACCACTTAGGAGGTACCTAATAAATATTTGTTAAGTGAATAAATGATTTTTATCCACGCCATAGTGGCTGTTGTGGGCTGAACTGCATCTCCTCCCAAATTCATGCGTGAAGTCCTAACTCTCAGAGGCTCTGGTGACCTTATGGGAAACAGGGTCTTTGCAGATGTAATTTGTTTAGAAGAGGTTCTATTGGAGTAGAGTGAGCCTCTAATCCAGTGTGACTGGTGTCCACAAAGGAAGGCCATTTGAAGAGCCACACGCACACAGGGAGAATGTGAAGATGATGACAGAGACTCAGATGGTGCAGTAGAAGCCAAAGACCGCCAAGAGTGCCAGCAGCCACAGAAGCTGGAGAGGTAGGGGACAGATTCTCCCTCACAGCCCTCAGCAGGACACCTTGACCTTGGACTTCCAGCCTCCAGAAGTGTGAGATAAAAAAAACTTCTGTTTTTTGAGCCACCCAGTCCGTGGTAGCTTGTTACAACCTTCACAACTAAGATAGTAAGACAATGTATGACTTGATATTTGTAAACGAAAAGTTTAAATCTAAATAAAATCAGTAGTATATGAAAACTAAGATTTTTTTCAAGGGGTGTTGATGACTACATTTTAATGTTTAGATCTCTAAAACTTGCAACATGTCTGTATTTAGAAAAGCATAAACAGAGCTATTAAATTAAATCAGAACATATAAACCATAAGCCCTTTGAAAAAAGAAACTGTCATTTATACACTGACACATCCCCAGTACTCAAAGCACAGCATCACTCACTAGGACCATGGACCACGATAGTTTTTTGTAATGAATGAGTGAATGAGTAATACAGAGAAGCATAATTCAAAATACAGGAGCAAACTGGTGAATGTGCTTAATAAAATGTTAAAAACTACAAATTCAACCAGAAATAGGTCTATATAAAAAGCAATTGTTTAAAAAAAAAAAAAAAAACTGTTTCTCTACCAGTTCTACTTAGGTAATTTTATGATTTTTAAAAAATCAAATACATGTCAGTCACTAAAAAAAAAAATTCTAGTGGAAAATTAGAAATCTGCCATATGTCGTCAGCTTGAGAAAATTACCAGTACAATGGCATTTCAACATTTCAAAGAAATATTTATCGAATTTTTGCCTCATGCTGTACAGATGGCAAAGTTGCTGTGCTTTTAAGAGCTGACTGGAAATAAACAATGTGGAAATAGATACTGAAATGTTTAAATGAAAAGCATAACTAGGCCAAAATATCCATAGATACCTTCCTTAATGAATTACTTGTGGGTTACGCTGTCAAATGGTATATTAAAAAATGTTTTAACATTGTTTAGAATTCTGTAAAAAAGTTATTTATGTTTATCTTTAATACATTTTAAGATACCAGTGCCCTTATAGTATGAGATCTTTTCCATACTTCTAAGCCTAATTTTCAGAGATTTCATCCTGTGCAAGGCAAGTTTTTGTCCTCTGTTCTTTATACTTTTAATTTATTTTGGTCAAAAACAAATGGTAAACTATTTACCAAACTGCTTCCTTGTGATCAAACACTTCTAAGTTCAAAATCTGGTTTAAAAGGGTATGTCTTTCAGGGAGAAAAAAAAAAAAAGAACATCCAGTTTTAAATTACGTTTACGTTTACTGTAAAGTTACCTTAGCATAGACAAATATACAATTGGGCTAAAATTCCTTAAGTTTACATCAATCACACACATATCAATTTTAAAGTTAGAAAACAAACTATTGCAAAATAAATAAAATTCAAATTAACAGCATCAATATAGTATGTATGATGATGCTGCTTAGAAAAGTAAATGACCTCCCACACCGCGAATTTAGAACTGACTGGTAGGGTGTAAATCTTTCTGAATTCCTTGTGTCATAGGATGACTCAAATTTCTTCCTACTTTATTCACACAATGCCAAACTTTACTTTCTACAGACAGCCTTCGCTTTGCATAAACCTGTTGTTCTCGCCTACGACAAATGTAACTACACCAGCGATCACAGACCCCATTACAAACACAAGGTCGGACCACCCCTGCCTTCTCCTGCCACTGCTAGACCAGGATGACTTCTGCTGATGGCACTGCTCAGCACCATGCCACTAAACCTCATACACACATTTTAATCCTTTCCATGCCTCCCGCTGGCAACTTCAGATGTCCTCAAAATGCTACCCTTGAAACACCTTCTCCTTGGCTTCAAGGCCATGCCCCATCCTTCTGGTGTTCCTCATCCTTCCTCTATGGTCCTACTCTCTCATCGTTTGTCAGCTTATCCTCCCCGATCTGACTTTTGAGTACCGAAACATCTCAGTCCTTCACGACACCAGGCTTTACACTCTGCTCAGGCCATGTCTGCCATGCCCAAAGCTTCTATTACCAACTGCTTCCACGTCTATTGTCTCCACCTGTGATGAGTCCAGGTACTGCAGGGGCACATGGTATATGTGGGGTGCATGCCATGTGTGTAGAATCTTGACCCAAGTCTGCTCAGTCAGAATATTTCACCCTCTTGGCCACGACGACTCTTACGAAATTTGGACTGGGCCAATCAGAGTCAATCTTTAGTCTTCTGGAGCCAACAGGAAAAAAGCATTCCCTTTCCTAGCATCCGTTCAGCTCCTGGAATGTAAAGTTGGAACCCCCGTTGGCATATTGACACTAGGTGTAAAGGGCCTGCTGAAGATCGTAGAAGAAAGCGGGGTTAAGAGATAGGAAGAGATGTACCATGGGCAGCAGAGTGCCTGGACTGAGGCGAACGTTTAGAATTTTTACTTGAGAGTTAGTAAATCCCATTAGTTTCTCATTAGGCCATATTAAGTTAGTTTTCTGAGATTTGAGTCAGGAGTCCTGACTACTCAGAAATCCGGCCCTGGCAGTGAGTTCCTCGCCCAGAAAGGCAGACCTGGCTGATCTGAGGGGAGGGCTCACATATGAAAGAAGTTCCGCCCTTAACTGTAAAGGAAGCTGCTCACTCTGTTGGCACAGCAGCTGTCAGACTCCCGTCCACGTGCTTCAGACCTTGGGCTGGCGGTTCAGATGGCTTGACGGGATGAGCCAGATGCTTCTCAAAGCCTCTAGGAAAGTCCTCCTGGGAACAGGCAATCTTATGTCCAGACTGGTACAGTGGGAAACAGAAAAGGTAAACTTATGACCCCAGACCACGTTTTATCCGTGACCAGTAGCCCAGGGTGGCCGAGTCAGAAAACCATGAGCCTTGCAGAGTCAGAAACGCCGAATGTCTCGGCCAGTGTCACAACTCCCTTTCTCCAGAAGTCTGGCTACAAGATACACGCTTTAAAATACACGGAACAGCTGAGAGAGCAGGCGAGAGGGACACAGCGACAAAGACAAGCTAAGGTGCTAATGCAGAGTCCTCATTTAAACTCTAAATTCAAACGCAAGAGAATAGCAACACCAAAGGTGTTTCGCTCCACTTTGCCAAAAAGTCTAAGCAAATGAGGACCATTTGTGGAAATAAGTGGAAAAAAATAGGCTTAATTTTGTGTCAGATTAAAAAAGACGAACATACTTTGTTTTGTAAAGAAAAATATATTCCTGCATATGAAATTCTAAGGTGATAGATTGGCAGAAAAATGGCTGCTAACTTCTCATTTATACAGAAGCATGAACTCATTTGCAATATTTACACCAAATACATAGCTTTATGTCCTTTATGAATACTAATATGATTCCTTCCGTTCATTTTTAATACGTGATTAAATTGACAGAAGAAACTGTGCTGGGGGATTTTTAACAGCCAATATTATTAGTGTAAAAACATATCTAAAACTAATAGTAATTCTTTTGCTCATTTATTTTGAAATCCACTGTGCCATCCAGAACTGATATAGTGGTATACAGCGGGCAAATCCCAGATCACAGTACTTCACTCACACACACTGGCATCTCATTAATGAAGAACAAAAGTTCCTATTTAAACAGATAAAACAAGTCTTTGCACGACCTGAGATAAACTTCCTTAAACAGAGTTTAAGCGTACTATTTATTTATACCATCAATAAATACCGGAAGCTTTCTGCATTTACTGTGGTTAATTTTAAGTGTCAAATAGGCTAGGCCACGGTGCCCAGTCTTTTCGTCAAGCACTAGGACAGATGTTGCTGTGGAGGTGTTCGTGGACGAGATTAACGTTTAGTCCCTGACTTTAGGCACGTTACTCTATAATATGGGTGGGCCGCATCCCATCAGTTGCAGGCCATGAGAGTAAAGAAGGCATTCTGGATCAGGACTGCAACATGGAAACCTCGCCTGAGCAGCTGGCCTACCAGCTTGCCACGCAGGTTTTGGACTTGAGGCTGCAACAGTTACAGACTGAAAGTTTTCATTGCCCCCAAATTCACATGTGGAAACCCTAACCTATGACATAATGGCATTAAGGGGTGGGTCTCTGGAAGATAATCAGGTCCTGAGGGCAAAGTCCTCAAGAAGGAGCATAATGCCTTATAAAAAGGGGCCTGAGAGAGCTCTCCTGCCCCTTATGCCATGTGAGGACACAGCCAGAAGTCTGCAAGTCCGTGACTTGGGAGAAGGCCCTCACCCGACCGCGCTGGCACCTTGACCTTGCACTTCCAGTCTCCAGGACTATGAGAAATAAAATTCTGTTGTTGATAAGCTATGCAGTCTGTGGTATTTTGTTACAGCAGCTCTAATGACTAAGACAGCAACATCAGCTCTCACCTAAATCTCCGGTCTGCCCGCCTGCCTACAGATTTGAGACTTTGTCCCCACGATCTTGTGAGCCAATTCTTTAAAATACATTCTCATATTCGTTCTCTCTCTGAGAGAGAGAGAGAACTGATGGTTTATCATGGAATGGATTTCATTTAGTTGAAAGATATTTGAATGCCACCGAAAAAATCCTGGCTTAAAATCTACCTTTCAGGAGAAGAAAAGTCTTTATTCGGTATGAATGAAAGAAACGGTGCTGTTTTCTTAGCTGTAGTTATTTCTTAAAAGAATCTCCTGACTCTGCCCTGGGGCCTGGTGGTGATGGGTTTCATCCACCTGCAGTCAACAGGAGCATTAGCTTTCTGCTGCCTTGGTGATGAGCGCAGGGCCCCTTTGGTGATCCTATTTCATGTTAAAGTCATTCAGAAGAGTACATCCAGGACCTGCTCCCAGAAGTGCTGTCTTCTGCTTGTGGTACTGAATCAGATACAAATAGTGTTTATAATTCTGGGAGTTGGCTCGGCCTATGTGTTGCTGCCAAGTCTCCATCTTGGCAATGGACAATCCCATGTGCGATTTTGATAAACACATATGTTTCATAAGGTGCTGACAGTAAAAATAATCTCAAAAACCTAAATCTTGAAATCTAGAAACCCAGCTAGAATAAGCTATTTATATTTCCATCAGCAGCAGACAAACAGGGTCGGACAGCGGGCAGCTGAATGCATCCTCTGCTCTCCAGAAAGGACAAGTAGAAGATTTCCAGTGAGTGTGCTTTCTAGTCAAACGGTCACGGTGTATTTTCTCCTTCTAGCTCCAGTTAGCTACATGCTTCCTTTTCCTCTCTATCTCCATCTGTTATCCCTCTGTACATGAAGAACTAGCTTATACATCTTCACCTTGCTCCCTCTTGCTTAACTGTATCCGGCAATGCTCACTGTGGATTCCCCTTCCCCCTACCTTTCTGATTCATTACCATTCGGTTCTTAACTTCCTATTTTTTCAGTGCCCACCATTGGCAATGGCAGCTGTGCTCAGCCCAAGAAGATCATCCAGCAACTGACCTCAAAATGCTCAGAGTCAAGCCATTCATGACAATCAAAAGCGATTTCTAAAAGTCCAAAGGAAATGAACGAAAAGGGCATTCTTCCGATTAGAAAATACGAATAACGGAATTTTGTTCAACATCGATGGACAAAACTGGATCCGTGTTATTCTGAACCGTCGCTTCCCCATCTTGACACTAGGTGTCAGTGATCTAGTGGCGGTAAAGAACAACAGCGAGTATCCTCAGAGCACTGAGGAAGACATGGTGAGAAAGCTTATTCAATAAGCATGGGGCACTGCCGCGCGTGTGACATCCTGCAAAGGAACCCGTGGGCAGCCCCCTTCCCTAAAAGGGTATCGTCACATCACTGGGCAGAGAAACGACCCTCGGGTGAGGCGAATAGAATCGAATGGACAAGTACACAACTAGTGAAAAGATATTGTACATTTACATTTTAAAGCCTCAAAATGTTTCTTTAAATGGGGTTGGACAACAGTCTTTCCTAGATCTTGGAATTACACTGACCCTTTGGATAAAGCTCACGGCATATATCTGAAACGTACGCAGGTAAGAAATGTGATGGAAGGCTGAAAGCAGGCATTTGAGGCAGTGGTTCTCATAAGACCCGATTAGTTATTCATCGGAAAGAAAAGAGGGAGCTGGAAATGAACTATGCGAACTGACTTGAGCATCTATCTGCCCTGAACTTGTTCACTCTCACAGCTGAGTCCCTCGTTCTGCTGCATCTTTCCTTTCTTTCCTCCTCTGTGTCTTTCTTTTTGAACCTCCCCCAAAGAATCAAATCAGCGAAACCTAATTAATCAAAGCAGCTCAAAACTGGAAACTGAGTGAACTTCCGCGAAGCCACGAGTCCCCCCCCGCCCCCGCCCGAGCCTCCCACTCCATGGAAAACACTCCACGCAGTTTCCGCTCCCATCGACTCCACTACGACTGCTCCGTCAGGTCCCCAGGGACCAACCCTGTGCCACACTGACACCTGGATGCCCACGGGGCCTTCTGAACTCAGAACTGATTCCTCAGTTTATCCGCCTCTCGGCCCTGCTCCGTCTACCTCCTCTTTCTCATTTCCATCCTCCACAGTCGCTCAGCCAAAATCTGGAGAATCGTTCTTGACTCAGCCTATTCTCGCTCGCCCAATGCACAATCCTTCAGGTCGGTCGCCCCCGCCGCCCAGATATATCCAGCATTTGGTCACCTCTCGCCAGCACCACTGTTCTCTCTCCCTAGTCTGAGCCATCTGCACTCACGTGGCTTCCGACACAGACTCCTGACTGCTCTCCCTGCTCCCACCTTTGCGTCTCCAGAGTCTCTTCTTAAGAGACCCCAGCTGGCTGTCCGTCTGCACTGGGACACACCGCCCCGCAGCTCGGCGCTGTCAGGGGTTCGCGAGGCCCTAGCAAACCTGCCTGGGCATCAGTTCTCCAACATGTTACCCTATAACAGCCACCCGCCCCCACCCCCCCGACAGCCACACTGTCCTTCTTGCTATTCTTAAATCCCACTCCCATGTGGGGCCCTCTGTCCCCGCTGCTCGCTGTGCCTGGACCAGCCACCTCCCAGACAGGTCCATGGCTCACGCCCTCACCTCCTGGACGCTTCCATGTCACTTCCGGCTAACTGCCCAGTGAAAAGTTCCAACAGCATCCCGTTGCTGGCTCTCCTTTCTCCCTTGCCTCGTTCTACTTCTGTTTTCCATAGCTCATGTTGGCTTCTCACATTTAATACAGTTTATTCATTTACGTTGACTGCTGTTGTCAGTCTCCCACCATGATAGGGTCAAGTCCACAGTAATAGATGTCTCTGTCTTGTGTCCACTGATGGAGGCCAAGCACCGAGAAGCATGCCTGCTTCAGAGAAGGGCTCAGTAAACATTCCTTTGAATGGATGAATACTCAAAACCCCAACATAAAAACTGTACTTGATATTTGAAAAATCTCCCCTCGACTTTACAAAAGGTATATAATTCAACTCAATGTAAATTCCTAATACGTAGGGAAATCAACGCTGAACTGAGAATTAAAAACGGAGAGGTCAGCCTGGCTCCTGCTTTCATGATCTGGCCTTGAAGAATGTCTTCAACCTCTTGGAAACCCAGGCTCATCTCTATAAAATCAGGATAATGTTTCCCAGTTTTCTGTTGTTGCATTTATGTCTGAGACAAAATATGATGATGCATGTAAAACCATCAATTCAAAAGTGCAAGATCAGACGCTGAGAGGCAAACCTCTCCCTTTCTGAACTGGGCCGTGTGCCGTGTGCTGTCCTTTTTTATAAAGCAAGCGATAAAAATACACTAACACTGCAGTGTGCAGCTGTGCTCACAAACCAAAATAAATCTGATTAAGACACAGTTCCTTGAAGAGTGATGGTTACTTGGGTTTTCCCATTCAAGCATTAAAAATCCTGTGATGCCCAGAGGGGAGGGGAGCCTTAAACCAGGATTAACGGGAGATGCCAAGAGGATTTGTGGAGAAGGAAGCCATCAAGCCGCTGGCCGAAACAAGGACAGCGGCAGCTCTGTGTACCTCAAGAGAGACAGAGCAGGCAGTGAGATGCCCAGGTTCCATCCCTGATTCACCTGCCTTCTTTACTGTGCCTATGGCCTCAGACCAACTGCCTAACCTATGCTCATCTGAAAAATGGAGTCATGTCTGTAATTAGCACAAGGATTAATGAGCTACCACCTGAGCAGCACTTAGAAGATCTATGCGCAACAAAAATTCTTCTAGGCAGCCAAGTGTGCGGAAAAACAAAAGCCAAATTCAACATGTGCATCGGACAGCTCAGAGCACTTCCCCTGACAAGGAGGTAAAGGCCAGTGGGGATGATGTGCGGCAGGACCTGCTCATCGGGGGTGCATCAAACACACACGATTGATGATGTGTTTAACTCCAGTGTTGACATTGTCCACAGAGCGAGCGCTCCCTGACTCAGTAACGTTAGGGCGGAGTACCCGGCAATTCTGGGCCACCCAAAACCTGAGTTTCTCTCAGTGGGGTTCTGGCACAAGAGGCATCCACATCACCTGGCAACCTGTCAGCCATGCACGTTCTTGGGCCTCAGCCAGACTAATGAATCAGAAACTGTGGGTCTGGAACTCAGCTGTGTGAGTTACGACAAGCTCTCAAATGGTGGGTACATGAGTCAGTGTCTGAGAACCACTGCCCTACGCCATCAATGCCCAAGAGAAGATACTGATAGGGAATCGAACTTGACTCTTTAGTGCTTTATCTAAGTGACTAGTTTACAGCATTTGGTTGCAAAAAAAAAAAGAAAACACCGAGTAGATACAGTACTCATTGGTAAACTGTACTGTGTTTGGCAGGATGCCGAATCTTCCAGTCACAATCTACCCAGAAATAACTGTGTCAGACACCATACTATAAACCAGGAGAGGCAATACTATAAACCAGGACACAGGCCTTGTCCCTTGGGAGTTTATACTATTACAAGGTATTCGGACATGGAAAGACTAACAAAAATATGAAGCCAAATGTAGCTCCAGCTGTCATCATTAAGAAGCTAAGGAAAGTTCTGGAAGGTTAAATACGCAAGAAATGATCGAAACAGCAGTTGGTCAGTCATGACCAGAGCAAAGGAGGTAACAGAGGGTGTTGATGGAGAGGAGGCTGGACATGTAATGGGGCCATGAGTGTCACCATGAGGAGTTTGGTCTTTATTACTTTTTTGGTACGAAGTTGCTGAAGGTTTTAGAGAAAGGGTATGTTTCTGCACACCCATCGAACTCATCTTGGGACAATAGTTTAGCAGCAATTTGAGATTCAGAGAGGAAAGAGGTGAGATAGAGATTGGAAGAGTAGACAACTGTGCAGAAAAGAAAAGGGATGAGCATGAAATGGAATTTCATGCTCATCCCTTTTCTTTTCTGCACAGGTCTGTCTACTCTTTTCTTTTCTGCCTGGTCTGTCTGAGAGGAATGCCGAGCGTGGCTGGGGCGCAGCGGTCAGCGGGCCATGTCCTTGCCGACCACGGGTCTGGGGGATGATGCACTTACTGATAATGTGGCTGAAACTGAGCCATGTATATTCGGACTGGGATAAATCTGAGTTTCAGATGATGAGTTATTCGCACAAGAAACAAAACCAAAGTCACAGCACTTTAGAGTGTCAAACCAAAATGGAAACATAATTATAAAAATCTCTGTAATGTTATGTAAGACCATTTATTCTCGAATGTATCCAATTCCCAAACGACCCCCTATATACTTAAAATTAGTGATGCAGGCATTTCAACGTCTGATCAGTTGATCTGAGAAAACACACTTTTAAAATTTCGCATCCTCCGTTAGATATCTGTACTTGGAAACCATTCCTATACCACTGACATTGGGGCTAGATGCCTAAATTCTAACGTTCGTCCTAAATATTAAAAACATCTGTTTCCATGTTTCGATGTTGCTTATTCTCACGTGATTAATTTAAATCGTATATAAGAAAAGAGAGAAATGGGCTTCCCTGTGGAAGAAAACTTTGAAGACACAAGAGGATAAGAGCAAGCCAACGGCGTCAAGGTGTGAAGTTCCGTCAAAGATACTTGCGAAGGAACACGTGGCAGATGCAAAGGCACCGAGGCAGGAACGTGCCTGGTCTGCCTGAGAGGAATGCCGAGCGTGGCTGGGGCGCAGCGGTCAGCGGGCCATGTCCTTGCCGACCACGGTAAAGGTGCTCTTCCCAGTGCGTGGAGCTGCTGGGAGGGTGGGGAGCGGGCTCCGCCTGCCCTTTGCCAATGAGCTTGCACTTGAGTTGTAATGAGTAATGCAAATCTTGTCGTCTGGACCCAGAATAATGTACAGACCTCTTGGCTTGTAAGGGTATCTTTGATCTTTGGGGTCAATAAGCAAAAGAGCTGATCATATACATTAAGTATGAGTTAACCTACTCAATGTTGTATTTAATAAATTTGAGCTAATCTACCAATGTATATATTTAACGACTCACCATCCATGCTATTACAGAAAATATATAGATATCACCTCCATATAAGGGATATTATGCCTATCTCGCTCTCATGTGTTTTGAGGTAGTACACAGACTATACTAAAAGGAAGAGCACACAGTGTAATATAATATGATTTCAACAGAAACCTTCCAACCAGGACCCACAAAAAACTGACAAGGGCTTCTCACGGTCAGCACAAGGCTAGAGGGGAGAGAACTTTCCGGAAGGGAGACATGGTCACTGCCGGTTCCTTAGCAACAGTTACTTGGGGCCCACGCAAGCCTGGGACTCCTTCTAGCGTGCTCTGGGGGCTGGACCTACTCCCTCAAAAAAATCATGATACAATGAAACTACAGACAAAGGGGCTCAAACCTAGCTCAGTACTCTTTTTTAAAGTAACTTTAGACTATATTTGCTCATGTTTTCCATTCTTTTCTCTCCAGTTTTAATTCACTATTCCTTGTTACCAAAGCATCCTTATTAGCCTTCTTAGTCATTTTCTGGGACAACCCTGGACTCGACCTAGTAGAACTATAAATAGGTGGCATGGTGGGTTTTACTGAATACCTCCTGATAATGACGTCAACAGAGAGGCACACAAAGAAATCCCGACAATTTCACAAACAGTCAAATATCCAGTTGATCAGAGAGGGGTGAGGGCTCAGCAGGTAAGGTGATGTTGAGAACGTCAAGTCTTTGTCGACTGAATAAACCCAGAATTTCTGTTTGCAAGTGGAAGGTTACAATATAAGCAATAAGATATCAATATCTGTCCTATTTTCCTAATCTTACCTACTAGGATTTCTCTACATGAATCTCGTATCCAGATTATTGATTTATCATGGATGCACATTCTTAGCTCCAAAGCATCAATTACTCCATGCCTGTCCACCCTTCTTGTTAACAATTTGATTAGATAACAAAAGGTAAGTCGTGGGAACAGAAACAATAAAAGCCAATATTTCCGCGAGCTTAGATATGCCACCCCCGGAGATAAATGCTTTCCACGTATTATCTCATTTATCTGAAAACCTAGTGATGTAGGCTCGGTGATGGTCCCTGTCTCACAGCTAAGCCTTAGAGTCTCTGCAAGTCTGCGAAGCTAATGTATGTTGGAATCCAGCCTGAAACTAAACCCAGGAAAAACGAAACAAAATATACTGAACGATGGCAATGACGATAATAATGAAAACGCCTTCAATCAATCATCGGACCCAATGGTCATGAAACTATTATAAGAATGTCAAATCCCCAGTTCACAGTAAAACTGGGACTCCAAGGTGGTGCACAATCCGGCCCTCGCTGGATCTCTGCCTGGACCTGGGCGGCTTCTATCGGTCACCATCCTGCTTCTCACTGGCTTTCTTTCAATTCAGGGAAGGGTCCAGGCTTTTTCTCGTCCCAAAGTCTTTACACACACTCTCCCCAGAGCTTTCAGTCTCCACCTCTTACCCTTGATAATCAGTGTTCAGCCTTTAGACCCACTTACGTGTCAGTTACTCGTGAAAGCGTCACACAACACTAGCCCTTGTCTCAACAGTCTCCTCCAAGCATCTTGATTTTCTCCCACTTAACTTTTTTCTCAGCAGCCCACCTTGCCCCCTTCATAAAACCAAGCACCAGGAAAACAGATAGCATACCTATTTTGTATTAACACCTACTCTCACCACAGCATAAGTATAGGTAACCGCCAAAACAAACAAGCAGATTTTCCCCCAGTCCTTGTCACAATAAGAAAAGAAAATCTACTTTGAATTGCTGCTCTGTTCACGCCTTGAATCATCATTTGAATCACAACCAACCTGGCTAAGTCTTTAAAATATTGATGGTTCAGTCTGATCACGCTACAGTAAAAAATGTAAAACCTCGTCAATTTTATCGGACAGTAAATTCGAAGCACAAATTCATTCAGACACTAGACTCTGCTTTATACGTCCTGGGTTTCTAATCTGCCATGAAAAGCCAGAGGAACAGTGATTCCATCGGTATTTCTGTGCTTCTACTTCGACATCCCATGAAAATGGAAATTACAGAAGTACTGAGAATGGAAAAATTGCTACTTCTTGTAACCAATTTTGAGTCTAAAGCTTATTTTTTTAAGCAGTGTTCTTACTCTATTTATACTTGCTCACTCACACTGGGATTAACTAGCAAGTGATTTCATTACATATTATAGAGTATTGTGATGCTTTCAAATCCTTAGAGGATATGAATGTATAGATGGTGTATTTAATAATACACAAAGCTTTTTTTTTTTTAATAGAGATGTTTTATAACCAAGACTTACTGGCTATACAGATATTTCAATCTCGTGTTCAATTCTTCTGCTGAGAAACATTACGTATTCCAAGCAAAACATCACTCACACGTCCCTCTACGCCGGTGGCCCCCAACCTTCTTGGCCCCAGGGACCGGTGCTCACAGAAGAATCTAATCCCTGATGATCTGAGGTGGAGCTGAGGCGGTGATGCTGGCGCTGGGGAGCGGCTGCGATACAGATGGAGCTTTGCATCCCCGCCAACTGCTCAGCTCCTGCTGTGCGGCCCTGTTCCTAACAGACACTGTGGTACAGGTCCACGGCCCGGGGGGTGGGGGACCCCTGTTCTATGTAATGATATTTTGCAAATATCCTAGTGCTTCAACCACTGGTCAATTCTGTAATCACATGTGCTGGACGACTCCCTTCTCAGTAAGAGCATAGTTGTGAATGTTAATGTTTTAATAATATCATATTTTGGAACATTTCAGATGATACATGATCAGTAATGTTTAACACAGCGGTTTATCACCAATTCTCTATTAGAGCTAAAGACTTTTAAACGCACCTGTAAATTTTACTGTTTTAGCATTTAATTGAGTTTTTGAATATTGTATCTAAAATTCTATAATGCACATGAGATGTATTCCAGTTACAAATAGAGAAAAAGAAAAACATACACATAAGTTTACTACTTGTAAAAACTACATTTCATGGAAGCCAGAGGTGGTTTGTTAATTTTTTTTTAACAAGTGCTATAATTTACCTCAAAACACATTTATAAGAATGTTGAACCACATTATGTAGAGACCAATTAGAACTTTTCATTGACTTTAGTTCAAGCAGTGATGTCAACTACTATAATGTGGTATGTAAATATAATAATTCTTGAAGACTGGCAAATCCCCATTACTCCAAGATCTCATGTAAAACATTACATCTCTTTAATCTGTATTTTTTAAGTACAGAGCATGGCACAGAGTCTGAGTTGTCATCTGCATTTTACTACTGTAGAATGTTTCTCTCAATAAAACATAAGGTTTCTTTTTGTTGTTAAAAGGTAAAGATCTCGTCTTCGGAAAGCTCTCTATCGTATATCACAATCTAAATAGCACTGTGGTTAAACAACAGTGTTTTAAGAGGTACTGGGATGTTCGTCCTGTTACTGCCTTCTATGTCCTAAACCACGGAAAATGACTTGAACATAAAACAAACTATGCACATATGTAGTCCACTTAAAAGTATATATAACATGATTACCAATGACTGTCTTTCACATTATAGAGCCCCATTCAGCCCTCAATGCTCAGCTACAGACTTGTATAATCTACAGCCTACCAGACACGTCTATTTAAAGTCTATTTAAATGTCGGGTAAACCACTGACACATAACACAGTATAACATAATATAACTGCAACAGAATAACGAAACAAAGTGACCCTCTGAATCCCTCCCCGCACGCCATTCTCTCAATGGATGGCAACTCTATCCTTCCCTCTGCTATGTCAAAAATGTGGAATCATCTTTGATCCCTCTGATTCTGATCAGTTTTCTCACCACCTCTACATCACTGTCCAAACCTACCTTTCTCATCTATATCCTTACAAGAGCCTCCTAACTGAGCTCCTGAGTCCCGCCCCAGCCCTGTGCATGATTTTGCAGGGCAATCAGAGAATTCTTTTATAATGTAAATGAGATGTCATTTCTCAAACCTGCAAAGTGAAAGCCAAAGTGCCCTCGCAGTGGTCTATAACGGTCTATAACGTCATGGGATTTTCCCTTCCTTTGCCACTCTGGTGTCACAGCTACATCTGCCACGATTTTTGTCACCAACACCGCCCCCCTCCCTGCCATGGTGCTCCAGGCACAATGCGCCTCCTCGTTATTCCCTGAGTGTATTAGGCATCACGCACTGTCTCCTCGCTCTTCACTCAGATAGCCACAAGGTTAACTGCCTCACCTCCTGGAAACTTGAGCTCACATGGCACCTTCTCAATGGAGCCTACCCTGACCACCCTGTTTAGAATTTCAAATAGTGCGCCCCTGTCTTTTCACACCGACCCTGCTAACCCTAAGCTTTTTCACAGCATTTATCACATTCTGCTCTCACTGGGTGAAATGGAATCGAATGGAAAATAGAAATCAGGACGTTTTCCAACTACTGATGTAACCAGATATCCACGTTTCTATCCTCTGGACCGACTGTTATGAAACTTTCCTCAAAGACTGTTCTGTTATAACCAATAGCAATGAGTAAAAATGAAAGTATCTGCTATAAGAATTCATGCTTGCTATAGTATTTTTAAGGACAGTTCGTCAAATTTTGAGGAACTTTCCTTTCAAATCATCTAACTATTCACTAACATGACCTTTTCATATATTAAAGGCACTACAATTTTGAAATAAACTTATATTCTATCTATTCAAAGGACGTATACTAAAAGTGCATTTGTAAAATATGGCATTAAGAGATTGAAAAAATGTGTTTCTTAGCATTAATACTAAATTAGTTTTAGTATATGACCTTATAATCCTAAAAAGTTGACTTTTCGAAGTTACTAAAAAAATATCATACTATTGCCATTTCAACTTCTTTCTCCCTCTCCACCCTTCCGTCAAAAAGGAATCCTCATTTTATCATAATTATTAGCTTTCTGTTTCTTGGTTATACTTCAATCTATTTCCTTTGATACATGGCTAACTCTCCCATTTTTAGCCTCCTGAGCGTTCTCAAACTCATTTACATTTATTGTCAGTCCATTTTTGAACACAAATAAATGATACAGACAAGGGTGAAATTAAATCGAATATCGAAATCGAATGCAAATGAGATAGAGTGAATATCATCTGAAGACAGAAGATAAAGATAAAATCTTCCGTATCCCATTCAATAGAAAAATTAGGGCTAAGATAAAGTATAAAGAGTAGTTAAGACTTCAAAATTCAGGTATGCAGCTCAAATATGATTTGGAGGCTCTGTATTATACCTCATTCCCCATTTTAGCAACGCAACGAATTACATCTATTTTCTTCCTATTCCATTTAACCCTTAAACTTATGAAAATATTCATGTGTTTATATTGTGTCTTTGTAATAAAGGTTGAAAGCTTTCTCTTAAAAAGAACAGATCATCTATTAATGTTTATATACATTCTCGGTACCTGACACATTGTTATGCAAATAGATATTCGATAATAAAATTGTTGACTGGCAATTGTTGTTTCTTAGCATAAATGACCTATCTTGAAAAATATTATCTTTCAGAACTTGAGAGCAGTAGGTCTCAAAGGTTTTTATCACTGGGCATAAATCAAATCATGGGGCCAGATATGACACGACAGGATCTGATGCACAATAGCTTCCCAGCTTTCGAATGAATTATTTTTGATTGGTAAGAGCATTACATGGAAGGATGCTATCAGGACAATCACATTATTAATAACTTCCAGCAGTAAATTCAATTATTAGGAAAATAGGTGCTTGTATATGTGTTACATGGCCAAAGCAGAAGGGGAGAGAAGCTCTTTCTTCTTTCATGAAAATAATAAAATCTGAGCACCAGAAGCTCAACTTAACAATTGCATGTCAATACCATAGGTACAAGTACGTAAGCAGCTTTAAATTGTAATCACCATCCATACTCTGCTTCTTCTATCAAAGCACCACTTCTAAATTTGAGAATATTATAATCACATTTTTGAAGGCAACGTACTATACAGAAGCTAACACATAGTGAGGAATAGGCTCATTTACAGGTGTCTGAGACAAAGGGTTGGTTTAATGCACACAAATTCTAGAATTCCTTACAATTCTTAATTTTCTATTAAGTAGGGATGGCAAGTATTTGAGATCAGCAGAAGGACACCGAGGGTTAACATCCACTTATCTAAGGACTAATCAGTGGCCCACCTAAAACAGAACTGTCATTTCTTTCAATGGTTTGAGCCTTCTCTATTGTTCACCACAACTGGATTGTCTTCAGCGATCACAGGCAGATGCTTCTCCCCAGTGAGAGGTGGGGCTCCGGGAGCTGGTCTAGAGATGCCACCAGGAAGGGCCTTCGCTGACGTCCACTTCAAAACAAAAAGATTTAGTTCACAGAAGCAAATCGTGAATTTAAAGGGAGACAAATGATGCAGCTCTTAAGTGTTTTTCCAGTTATTTCGTAGAAATCATTATTGTACCACCAAGAAACAGAAGCCATGCCAAAGAGGCAAAACACTGCATTTTGGATATCTTCAAATCCTCCGAGCATGATTCATGAGAAACAAACACGATAGTCTTACAACCGAGAACACTGAAAAGTTGATCCACAGTGTCACCTTTCTTCCCTGGGATGACAGCTCAGCTTCCTGGTCTCAGTCCCCATGTGGCTGTCTGCAGGGCTGGGATGGGCACTCAGGTAGGCCTTTCTAGATGCACCACGTGGCCATACAGGGTTCAGCAGAGCTTATCAAGCACAGGACAACTAGCATCACAGCTCACATAACTCTTGGTCCTGGGGCTCTCCTGTGCACCGACACTATGAACTGGACGCTGGTAGCACACCACCCCTGCCCCTAGCTGTAATGAGCAAACGGTCCCCAGTCAGTGCCGCGTGTCCCCTGGAGGCAAAATCATCCTCAGATGAGAACCACTGGTCTATGGTGAATCACTGGTCTCGCCCTAGTTGCTAACCTGTAAAATGGGCCAATATGAGATGGAGACAAGCATATTCACGAAGGGTCCTCTCAGGACAAATACTTTATGGCTCTGAGGTTCCTTTTTTGTTTTATTTTGATTTGTTTTTGTTTTGTAGCCCATCTGTTACTGAGAGAAAGATTTTGAGGGGCCTGAGGTGGAAAGAACTATCTGATTTGAGAAAGGAGGGGAATTTAGCCATAACTCCAGAGAAAGAGGCCAAGAGGTGGTATAATCACGAACTTCTGTTGCCTTCCATGAAGGGAATAAACTCCTGATATCATTGATAGCTTCTTAACAGAGACCAGCAAAGGCATTAGATGTTCACTTCTGCGTTGAATCGCTGTGGAAGACAAAATGATACCCTTCAGAGATGTCTACATCCTAATTCTAGGGTCCTGTGGATTTTTTATGTTACATGCAAAAGGGAGTAAAGATTACAGACAGAATTAAGGCTGCTATCCAGCTACACTAGAATAGGGTGATTACCCTGGATTCACCCAACAAACTCATGAGGGGCCTGAAACGCGAACAAAGGAGGCAGAAGAGGAGGTTCGATCGGCCATCGCTGGCTTGAAGGTGGCGGAAGGCGCCAGGAGCCAAAGACTGCGGGCAGCCTCTAGAAGCTGGAAGAGGCAAGAAACAGATTCTTCTCCTGGAGCCTCCAGAAAGGAACTTGGCCCTGGTGACGCCTTGATTTTAGCCAAGTGAGATCCATGCTGGACTTGTGAGAGAAGAGATTCGTGTCGCTGTAAGCCGCTAAAGTGATGGTAATTTATTACAGGAACAATAGAAAACTAATAACTGATACAGCATATGAGGGTACAGGGCCTGGCAACAGGGAAGCCTGAGCAAGTGAACTATAAGAAACTGTGCAGTGGAAGATGCCCGTAGCTCAATGGTCACATAAATAGGAGTATGGGTCAAGGTTAACCATCTATGAAAATCAGAAAGCCCTAGCTGACATCTACGATACAGGAATATTAAAAAGAAATCCATCTCAGAGGCCCACTGGGAGAATTTAAAGAGATTTTGTATATATAAATTGTGTAACAGAGTGCCTGGCACATCGTAAGTACAAAATAAATGTTTACCATGGATATTGTACTGCATTTTCCCTGTAAACAAATTAAAAAAGCTTTTGCCATAATGGAATCATCTTTCCTGTGTTGGCCTGATAAGAAGCTACACTGCCGCTCATGCAAAATCACGTGCCATTAGGTCTCTTAGAATCCTGAGAATGATCAATAACCGCATGCTATTCCGCGTGGTCCTGATCGATACATGATTCCAGTCATCATGAACTCACTCCAAGTCACTGCCTCCCCAACACCTTATCAGGAGCAGCAGGTAAGCTGTCACAATTTTTCTGGATATCTGTAAGCACATCTATCATGGTGACAAATGCATGACATGGCATTACATTCTCTTTACCCAGCCTCCTCTGACTATCACAAATCCGTATGTAATAATACCACATGATTCGGTTCGAGCTCAGGCTGTAACGCCTTCAGAACTGCCAAGGCAGAATGACCTTGCCTAGACCGTCCACCTGGTTGGTTGATGCAAAATGCATGGGACAGTTCCAACAAGTCGAGCTATTCCACAGAAGCATGAACTTGCTAGATGCTGCAGTGCTAAATTTATATTATGTTAATTCTAGCCAGGAAAATTGCCCTTTGCTCAGACTTTGGACTGATTTCAGGGGGGGGAAAAAAAAAGTCCAGTAATTATTTGAGGCAAGAAATAATTGCTGTTTTTGTTTTTATTTGTGGGAAGAAAATACGAAATCACCAAAAACATTACGGACTAAGAAGAACATCACCGATGATTATAATCATCCAGTCAGAAGTGTAGTGAGTTGTTTTAAGATGTTCTCTCTCTGCTCCATGAAGATAAGATGGCAGGTCTGTTCCATTAACAGGATGCTCTGGCAGAAAACTTGGAGGTTGCTATTTGAGAGAGAAACAGTCCTCGCTTTTCGAATTACTGTGTATTAGAGCTGACGGTAACTTGGAAGACCAATCACTTTTTTCCTTAGTGACGAACAGGGAGATTCTTTATTTATTCATTCATTCAACGATAACATCTATGCTCTCTAAGGCCTGTGCAGGTCTCTAACAGTCAGACTGAATCACTCGGCAAACCAATGGCAAAGCTGTAATCCTAAGCCAAGAACTTTCACAGATCGGAGCAATCAGTAGCTCTATTAAAATGCCAGCTGACAGTGTAACTAAAGGAAATAATCTATTTATAAATTGTAAGAATATATTAAAAACAGAAGTAGAATCCAAGCAGTGCCAGACACCTACAGTTTCTCCTTATTTCCTGAACCTACCTACCTCAGGGTCCTTTCCCAACTATTACGGAGCTGGTGACATACATGGGGATTCCGTGCCATCTTTAATCAACCGAGAAAAAGCAGCTGAGCAGGAGCTGGAGCAGCAGGAGCAGAGTCCCAAGATGGAGACTGATATTTACGATCACGTATGACCTTGGGTAAGTCACTTCACTATTCCTATCCTCAGGTTTCTCATCAATTTTATAGGGCTGCCTCCATTCTCACAGGATTCCTGGGTGGCTTTATTGGGTTTTTATCATTAAAAACTCTGACACATTCACATTTATAAGAAATGAATACGATGAACCTCGATCTCAGTTGAGGTCATCACCATTACATAGAAAGTGAATCCTATGGTTCACGTCAGTGCTCGCCACGCTGTTCTGTCCACCATTACACAGAAACGGGCTTGGGGGAGAGAGGGCAGATGCAGTAATAGCTCCTCCAACCGAAACAAGGCTGGATGCCAGCAGCAGTCACAGCAGGATGTGAGGTGTGTGCAGCAAGTGTCCCTGGACTCGAAGCCACTGTCCCCCCAACACTGCTTGCTGATCACGTGGGCCACAACGAAGACCTGGACCAGACTGCTTGTCAGCCTCCGTGTGTTCCAGTCTGACACAATTCTGGTGTGAATTCTCACTTCACGTCAGCCTCACATGGGCCACTAATGACTGGAGAGTACCAGATGGAGCATGTCACCTTCAAATGAGGGCTAAAACCCACACATACTAAGCGAATCAAACTAATGGCCTTTGCTATTAAACGACCGGATATTCAGAATTAAGATGATCGTGGAATTTCATCTGTCCTTTAAAAGTATCCGACGCAACAACAATAACAACAAAAATGGGCAAAGGACTTGAATGGACATTCCTGGCAGGAAGATACACAAATAGCAAATAAACACATGAAAAGGGTGCTCAACACCATCTGCATTAGAGAAATGAAAGAAAACCACTTTGGACCCATTAGTATGGTGATAACTAAAAAATGGAAAATAAGGTTGGTGAGAACGTGGAGAGATTATTACCTCTCATGCATTGCTGGTAGGAACATAAAATAGCACAGCAACTGTGGGAAACAGTACAGCGGTTCCTCTTAAAGTCTACACAGAATTGCCACGTGTCCCAGAAATTCCACTCCTTACCTGGGTCTATACCCAAAAGACTGAAGGTAGAGACTCAAAGTCACGCTTATATGAGCAGCATTATTCACGATGACCAGAGGTGGAAACAGCCAAGTAAGTATCCACTAACAGATGAATGTATAAACAAAATGTGGTATATCTATACAATGGAATATTATTCAGCTATAAAAAGGGATGGAACTCCGATACGTGCCACCACATGTAGAAACCAGGGCAGCAGCCTAACATGAAATGAAACTTGTCAGACATAAAAGAACAAACTTTGTACGATTCCATTTATATGAGATACCCGAAACAGACAAATTCATACAGAAAGCTGAATGACAGCTGCCAGGGGCTGGGAGGAAAGGGGAATGGGTGCAGAGCTTCTGTCTGGAATGATGGGAAAGTTCTGGAAATGGAGTTATGATAGTTCTACAACGCTGTGACTGTAACATCACTTAACTAAACACTTAAAAATGGTCCAAAAGTTAGATTTTATGTTGATACACATATACAAATATATCTTTTTGCTCCAATAAGAAAACATTTATTTAAAGTATTGCCCAAGAGGTGTACCAGGGTGTGCAGAGACAAAGCAATCTGGACCTAATACGAGCTTTTCTAGTTCCTGAATAGGGGCACTGACGTATCAGGAAGCCGGAAATGGGTTTAATTTCTTGACATAGCAGCTACCCTGTATTAGGATGAAAATCTCAACATGCCTGCTCTTTAAGAATGCTGGGGAGACCTTGATGGGTCATGACAGAGAGAGCCAGAGGGACGGGTCCCCACAACCACGAGTTATCCAGCTCACAATGCTAACAGTGCTGAGGTAGGGAAACCCTGCTCCGCATGAAAGCTGACCCTGCTCAGCCATTAAAATGGAAAGACAGTGACTCTCATGACCTCGCTGTGCAGGAAGAAACAGTGGAGACCCAGATCTGCTAACCAAGAACATGCAGTCGCAAAGTTCCCTGACTTAAATAAACCTGACAATAAACAAAAAGTTCCCTTAGCTCAATTTCCTGTAAAAAGAAGGAGCTAAAAATGCATCAAGTACTAGGCTGACTTTTACAAGGCAAAGAAACCTGTCATCTCCACATCTTTCTGAGAAGCAGAGAATGTTCTTCCCAGGCTGCTACCTACTCCTCTGCTGACTCCGCCCAGTCATGGGGAACTGGCCCCATGACATGCTGGGACAGGAAGTGGCAGGAAAATGGCGGTCAGTGCCAAGAGGGAAACTCCCTCAAACTCCAAGTCAGGTGCAGAGATCAAATTTACTACGGACTGATCAAGATAAAAGTTTGTCACATCAACTAATGGAAAACTAATCTTTGGTAAAGGCTCAGGAATGAGACTTCCATCTAAGTGACTGAATGTTTGTGATCTCCTACCCTCTACCAAATGCATACGTTGAAATCCTAGCAGCCAATGTGATGGCATCTGGAGATGGGACCTCTGGGAAGGGATTAGGTCTTGAGGGTGGAGCTCCTTTGCCTCTTCTGCCATGTGAGGTCGCAGCAAGAAGACGGCAGCCTATGAATCTGAATATTGGCTCTCACCAGACACTGGACCTGCTGGTACCCTGACCTGAGACTTTCCAGCCTCCAGAACTGTGAGACGTAAATGTGTGTTGCTCAAGCCACCCAGTCTATGGTAATTCGTTACAGCAACGCAAACTAAGACACCACCTCTTGTGTTCACGTGGCTTGGTCTGCAGAAGACATCGCATAGAAGCAGACACAGGGCTTAACCTCTCTATGCCTCAGTCCCTTCATATATAAAAGGAATAAATAGTACCTACCTCATAGGTTGTTAGGGGGATTCAAGGAGTTAATTATGAAAGGCCTCAGACTAATGGCTGGCACATGAAAAGTGCTATGTCTATATTGATAAAATAAGGACGGTAAATAGCACTTAATCTTAAAAGCAGTCAACCCCACCACTTTAGAGACGGAATCTGAGGCCCAGAAAATGCAAATGTGATGCCCAAGTTCCTATATCATTAAAATGGAAATGTTGCGTAGCCAGTACCCGAATACTCAATATCTCATATGAAGTCTTCCTACCAAAAAGAAAAAAATTCTTTGAAGACTTGGGGTGAGGAAATATTTTAATGTAAAAATGTTATTCACTTTGTATCAAAAATATTAATATTGTATGTAATGTATAAGCAGAGGTAAATCCACAATCATTTGAAATAATTAAACTTATCAATGTCAAAGTAAGATTTCTAAAGTTTATGGCCAATAATGTTCTTTATTCTCAAACCCATGAGTAGAGTGGATGTGATACTATAAAATAATTGAACTAGACTATGTCATTTGATTGTTGTGTTGCTTTTAGGACTGGTGACATATACATTCATAATATTGAAATAACTTATTCTCTGTATTATTTTGAAGCAAATCTACAAAGTGCATTCAGTGCAGGCTTATTTCATGGATCTCCTCCTTTTTGTTTACCATTTAATTAATTTCAGGGCTATCGCATTTATAACAACCTGAATTAAAAAAAAAAAAAGAATGGTAAATATCAAAACTGAACCAAGTTCTCATAAACTATACCAAATACAGACTTTCTGGCACCCCCTAGAGGCTCGATTTGTGTCTGAGTGACCTCCATACAATACTTGGTGCCTTCTTATGATGTTGTTAACGTCTTAGCAATTTAAAACGAAACAATCTTCAAAACTTCTGAGACCTGAGATCAGGTAATAATAAGAGACAACTGCAGAAATAAGAATTTTCATTGGCAAATTTCATATTCTATTATAGTGAAGGAGAAATGGTAGGTAAAGCAGCATGATTTGCTTTGATAACGTCTGGATATCTCCTGCAGAAAACCTATTCATTCTACATAGTTGTTCAATAGTCTCTTGTGTATCTATCCAAAACTCATATCCAAAAACAAAAAAAAAGCAAAAGGTAGATCCAAGATGTTTACAGTGTATAAAGCAGAGCACATCCACGCACAAGTATTTAAATGTTAATCGATGTCATGATGCTACCTGAAGTGACCTGAACTGACGCTTTAAAATGGAAACAGTCACTCTAAACCATGATCACCTTCTCCAAACCAAACAAGCCAGCCAGCAGAAGGTGGGTGACACAGTCTCTTCACAGGAGGGCTGAGGTTTCTTCTCACTAACACTTATATTTTTATCTTTCAAAGTGAATTGGGTAACAAGAAGATTTTATTGACCGTCTATGAGTCTGCTACTTTATTATAAAGTTAAAATAAAAATAAAATATATTGTATGTAAGTCACCTCTCCATTCTGAACCAAAGAACGATTGGATAGAATTAAAGATCTAGCACCCCCTTAATTGCTGCTGGCAGAGCCGAAATATCGGTTCTATTCCCTTGAAAGAATTCACAATGTCATTTATATGCCTGTATATATATATATATATATATATTATATATATATATATATATATATATATATATACACATATATATATGTGTGTATATATATATATATATATATATTGGAGATTGTACATATAATCTTTTAACGAGGTGACTTGGGTCACAAATCCATTTAACAAAGAAGAGCTCCTATCAAAAGTCTACAAGTTTAACATTTAACCAGAACTAAAATCGATATATCACATTCCTTCAACAAATGGACTCTGCATGTACATGTGTTTGTACATACAGACACACACATGTAATTTAAAAGCACATAAATATTTAAACAAAATTGAAAGATAACACAGAAAGTGAAGCTGAGAGAAACAGTTTAAGAGTGTGAACTGGATAAAAGATTACCTTAAAAACATACTACATATTCATGAGTAATAATGCTATAGACTGAAACGAGTATTCAGAGCTAACATTGTTTTGTTTTACACTTCTGCCACTCTAATGGGCACTGGATTATAATCATGTTCTAAAATGTATTATAGTACCTCGAAGTTAACTTATAAAAGTTATTTGAATTATCACTATAAATGAATCATGAAAGAAATAAGCCATAGTTAACATGCTCCTATTTGATCAAGAAAACATGCTGATTACTCAACAGTTTTGACAGTTAATCCTAAAATTCTTTGGGATTTATATGTAAGCATTCATATCATCTATAAATATTTTCTAATGTTTTTCTTCTTTTCGAGTTCTTTCCTTCTTCTATCTTTTCTTGTCTTATTGTGATGGCTGAAGTCAGAAAGTGATGAGAACACATATTCTTTTTTCCTGATTAAAATGGCGCTATAAACCTAGACATTCAGTATTACTTAGGTTAAGAATACTCTCTTTAATTCCTGGTCTACTAAGAATTAGTAATTATGACCTAATATTGACATTTATTGAAATTTTAAAACACTGACTGAAATGACCATTGGTTTCTCTCTTTCATCTGTAACTACGGTGAAATTACAGTAACTGTTCGCCGGTCCCTTACTTGTGTCCTAGATCCAACCCTCTACCTTCACAGCTCTGTCCTGGACTATGGCTTGCTTTGCAGGCAGTTTTCTGTGCATCCATAACAGCAGGCTTCCAGTTAAATTTCGTAACTGGAGGGCCCTGGCAGTAGGCTGGATATGAGGAGATGGCGAAGTATTACTGTCCCTTCCTCTCATCTCCCACGGCCTCTCTGACAGATGCTGCATCCCCTCCACCGCTCTGTATCCTGCTGGATTGGCCTCTCCTTCTGGAAGATCTAGGCCTAGGGTCCTGATGACACTGCCTCCTCTTATCTCTTCAGGATATTACTTCTCATTCTCAGCACTATTGACATTTTGGGGTCACATAATTCTTTGTTGTCCCAGAGTTACTTCTCTGCCCTCCTGTTTGACTTCTCGGCTTTTCTCTCCACTAGGTAACCAATCCCCTACATTAAACTCCCTCTGTGGCAAATGCTAAGTTGTCTGTGACTGAAAAAAACAAACTTCTCTTACTAAATCATACTTGGATTCTCTGGAATGACTGTAGGATGCATATTTGAAATAACTGGCTTTAATCTGCTTCCTTTCATTTCATTTCGAAACCTTTTTTCCCCCTAATTTCTTGAAATGAATACTTAGCTCTATTTTTCTTCTTTTCCATTACCTGCATTAAATGCTAAATATTGGTCTCTATATACTACACTAGTTACATTCTTTGAGTTTTGCCATTTGCTGTTTTAATTGGCATTCAGTTATAAACCTTTTCTAAAATTCGTTATGATGGTCTTGAAGTTAACTTTTGAAAGTAATTTTGAATTATCATTATAAATCAGGCATATAAGAAATTCGCCATATTTAATTTGCCAAAGGAGCATTTATAAAAAATAAGAAAGTAATGTTTAACTATCAGGATTACCAATAATTGACTATGCTTGGAAATAATCCCAAATGTTTAAAGTATCTATGGGGGAGAAGTTTTTAGTTCATATCACTGCCCAATCCACAGCTGGAAAATAAAAAGTCTGAAAAAAATTTTTTCCAAATTTCAACAAAAATACTTATCGTCATCATCATAATCATCATCATATTCTGTTCAGGAGTATCACTGATCTTTAATACGAAAATCAAAACGTGAAGGACAAATGCTTCATTTCATTCGGGAAGAACTGCTATAGTATAAAGGAAAAAATACCATTTCAAATTATAAACATCAAACTCTATAAAACTATACATAAATCCACCGTAACACTGAAAATGTGTAAGCACCAAAGAGCGACATGCAAAATTTTGGGACCTTCCATATGGCAGAATCAAATAAATAAATCTTGTATATAAGAAATGCAGGAGACAATTATCTTCTATTCAAGCTTTCTTCCTTTAAAAGTGCTTTACAGAATAGCTTAACGATTTTACTCACACACAAACACACAAACATACACATACACAGGTACACAAAAGAACAGAAATTTTGGAAGCAATCAGACACACTCAAAAAAAAATGCGATTATATCTTTTCTGAATTGTTTTTCATTGTATACTTGAAAAACGACCTCACCGTATATTAACACACATGGTATGACAGAATTAAACAAAAGACTCTATTATAAATATTGCACATTTTCCTCGGTTCTGTGTCTGAAAGACTTCTTCCCTGTCTTCTTTGCTCTCTCCTCACCAATATGTGTTATTTCTTGTAAAAATTCACTCACTCAGTCTCTGGGATGAGCTCCTCAGAGAGGTCAGGTCCAAGTTAGGCAGGGTTCAGAGGAGCCCAAGAAACAAACAGCATTTGTACTTCCAGGGTAGATGGATGCTTAGAGGATACAGGGGCAGCAAGGGTCTGGCAATGTTCTGCCACCCATTTCTCAGACTGCGCACAGTTGACATCAGAAAACTCTAAAGCTCGTGCCCCCGCGAAAGTAACTGGAAGTTATTTCCAGAACCCTGAGCTGAAGTTTGTGGCTAAGATTCGTTGACCACAAATTCGGTGTCTATGTCTTCTTCAGATTATTATTTCATAAGACCCATGGCAGTTTCCCGTATGTCAGCGGCCACCCAGCACTGAGACTCTCTCCTGCCCAGCCTCCACGCTGCCCTCCCCAAATTCCCTCAGGCCCCAAGAGAGAACAGCGGCCCAAGGGAGCAGGCAGCACTTGGGTGCGTGAGAAGCACATCTGCAAGGTGTGAAGAGAGCTGCAGCCTCCGGGGCATTTGACTGCGGGCCTGGACGACTCAAATTAATAACATTTTTTCGTTTCTGTCTCGGCAATTACGCTGGAAGCTTTTTCCAGGGCCCTTCAAGGCCTCCTCGCTCTTTGATTGCCTCTGCCAGCTCCAGCCGCCCGGCGCAGCAGAGCTGCCTGCAGAGCAGCCTGCGGTTTCCATGGAGACGGTGCCTGCGTGGAGGGGGACAACGAGGCGGATGCCAAGTGGAGCAGCGCAACCTGACCGCAACACCACCGGCTCCCGAGGTCCTAAGGACAGACACGACAGCGAGCAGGTCAGGAAGGCCAAGGAAATGACGAGGCACGGAGTGGAAAACAGAGGCGAAAGAGACATGTCTGAAATTGGCACGTGTCTCTGGATACAACGCCCGCCTCCTACCAAAACGAAATATGAAAATCGGGGTTTCAAGTTTATTTAAGCAATGGTATATGTGCATACATATGCATGTGTGTATACACAGGAAAAATCTGATATGTCTTCTCTTAACATCTGGGAACAGCGTTTCTAGTAAAGTTAATTTTCATGGAAACATCAAAAAACAGCAAGACGGCTTTGAAGTGTGCGACCATTTTATTTGAGCGTGTTATCATAATATTTATTCCTCATCATGATTCATGCTTTATTCTGTGCCATTAATGAGACTTTGATATTCACTTCTTCTGACATTTATATGAAATCCTCAATTTTTATTTTATGTACAAGAAATCTGAAGCAAGTTTTGTGTCACTAATAAAAACAGTAGGCTGAGTAACTCCTAAAGGTAAAGGATATTTGTAAACTGCCCAATTCTCATTCAAAGGCTCCACAGACAGTTTTTTCCCTGCTGCGTTCAGGGCAGCTCAGCCCCATTCTGCTGGGCTTTCCTCCTCTCTCTTTAAAGTTGAGTGTGACCACATAATTCACTCTCCCTTCTGGGACAGGAATGAGTGACAGATGACTCAATTGTCCATGTCCCTTTCCCTACCTCAATGATCACTAAGAATGTGTTAAGACGTAAGAGCCATTAGCCTGGGCCCCTGAGTGACTAGGATTATCCAAATCTCTACTCGCAGCTTTCAATGACCCATGCCGAAGATGTCCCAATTTAGCTGATGAAACTAGGGGCTGCTTGTTAAAGCAGCATAACCCAGCTTATGGGAATGGATACTCAACCGTCTTGTTCAATCATAAAATATTGCAATTAAGACATTATGCTCATTAGAATGAGATACCCAAAGAATTTTGAGATTCTCTCTTTAAGGTGGTAGTCTGACAAGTTCACAGATGAAATACTCCATAGTGAATGAAAAACAAAATTTCTATAAGAGTTCACTTTGGGCTGAGGTTAAGACTAGAAGGCTTAATGCAAGAAAGTGGTATGTAAGACAGTGGCATTGAAGAATCAATAAACCGAGAAGGCCTTCTACCACAAATAAGCTGTGACAGCCTGTGACATACCATAAAGGGTCAACAACTATTAAGGTTGTTATTATTATTAAAGCAAGAAAAATGCAGGTCTTATAGTGTCAAGAGACTCTGCCTGGGTGGATCCAGTTGAATGTGAATTACAGAAAAACAACAAATAATTTTTGAGTATAAGTATAGACCATGCAAAATTTGGGATATATTTATGCTTAAAAAAAAAAAAAAAAGATTGTTTACCTGCAATTCCAATTTAACTACGTATCCTGTATTTTCTCTTGCTAAATTTAGCAACCATGGGTCTATCCTGGGGATTGCACGGGTTGTGTTCTTTGGCTAGTGGTGAGGCATTAAAAGTTATCAGTAAGATGATTCATCAAATAAAAACTAATTACATTTTTTTTTGGTTTTATAAATGGAACTAAAGATTCCCGCTTATTTTTTAAATGTTTTCAAAACAGATGACAATGCCCTTACTTCCACAGAAGCCACAAACAGAACAAAATATATTGAGAAACTTCACACATTTTGAGTTATCCATATCTTATCACTGTAATCATTGTCAAATAAAAAATGACTTTATTGCTTTTCTCGTAATTTTGAGAGTTTATTCTCCCTTCCCTTACTTCAACCATAAATCCACGATATGGATGATAAAACAAAGTTTATGCTTATCTACTATTTGTGAATTAAGAAATCAATTTGAATCTCAATTCTAAAATATTAGGACACAGGCCAAGCCTATTAAAAATCAAACAAAACTGTCCTTTACTGAGATCTTTAACACTTTAGCAGGTGTTTTAAAAACTTCTAGTGTTAAAAAATAGATTTGAAAACGAAATAACCTTTGTCTTTTATAATAGTTTTAGATTTACAGAAAAATTACAAAGATGGTACAGAGAATTCCCATATATCCCAGACCTGATTTTCCCCATCACAAACATCTTACATTAGTATGATATATTTGTTATAATTATTGACCCAGTACAGATATGCTATTATTAAGTAAAGTCCATACTTTATTCAGATTTACTTAATTTTCCTCTAAAATCCTTTTCCTGTTCCAGGATCCTATCCAGGTTGCGACACCACATTTAGACCTCATGTCTCTTGAGGTCCTCTTAGCTCTGATAATTTCTCAGACTTCTGTTGTTTTCCATGACCTTGAATGTTATGAAGACAACTGATCAGATATTTTACAGAATGTTCCTCATTTAGGATTTGCCTGATGTTTTTCTCACGAATGACTGGGCTATAGGTTTTGGGGAGGAAGCCACAAAAGTCAACTGCCATTTTCGAAACACCGTATCAAAGGTATAGATTTTTTTAATAGACATTTTTTATGAACTGCTTACTAATATTCTTAGAAACTCACATATTTTAATGCCCCCAATTTAGTTTTACCAGCATATCTAGTCTAAAGTAAACATATGCACAAGACTCAGGATCTTCAATCATTCTCGATGAATGGCATTTTAATATGGGTTCTAATATCATTTAGCATGATCATATGACACTTTAAAGTACAAAGGCAAAAAAAACAGATGAAGTTTAGAAAAAGGTCTCATGAAAATATTAGAACATTATATTCATTTGTCTTTTAATTAAATTCTAATTTAATAAATTAAATAAAATAAATAAATAATATATTTAAAAAATCTTAAAAGGCAGGGAAAACAGAATCACTGATGAAGAGGAGCTACGCTACCTATGGCAGAGCGACAGCGTCCATCCCACTCCCCAGGGCCAACACATCAGCTGACAGCTCTTTAAGTTTCTCAGGCATCTAAGTTCATTCTTCCCAGCCTTGCCAACCTTAATCCAACCAATGGTTCTCCCCATGACCCAAGAGCTGGCACATCTCCCTTGCTACTTGAAAACACAAGAAAATTTGACTCTCTCATTTGTTATTAACCCACTAAGTGGTGAATTTCAAGGGAAACTATGTAAATGTTATTTTGCAGTAATTAATTGACTCCTCAATTAATGAGGTTAATGATTAGGTTTAAATTGGCATTTTGTTGGTCAAAGGCAGCTACTGTTAGCAAGTGCATATGACCCTAATACTCTCGACAACACAGGGATGGAGGCCTCAACCTGTATTTATTTTCCAATTTCCCATAAAGACTCATAAACAGAAGCCTTCTCAAGGCACGAGCTACCTTGTAAACAATCAGGTGAGAGGCCCATTTCCTACTTTGTGAATGACTCGAAGTCAAAAGCTGAAATGATCACAAATCATGCTGAATGTCGAGAGTCCAGATGGATATTGCGAGAAGGGGCGAGAATGCCACCTTCCACCGAGCTCATGAGTATCCAGCATCCAGGCATGTACATCAATGGCACATTTTCTGTTAAAAACCCTCAGTCTGCTCCCCGAGACTAAACTGTGTCAGTGATTTTAAGACACGATATACAAACGGATTCAAAGTTAAAGATGTAGAAATACATAGCAAATATGTTGCTCCCAGAGAGAATCAATTTAATCCAAATCATTGCTTGAGTAGGCAGCAACGATTTAAACATCAAAGGCAACCACCTTAAAATACCCTTGTTAGGTAAGAGGAAACTCCTCAATCTAATGAAGCTACTGTAATAACTTCAAGTACTTTCTATGTGGAGGCTTTATATTTCAAAGACATACTCTGACTAAAGGCATAGCTAATTTAAATAAAAAGGGAATTTTTGTGATAGCGAAGTCCAAATATGAGATATGAAAGTTTATAGAAGCAAATATTTCATTTCCTGTTCATATTAACACTTTCTATATGAGAGGAAATAAACATAAACATGCAATTACTAAAATACCACTCCTGAAGTCATATAAATTGGCTTCTGATAGTTTGTTATGCAGCAATTTAAAAAATCCATATCCCTAACACATTAACCTTTGTTCTTTATGAAACAAATAACAAAATTTCCAACATATTTCATTCAATGCCTCATAGCAAGAGTGGCACTGGCTAATTCTGTAGTAATTTCAAATAATTAACTTTTCTTTCAGTTGGCAATATTCCAAATCATAGATGGTATCTTCAACTTAAACATGATGGAAAATGTAATATAAATTCATCTTCAGAAAATAAATCTAATTCTTATGATGATATATGATATTTTTCCCAGTTTTACCTATACTCATCAATATCTTCTTATAAAATGTCTTGATTAAAAACAAATATCCAGAAAGTATTCATTTAAATCAACATTCTCCTGTGTTTCATAGTCCACTACTTTTCTTTTGAGATAACAATTATTGTTCCATGAAAATATAAACTTTGTACAGCTCTATTTTTTTTGTTCTAAAAGTAAGCTTAATATCCTCCTGCAGCAAAATTCCTGGGATATTTGTATTCCATTTACTCCGAGATAATCTGCCTTTGATAAACAACCTGCTATACTTGAGGATGCCAGGAAATCACATGACGACTGGCTTGACAGGTGAAAGCATTGTATTAGATCTGCACATGGAAAAGAAGCAGCTTATTAACTAATCATCGTATTGATCTGACATTCATTCAGTGACAGATTATCTGTCTTCTATCTTTCTATTTCAACCTATTCTGTGATATGATTCAATGATTATTCTATATTAAAAATTTATCCTACCTAGACATCCACTTAGAAGCCAGCTATGCATTAATGCTCATGAGTTCCTATTTCTACTACATCAGTATAGATTTTAAAGTCATTTTAATGACCAACCTTCAAGGAGGTTGCATTCTAATAAGGGCAGACATGAAAACGAACTTGCAAACCAATAAATAAATGAGATGATTTTCAGTCCTCGGACATTTTGTGGTGAAGATAAAACAGGATAATTGTTAAGCAAGAAACCAAAAGGGATCTACTTTAGCAAGACGATCAGGAGACAAAAAGATGGCCAAAGAGGCTGCAGCCTAATAAAACCAGAGGGAGAGAAGGGGCAGATGAGGTAAGACAGGAAGAGGTTGGACCTTTTTCTGTTTGTCACCGTCAGGGTGATAAGATGTCAGTGGATGGAAAGGGAGCTCTCTGGCTGCCATGGGGACGAGCTGTCGGAAGCAGAGCAAAGGCAGGGTGGCCAGCCAGGAGCCTGCTGCAGAAATCCTGAGAAGATGACGGTGGCCTGGATCGGCATTTTAAGACTGAAGTCGACAAGAAGTGGGAGGTTCAACCAAGATGAGAGTATCTACGGAATTCGGAAAAATGCTTGCAGAAAAAACTACAGAATAACATACGCTGGTAAATACAGAAATGTGCATATTCCTTCTATCTAGCACATTGTTCTGTGTATCTGCCACATTCCATATTTTATAAATCAAAGCAGAACTTCTAAAGTGAACTGAATGATTTAAAAGCGAACTGAATGATATGAAATACTTTAAAGAATGACCCACATTATTGATCAGTAATTTCTATTTATTTAGAAACTAATTAATATCAAAGACCCCAAACCTGCCACTTTGGCACTGGGACCTTGCTGGTTTTTTCCTGTGGTCTCTGTTATGGATGGAATGTTTCTGCCCCCACCACCCCGTACCACAAAAAAATATATATATACATATACATACACATGGGGTTGGGGCATATATATATGTATATGTACGTATGTGTATATATATATGTATATGTACGTATGTGTGTATATATATATATATACATGTGTATATATATATACATATACAATAATATTACCAAAAGTACATATATTATATATATATATTAATAACACATATATATAGTATATGTGTATATATATATATGTATATATATACATATAGATATATATATATATATAATATTAATGCTGACATACATATATATATGCCCAACCCCCATGTGTGTGTGTGTGTACATATATATATACATGCATATATATATGTGTGTGTATACATATATGTGTGTGTGCGTGTGTGTGTGTGTGTGTGTGTGTATACCCCAACCCCAAATGTGAGAGTGTTTGGAGCTGGGTCTTGAGGAGGTAATTAGGGTTAGATTATGTAAGGAGATGAGGCCTTCATGAGTGGATTGGTGGTTTTATAAGAAAGAGATGCATGTATCAAGGAAAGGCGACATATGGCCACATATCGAGACACAGATAGAGGGTGGCCATCTACAAGACAGGAAGAGAGCCCTCAGCAGGAACCAAGTCAGCAGGCATCTTCGTCTTGGCCTTCCCGGCCTCTAGAACCATATCAAATACCACCAGTCTGTGGTATTTAGCTATGGCTTCCTGAGCTGACTAAGCCCATCTCTTGCAGTGTTTGCATTTAGTGAAATCAGGTTTCATTTAGTGAAACCAAAGTCAGGATGCAGCATCACAACATACAAGCCACTGGACGTGACTTCTCTAACTTCTGTGACTGAGAGGACATGGCATGTTCCTACATTTGGATTTAGGAAGTATTTCTGCCACTCAGCATGGTACTCGACTGTCCACTCAGTGCTACAGAGAAGTCTAAAGACCTGCTTTCAAAATGTTCTCTCTTCTCCTGGTGATCCACAGACGGCTTCGCAATTTCTTCTGACATAATGATATTCTCTATAATATCGCACATCTGCACATCGGCGACACCTGAAATCTCACAATGCATCTATATTTTTAAGCTTAATATGCACAGGCAGCTTAGCTTCTTGATATGTTGGAGGCAGACTTCTCCACGTGCCAGGAGAATCACTGCAAAGTGTTGAGTACCACGTGCATATACAGGGATAACTCACCCGCCTGGACTGCCCTTCTTAACACCGTATAACGGATATAGAAGCAGCCCTATCCTTTGCCAAATGACCAACGAAATCTATCCTCGAAGATACATCAGCAGTAACCACATACTTAACAAGGTTCTACTTATACAAAAACTATGCAGCAGAAAAATTGAAATTATTCCTATAGAATATAGGCGGCTATTTAACACAGAGCATGGGCATACATACAAACACACACATATAATACATGCGTACATACATACATACATACATACATTGAAAACTAAGAAGGTACAAATACAAAATGGAATTTTGCCTCATAGTGCACAAAGCAATTCACCCTAAAAAGTGAGAGGAAGGAAAGGCAATGGGCACCACACACAGCTGTGTAAACGTAAAGGGCATTGACGGAAACTATAAAAATAGCTGACTTCAAGGGCATCTTCTTTGGGTTAGAACTAAAAAGCTCATCCAGCCACCAAATCCTGGACCCGCCACATCTCACTTAGCTAGAATAATGAATAACTGCAAGGAACAGCGTGTATATTTAAACTCAGGTGAATATCAGCTAACGAGCTTTGGAAAATAACCGAACATGACAAAAGCTACTGTTGGCTCAAACATCTATTATGCTGCCTTCAAAACTCTGACCCTCACTTTGAGAAGATGAAATATGGTCTACGGCCATGCCACCCTGAACAAGCCCGATCCCATCTGATCTCGGAAGCTAAGCAGGGTCGGGCCTGGTTAGTACTTGGATGGGAGACCGCCAAGGAAGACCAGGTGTTGTAGGCGTAAAAAACAAAAAATAAGGGATTGTAAGCTGACAAGGTCCTTGCAATCTGTGAGGTCAACCAAGGGTCGCCTCGCCAAAAAGAAAAAAAGAAAAAGAAAAAAAAAGATAAAATATTGGAGAGCACTCGCAACAACTAAGATGCTATAAAACTTGAAGGAATAACTTTACTTATATTTCCTCCCACACCCTGTTCAACTCCAGATAGCACTTTATCAGGCTGTTACCCTGTTCTCCTACCTGCAGCTCTGTGTCACATGCCACCCTGTAGGTATAACTGTGCTGCTGTAAAATGCATGAGCTGTCAGGCCACCAGGAAGAAGCCACACACGCTCATATTCTTACACTGTGGAAACGTGAAGTATCTGTGTTTAGTACTGAAAGAGCTTGAGTCCCAGCAGCATTTCGTGCATTCTAACAGAACCGACACGGAGGAGAAGGGGAAGAATTTCAGAGATGTGATGGGAAATAAAGCTGCATGGCCACTTGAGTTTGAAATCCTAGTTTGAAAAGGATAGAACTATCTACCTTTCAACTAAGGGAAACGGCTAAACCACTCAGAGCGGGACAGATTATCTGGCTCTGGAGCAGCATGTGGCTTGATACTATTTACGACTTACCGCTTCTTCAGAACTTATATTCAGCCCAGTTCACTAACAGAATGGATCGATCGATGAACAACCAACCAGCCCATTAAAAGAGCTCTATTGCCGAAACGAGTTCAAGCTACCTGTTTCTTCTTGCTTAAAATTTACACCCTTTTTACCAGGTGTTAACCAAAACCCCGCCCCCTCGATCACAGCTTACCAAATCAAACTCAGTCTTCTGTGCCCACGGTCTCTATTGGCAGAGTTGAGAAAGGGATGTCACCCATCACCCAAGCAAGTGTCGATTTCTCCCAGCCATCTTTGTACCCCTGTCCTCTCACACTCTACTTCTTTCTAGGGTTCACATGTGTAAGCTAAGACCACCCCATGAATCCACTCAACTGCTGAAACAAGAAATATGGACACACTATGCAATTTCTCACATAACCCACTCTCAACTGCAGAAAGATGACTTGAGATTTATGACGGAAAAGGAGCCAAACCCGCTATAAGTGGAGAGCAGAACCATGATTAGCATCTCCTCTTGAGTGCCTAAAACTTTGCTCGTCACTCAGAAACATACTCAGTAAGGGATATTAACTGCCCTCCTGTACTTCCTGCAAAAGTTTTGAGACTGGGAAAGAAGTTTTTTTTCATGACTTACACATGATTTCTTCCTATTGGCAGGCTACAGTAAGACTGATAAGATTTCTCTGAAATTCCGTTCAAAGTATTTAAGGAAATATGCTCAAAAAATGGAAGCCAGCTATGGTTCACACTTCTAAAACTGTTCTGATAAAGCCTTCCAGGCGCCAGACTCGGCAGCTCACCAGGAGAGAAGATAATATTCTGGGGACATTTGTACAGACTTCAATCTCTGAGGAACAAGAGGGCTTCATTCTACTCCCCTTTTAAGCAGCGAATATCTGTAAAAAGGAAAAAAAAAAAAACAGAGGGAACTTTTTGAGCCAATTTGGTAGGACAGGACTTTTGAAGTGGTGTAAAGGAAAAACAGGAATTGCTTCCACTGATGGATGGATAAGAATTCTTCCCTTAGGCAACACCTGATGGCACATTTCACAAGCAAATACATTTACAACCATATTAGTAATGGAGACCAGACACTTCGTTTTACAGACAAGATAATCTTCGACCCAACTCATACTCATACACACACACACGCACACACACACGCAAACACACACAAACGCTCTTTCTGAACCACATCAAAAGTTCCAAGGAATATATATTATACTTAAATGCTTGCCATGATTATGCTTCCCAAAGCATTTTCGTATGAATTATCATATCACATTTATGCAAAAAAAAAAAAAATTGTGAATTTTGATCCCAATGAACTAAAGACAATACAGGCGCAGATGCGAGGTCTCAAGAGCAAGCTGGTACCGACCATTACTGGGATCCCAAAATATGGAATCCTAATCCCACCTCCCCTCCAGAGCACTGCAGCTCCCCAAACCCAAAACAAACCCAAAGCGAACAAATCATGAACCATTTTCGACAATGAAAACAGAAGTGCACATATAGCTCACAATGACCGTTTACCATGTGCCAACTATTGTCCTAGGATTTTAGGATCGATGATAAAAAAAATAAAAATAAAAATAAACACACAGACATTACCAAACAGCAAACAAACAGGACACACAGACGCTCATGGACATGGCCTATAGACTAATGGTTACCAGAGGGGAGAGGGGAGTGGGGTGGTGGGGTGTTGATGGGGTAAAAGGGGTCAAATATGTGGTGACAGAAAGAAATCTATGGGAAGTATACACTCAATGCAATATATATATGCCTTACTGTTGAATTGTATACCTGAAACACTGGATTTCGTTAACCAATGCCACCATAAAAAATAAATAAACAAACAAACAAACAAACAGGCATTACAAATATGGGCTGGAAGTGGGGAGAAGCATGGTCTTATGTGACTATGTGTATATACGCGTATCATATATCTAATATGTACCTGTGCATATGAAATGGAGAATCATACATTTGCTTGCGAATGGCATCCTGACTTACTCTTCCCGATGAACTTGAAGTACACAAAGAAGGTAAGGCACTATCGAAGGCCACACAGTGAAGTGATTAGAGCACACACAAAGAGCTTCCACCCGTGAGCCCCAGTCTGTCACACACACCTGGCCTTTCACACCGAGGTCCCTGAGCCTGTGCAGGTGTGTCATTATGCTTCATGTGGGGAAAGCGAAGGCCAGAATTAGAGGAAAAGATATGTCATCGTGATTATTTAACAGTGCAAACAGCTAAGGTGCTTGAGGTTCACTAATATATTAGGTTCTCTGCTGTGTATTTTAGGTCTATAGTCTCTTAATCTGCTCTCAAAACAACCCGAAGACACAGGACTTATTCTTCCCGTCTGTCAACAATGACATTCAGTAGTAACTTATTACTTGTTAAAAAAAAAAAAAAGGAACATTGAGATATGAACTCAATTTGAGTGCAACTATAGAGCTAATCCCTCCACCATTTGCTCCCCTGCTATAGTTACTAGTGAGACACACAAAATCGGGAAGCAAGAGAATGCTCCCTTAAAGAAGAACCCCCTTCGGAAAAGAATATACACCTAACTACAAGCTTTACCATTATGCTTTAAAAATAACAATGAAATGAGGAATCAACTGATAAAACATGGCAAAGGCTAATGCGATTGCTATAGGTAAACAACATACGCCAACAGCGAGGCAAACAAACCAGTTGAGAAGTGTGAAGACGATTCATGAAAGAATTAGGAGTGAGTGCATCATAAACTTTCGTCATATTTAACCTCAGTCATCTTCAAGGAGAAGCGAATTAAATCACAGGAAAATACAATTTTACCCCTATCTAATTAAAATTTGGGTTTTTGTCTGTTTGTTTGTTTGTTTGTTTTAATTGTAACACCCAGTGCTGTCGAATTCATGTGGGATCTGGCACATTCCTACCTTGTTGAAAGAAATATAAATTATATAACCTTTCTGAAGGACAACTTGACAAGCTACATCGACAGCCTTGAAAATATCAACTTCTAAGAAGTAATCTAGAGAAAAGAGCCTGATGGAAACGATTTACCTTTAATCACAGCATCATATATACGGCCGAAAAATGAAAATGCCATCAACCTCAAAAAAATAGCAAGTTACTGAAGTAAATGGTGTTACATAAAGGTAAGGAAAACGGACACTAAAAATGAATACCAATGAAAAGCCCCCTTATATGTTAAAAAGTAACAAAACAGAATATGAGAAATCTTCTAAATTAAAAATGTATATGGGTTAGCATTTTTGCTAAAAATAGAGTCATTTTTGGTGCCTGTGTTCATGCATGAACTTTAGTTTCTTATCATTTCTTTTTTTTTTAATTTTTAATAAGCTCGCACTACTTCTAAAGAGAAAAAAATATATTTTTCGAAAAAAGAATATTTCACTAATATGTTGTCGAGTTCTCAAGAAGACACTGAATTGCTACATCTATTCAATACATCCTAAATTTAAAAACGGAAAATGCAGGTGCGGTGCAGATTAAAATGCGTGTAACATATACTTCGGGAAGAACAAAATCTGTTAACTTTCAGTCGGGCACCAGGCTAAGTAACAAAATTCATACCCCAACAAATATAAAATATTCTATTCAAAAATTTAAAGGCATTTTTTTCCTGTGTAGTGATGTAGCGTATATCAAACTATGATATATCTGATGGAAAGATAATGTATAAAGACCAAAATATCTGAAACCCTGCCATAAACGCTATGCTCTTGTGTTTGTGTAGGTGTGTGGGAGGGTGTATATTCTGGGCATGATAGTCAATATACGTTTTTGCCTTGACATTCTTCTTGACATCAGTACCACAAATACTTCTCATAGAATTGACTTTTCTTTGAAAAGATAACTGATAGCTGCGTAAAACTCCTTTGGATAGAGGTGCTATAATATACCTTATACACCTACTATGGGCTTCGCCCGATTTTTTCCAACATAACTCAGGCCAGACAGTCTCACCACATGCTAGGAGCCCCAGACTTCCTGTACCACCCTTCATGATTTCTACTGTCTCTGAAACTGATCACGTGATGCCCACTGCATCTGCATGCCTTTATGAGCATCGTCCCGCCTCCTCACCCAGCAACTCTAAGAAAGCATGCTCGGCTCCAGTGAGGACTGTAATAAGAGAGTGAGGATGGTATAAGAGATGAGAGACTGATTTTTGGCTCTTTTATATGTGGGAGACTTGGTTTGCTGCCAAAGAAGTTGCTCTTCCTGGAAATTAAATTATTCTGTGTTACTAAAGGTAATAACGGCTCTGTTACTCCACAGTTTGAAAGTCCAAATAAAATATTTGAGAGAGAAGAATAAAATTTATTTTAAGAAGTGAGCTTTTTTTTTTAGGTGGAGTAGTCATGCTCAGAGTCCAATAAAACATTATGTCTATCTGGAAATTCAATTTTTTCCTTCCTTATTGACGGTGTCCACGATTGCTATTAAAAGTTAAAACGTTAAACGATAGGCAAACTCTAATTATCTACACTGAGGTAGAAAGTGCTATGGATAAAAGCTAGCCTAGATCATCATTTCTACATGGCTTGGGAAGTCAGATTTTGACTGTCCTTTTTATGCCCAATTCTCACTACTTCCAAAGCCATCCAATTACTGACAGTCAAAATCTAACATGAGGAGTAGGGAAGAAACACCGAGTGAGTTATTTTAAAGTTGGCAATACACAACTCAGATGAATTTCATGGACCATACTCTCTATAAATCAGCCAGGGCATCAGACACCCTCCTGATAATCCCTGATAGAATGTCAAAAGATCATGAAATATTTAAAGAGCTCAAGTACTAAGCAAAAATACTGTGAAAGCTACTATATCCAGAATTCACAACCAGAATTCTTTATAAACCATGTCAATGAGGAACACTTCTTCTCTACTTCTGATACTTCCTTCCAGGTAAAGGGAACTTAATTAATGTAACACTTCTGGCCTCTCTCCAGCCCTTCACTTTCCCTGACTCTGAAGAAGAAGAAAGGAAGGAGCAGCTTGGCTTGCTCCTCCTTCTTCCTCTGGAGATCTCCCTGCCTGTGGAAGGCAAGGCTTGGGCTCTAGGGCTCAGAAGCAGTTCTGTCCCTGTGGGGAGGAAGAAGCGGGGGAGGCGGGGAGGCCAAGGTCCTGGGATGTTGTTATCTGCCATCACACCAAGCTAGAGCTAATCAAAACTAATATTTCACCTACAGTGACCACTGCTTTATATTTTTTTCTTCCAATATCCCAACTTTTTCAGAAGCTGGAAGGGTTGGTAGAAGTGATATTTATTGAGATCCTTAAAGACACCAACTATCTACATTTCCACACATTTTATGAATTGAACGCATATACATAACTTTCTGCGATTTATGGCGTTGCATATTTAAATGAGAAAATATTACAATATGTATTATAAGATTATGAAGAGGCTCCTAAACCAAAAGAATCAATTATATAAAAGCTGTATATCAAGTGCATTTTTCTTAATACATATATAGTATCAAATTTCTAAGGACAGTGGTAATAATCACATTAAGCAAAAAATGTTATTAATGAGAAAACTCCAACCCCTACCTATGCAGGATAAATGTATTTACTAATTTTAATGATAGAATTAATGATTCTCATCATCTGATGCTATAAACTAAACATTTCGCTTACTAATACATTCTGTACTATTCGAAACTTGTAGAAATTTTGACACTTACATTTATTTTACCAAACATAATTGGCTCACCTGCCTATTTCATCCAAAAAGCAGAAAGGTCTTTTATTATAACATGTATTTTACTCTGGTAACTTATAATTGGCAGTTCCCACAACACATAAATTTGCATATTAATGACCATATTTATTGTCAAAATGTTTTTCAGTTGAAGATAAATTAGTCTCCTGTTGCACGGGTCACTTTCTGTCACAAATTTTAAGATACATTCAAGTGTTATTATCATAAAAATCATGTTGCAGAAGGACAGGGTTCCCCCTTGCAGGAGCTGCGCTAAATCAAACTCAGAGGCGATGGCACTTCGATGGAGCCACCGAGAGTGAAATGACGAGTAAAAATGACCATTTATTTTTTAAAAGGTACCAATATGCGCACATTTTTACTTTTTTCAAAAACTTGAGGCGGACTGGGGTGGGGCATTGTGGGTGTTCTCGCTATGTAATGAATTTAGCTGTTTAAAGTTTCTTTTCTTTGTCGCAATCATACTATGATGAGACCCATGCTCTGTAATTCAAAACAGAGCAGATATTTAACATGTGACCTCGCCGAGAGTGATGTTTATTAAAACGTCTATCGGATTCTTTGTACAATGTTAATCTTTTTAGAAAATTTAATCTTAATCAGGTAACAATATGATGCTATTAAGGGTATCAAAGTTCTGCCATTTCTATTAGATTAGAATCTTTTTTTTTTTTTAATAACAGTGCTGGAAGACACAATTTACTTCTCTGTGAGCTTAAATATTACCGTATTTTAAAACATAAAGGGCTGTTATGTTGCAGAGTAGAAAAACTGGTATATTTTATATACAAATAATAAATATTACAATAGGGGTAGGGTGAGAACATATCCATTTAATAGTCTTTGTCAGAGTACCCTATATACCATATTTTTATAATACATAAGTGAAGCATATTATCCATCTTTATAGATAAATATCTCTTGCGTTTCTATAAATGTTTACAATGTACGTGCCACTTACGTACTTACTTTATCCCAAAACCAATTTTTAGGGATACTGTCATATTGTACCCATTTTACAGCTGAAAAACACTATGCTAAAATCTGAGGATTACATAAATTGCCAAGGAAAAAGCTAAGAAGAGACAGAGCTAGGATCCACCCAAAACCAGTACCCTCGCCATGTCTAAGCACCTATCTGAAATAGAATCCAAAACAGCATTACATACATACATATATATATGTATAAATATACGTATATTTATATACACACATATACATATATGCGTATATATATAATTTATTCATTGTTGGGCAAAACTCAACATTTTCTCTAGAAATGTATTTGTGATTTAAAATGACAATTAATGGAATAAGTTTCAAGATATGAAATTCCTTTTATGTATAACTTTCCAGGACTCTCGCAAGGGGATACAGGTGAATATTTGTCCATGACGGAAAGCTTCTGGGAAGTACAATTTTACTTATTTAGTCATTATTCCCAATTTGTCAAAAACTAATTGATACAGAGTATAACTTCAACACTCTAATAAAGCTAAGACATTTCCTACAAATCAATTAACCCTGATATGGAGCTTGAAATTACACTTAACAGCTATGTGATCAAAAGGTAAGCAACTGGAAGCGTCATAACTGCACATTTTTGATATGAGTCTTGACGTTTTAAATGGACTAAAGGCACAGTATGATAAAATACTTCTGTGAGTTTCCTGGGTTGGAGGTACTGTTTGTGAGTATAATTGGATTCATTAAACCCAACAAGGCAATTTATTTCATCAGTAGGCTAGATTGGCAGACAATATGAAAGAAACTATTTATCTACAGCATGTTTAATATTTTACATTAATATAAAAAGCTGTTGCTTTGGCATATAATCAGATAAACTTGACGCCAGCAACAAGTATCATGAACTATTTCCACTCGAATTAACTATTCACACACATCCACATAACACTCACCACAAAGCCGTCAAAAAACTGAGGCCCTGAGGACACGCTCGGAATATGGATTACAAAAACCATCATGGAAGCCAACTGAAGAATTTGGCTTGCGAGTGTATTTCTGACTTGTAAATCTGCCAGCAAAGAACCATTGTACCAAATCTTCCACAGAAGTACTGGATTTAAAAACATTTCCTCTCGGTATTTGTTCATCCTCTAAATGATGATATTCAGGTTTAAGTACTCTCGGCTATGTGGCATCTTTTAAACATAAAAGCCTTTATTTCAAAAATTGAAACTTTTAGGAAAAGTGATACTAGCATCGCCAATTTTCTACTTAAGAAGTGAAAATGATGTTGACACAGAGAAACAACCATAAACGGGTGTCCCTATCTTCTGTGCATAATTATGAGAAAAAGGAGAAAAAAGAATACTTTTGACAAAGGTCCCTATTTTAGTTCAACTGGCTTGTTGCAACCAGATGCATTGATCCACACAAAGCATACTGGACATTGTGGACAAATTGCAATAAATTAATTTAAATGTTAACTTTAATGCTTTTTTCATAATGACAACCTGGTGAAATCACTCTGAACTCTTCACCAACTCCACATCAACACACACCATATAAAAGAGAACTATGACAAAGCACTACGGTAACTAGCAAGTTCTATGACATTTGCAGGAAGAGAGCACTGCATATTCAATTACATGTCAAAAGTAATGTTAGATTTGAGACTCCATTTACTTCATTTTTAATTTTAACGGTCACTCTAAAAGTGATGATATCCTTAGAAATTATTTAACATAACTATGAATTGCATTTTCCAACTAATATCATTTGAATTTCATTTTTCTCTCTGATGAACCGTTTTACTGGGAGAAAGAACTGGCCTGTATTCTATTGTGAAAGATAGGAAGTTGATAGAAATACTGTAATTTGACAGTGCATGACTTTTATTACCAACAATGAAAACAGGGACTTCTCTAATGATTAGGTTACACAACGATGCAAACATACACCAAATTAAATAACCCCTTCCACAAAACTGACAATTTTATTAAAGCCGCAGCCTCATGTACTTACTACAATTGCCATTCAATCAGGTACTATCATTTTCAACCCACGACATAACATAAAACTCATATATACATGTTGTTTTTCCCATGCCTCTCAGCTGCTCTCTGCCTGCGCTCATAGGTACAGGACAATATCTACTAAGCCCTTAAGAAATGTGCTTAAAACTGAAACAGCGGACTCAAGAGGAAAACAAAAATAAACATATACTTCACATACTGCTTGTTTTAAAAATATATATATTAAAACAATGCAATGAGCACAACAGTGTGTTCCAAGGGCTCCCGAAAAGTTCTCTGAATGTGAACAAGGTGAAATTAAAGCAATATTGGTAATAAAAAAAAAAAAAACTAATCACGGGACCTATATGGACCCTCCCAGTCTTTCTGCAACCCTAAGACTTGTTAGCTGTCTAATTACAGGCCTCCCCAATTTCAACATCTGACTCCAAATATAACCATCTTCAATTCAAGCCCCGATATCCTGTAACCCACAGAACAGTAAGGATGCTACTAAACATTTTCCCCAAAAACAGTGAAAATGGATTCTGCATATGGCAAAGAGATTTCACAGCAGTTTCAAGCCTCTAGTCCATAGGAGAGGATGCTCGCCCTACCTGTCATACTTCTCATTAGAGCGAGCCCCCAGAATCAGGCGCAGTTTCATCCCTGTAATTCCATATGAGTCATATCAGAGACTTCATGGGATTTTAGAAGTGGTGCAGCTCCAAAGCCTTTTAATCCTGTAGGTGAATTACTAACAGCAAAGAGATGGACCCAACTGCCATCGGTAGCTCCTGATGTAGGGTGCACATGATGAGCTAACGCAGGTAGTTTCAGCACCCCTATTTCCACAGTAGTCCTTGCAGAAAATTCACAGCGTTTTAAATATCGGTCACAGTTCCTAAAAGTGAAAAATCTATGCATGTCAGGCCCAATACTATGCTTATAACATGTCCCTTTCCTAAACCACTGACTTGATAACATTAGGCATGCATGTTAATAACACCTTTCAGAGCCAAAGCAAATCAGATCAGTTCAACTGAAGCACACAGTAAGGTGGGGAGGGGGGGCGGACACCTTGGAACTACAATCTGCCCTTTTCTCTTTTCCCACACCCCTGACCCCCACGTTTACAGCGAGACACAACTTTCGGCATTTTGGAAGTAACTGTCCTTTGTGGGAACCACATACAACACACACCCCAACAATCCCTACGACTACCACACAGCCCCGGGAGGCGGCACCGCGTCTCTAACGACTTAATTCTGAACACAGTGGCTCCAACCAGCTGAGTAGCAATCGATGGAAACACATCACACACCAGAATAGGAAGACGGTGGGCAGAAAAGCAAAGCAGCTTTTCTTGTGGCCATTCGTTAGCGACCTCTCGAATATCGCACCGCCGTCTCCCGCTTTCCAAACCTGGGTGTCAGGCGGCGCTCTCCAGAGCCTCGCTGCCTATTGTCAGGACGCAGAAGCCCCCGAAACCTGTGAATCGAGCTGAAAACGCTCGCTCTGAAACCGCTAAATATAGACCAAAGGGGCTCTGAGTCTGGCAAGCAGCGGGAGACTGAAGAAACGGCCATGGACGCATATGACTAAGTATTTCCATTTCGTTCTAGCCAAACATCGTAATGACATTGAACATAAGGGCAAAAGACTGGAGGGAAGTCCTCCCCGCCCCCACCCCGTCTTCTCCTGTCTATGAGGGACGTCATAAACGCCACGGGTATGTTCTGGAGGGTGGCGGGGAGCAGGCTTGTTGGTGTTGCCCTATATACGCCTGCTCCGGGGGAGACGGGTGGCAGGGAGGGGGAGCACGCAGAGGAGCCACTTGGTAACCGCTCCAAGAAAGGCGCTAACCTGGGTCCCCATTCCAGGCAGAGCCGTCTTCCGAAAGCGGACCCCGCGCGATCGCGGTCCTCCCCCGGCTGGCAGGACCACGCAGCAGTCGCTGCCACCAGCCGGCCGGGAGCCGAGGACCAACCACCACCCCCCCCACACCCCCCCACCTCCTCCGCCAGCACCTCCACCCCCGGCGGCGAGGAGCAGGAGGAGGGCGAGCGGGAGGAGGATGCGCCTGGCCCCGGCAGCCCCGCGCGGGCAACTCACCCAACGGCGCGGCGCCCGACTGCTTCCTCGCGAACATGCACCCGCCGCCGGCGACAGCTCCTCGGTCCGGGGAAAGGCGTGCGCGCCGCCGCCCGGCTTCAGGGCAAGGTCCTGACCTTGCCCAACTGCAGCATCCTCCGCTTTTGTTGTCTGAGCGCGGCCGCGGGACGAGCGGCGCCGGCGGGGAGCAGGGGCGAGCGCCGCGGGGGAGAGGCGGCTCCCGACGCGAGTGCGCGGCGCCCGGCCCGGCGGCCGCTCAGAGCGCGCCGAGCGCAGCGCCCCCTGCCCGGCTCCACCGGCTCCGCGGGCTCCGCGGGCTCGGGGCTGCTCCGGGCTGCGCCGGGCTCCGGGCTCCGGGCGCCGTCGCCGCCTCTGCGGCCGGCACAGCTGCGAGAGCCGCCGCCGCCGCCGCGCCCGCTGCTCCGCTCGGCCGGCTGCTGCCGCGGGCGCGAGCCTGGGGCCGCCGCGGCGCCCGGCGCCGAGCGCTCCCGTGCTGCGCCCCGCGCGCGGCCCGCGCCACCTGTGCCGCCGCCGCCGCCGCCGCCGCCGCCGAGGGCGAGGCTCCTCCCGCGGCGCGCGGCAGCCTCAGCCTCCACCTATGCCTCGGCGGCCGGCTCGGGCGCCCGGCGAGTGAGCAGGCGTCCGCCCCGCCGCCCAAACCTGCCCTGGGCGCCGAGCATGCCCAGTGCCGCCGCGAGAGCGCGGCGCCTCGCCGTGCGCACTCCACTTCTGGTTTTCGCGGCAGCAGCAACAGCAGCAGCAGCAGCAGCAGCGGCAGCAGCAGAGGAGAGGGGAGGAGGCCGCGGGGCGGGAGAGGGCCGAGCATCCTTGAGAACGCACACCCTGGCCCTGGGAGGAGTGGATGCTCGGGAACCTGGCGAGAGCTGACAGGGCCCAGGGGAAGGCCTGGGACCCTGGACTGACCGGTTCTCAAAGGGCCGGGTCCTTCACTCACGTGCAAGATGCTGACAGTTAATTGTGGTGGGGCAGCTGTCAGCCTGCAAACAATGGGGCAAGGGCGGTGGGGGGTCTAGAAGAGCTTGTGTGCATCATTGGGGGCGGGGGTCACGCGGAATGGGCCTGCCGCTGCGTGCAGGTGGATGCTCTCAGATCCTGTGGTTCTAGAGCAGGGGACCGTCTTTCTCACAGAGCACGTCCAATCTTAACAGTCACCTCCACTGCTCAGATTAAACACGCTCTTCCTGGATGGAGACACTTTCTCTTTAAACAAAATTCCTATGGTTTTGAATCTGGAATGGATGTAAACGTCCTGCAAGGAAGACCCTTGTCCCCTCTGGAACTGGGATAGATGGCAGGAATAAGTTCTCCTCCTCCTCCTTGTGTGCCCCTCTTCCTTCCTTACCCTTCCGCACTTCTTCCTCCTCTCCCAGGCTAAAATGGACACCCTCACCTGGTCCTTTCCCATAGCCTTCCTATACAGCCTGCATTGTTCTCTTCATTTTCAGATTGGTTTTATCTTCCACCCCGTGGTTTGACAGTTCACTGACTAGATCGGGACGTCTCTGTGCCTCTCTCGCTATGAAATACAGCGAGTAACATCACCGTAGTGAACGGTCAAAGTCTGCTGTGTACCAAGGAAGTCCTCTGGGCCTTCACTCGTGTACCTCTGTTTCAGAAGTCACGGCGGGGCTCACCTCTCCTGCGATTACAAGACGTGAGCTGGCAGAGCGCAGCGTGCGCGGGGGCCAGGGCAAATGGCCTTCCTAAAGAGGCCTCAGCTCACGGTCCCTGATGCTGTGGATCCCAGGCTGGCTGGGGTTGTGATCTTCCCACTCCACCCCTCCCCAGAGCTGATTTCTGAGACCCAGATAAGCACGACAGAATACAAGGGGATTTGGGGACTGATGAGACGCAGGGGGGGAAAATAAAAATAAAAGCTTCTCTTTTGTGTCAGAAGACATCATCCAAAAAGTCAAATGACTCGATTACTAATTCAGGACTATTCTTTCTTATACTTTGGAGTAAGTGAAAATATAATTTGGAGTAAGAGCAAAAGAGAAAAGTTTTAGGTTAAATAGGTAGAAATAGAAGCAAAACGCAGCAGATTAGGCAAGGACTGTTGACTAATGCAAATGTCCATCTTTAACCCTCCTACGCCAGGGCTGGACTTGCATATTCAGGCTTGGTCTGGCCTCCCAAAGGCGTACTCCGGCCTAGCTCCAAGTTCAAAAGCTGGCCCCCTATTGAAATAGGCTCGATTCCTGTGAGGGAAGACACTGCAGGACCATTTTCCAGCACATGTTAAACTATATTTTTTTTATTTCAGTTGTCAGAAAGGCAGTTCAATTACTGTGGAGTACTTGGTACAAGATGAATTAGCAGCACTGTATCCATTAGGCCACATTACATTTTAAAGGACTCTCTCTGTTCCCACCTTTGCTTTGGTCAGTTTTTTTGTTTGTTTGTTTGTTTGTTTGTTTGTTTAATCTGTACTACTCTGTGCATCTTTTAACTCATTTGGGGGTGGAGGTTGTTGAGAGGAGGTCAGTTACATTTTGGATTAAATTTGAAGTAGATACGTAGAGAGACTATCCACAGAAGGTATATGTCTTTTATGGCTATATAGATCTAAGTTAAACACTTTTTTAAAGTATTTTAGTTATTTTTGTGATGAACAATGGCAAATCTTATTTTCTAACTGTAATACTTGGAAATGACCCAGAGCCAGTCCCTGTACCCTCTCCAGAGGGTGGGCAAGGTGGGTATTTAAGGAAATCAGTGATGCCCTGGACGACTTTGATTTAATTCTGTCTGTGCCTGACTTCATTGGGACATTTGTGATTTCTAGTCTTCCAAAATAATTTGTAATTTAAGATATTATTATTAAATTCCCTGTTAGATAATATTAAAAAATAAAGTGAAAAGATCATGTGTAGTGTCAGATCTTGGAACGACTCACTGCTGCCATCTTTTGCCTCGTGTTTCTGATAGTTCCTGTAAAAAGGAATAGTCTGAATTCCCCAATTCGATAGAAGACCAGAAAATTAATAGCTTATTATTCTCAAATTATAGAAGTCAACACTAAATGAGAAATATTTATTGTTCTCTTTTGTAACAATAAAATTATGTGATACAGAAATCACGTCTAACATACTAAGTCCCATATCTCTTGATTTTTAAAGTCACTTCTCAAAATTTGAAGCAAATTTTTTTTGGAAGTATATTTTTTTTTGGAAGTATATTTCCACATTTATATATGGAAGTATAATTTTAGGAATAAAACCTAATGATTCAATATATTTTTATGAATTCACATATCATATTTTATAGTTCAAATTATGCCAATTGTAGGAGAGCGACATCCTTGTTTGATTCAAAGCAATTTAAATACAGCACTGTATCACTGCTGAGGTTCAAATAAAAGATAATATTTCTGTCATGTTTAAAGTGAATTATTTATTGATAAACAAATGGAAGTTTCTCTTGTTGGGAAATTAAACTATGCGATTGTTGTTGCTGTTTTACATTTAAATAAGGGGAGTGATGACACGCCTTTAAAATTTACAATTTAAATTTTAAATCAAAGTCTCTGGAATAGTAACACAGTAGTGTCATAATAACTATGTATATATTGGAGGACTAATAAACACTGCTATTGGTCATAAAAATATGCATTCGTTACTGGAAAATGTTACTCTTTTTAAAGACTTTTGAAATAGTTAACTAATTTGAATTAACCATTTTAGTTAAGATCAATGTGTAGGTTATTTCTCTATTTGACTCGAAACTTCACATTTTCACACAAACTAGCTTTTCCTACAGCTACTCCTCTGTGTGGTATCATTCATTGATTCATTATTTGCTAGCAAATGTTTATTGAGCTTCTACTGTGGTTCAGACACCAGGCAAAATTTGGAGAATCGGTAGTGAACAATAGACTAGAAGACAAAATCCCTGTCTCCATGCAATTTAATTATAAGTTGGGGATGTCAGGTGATGGAAGGAAAGGAAGCACACTGACGAGGTAACCACACCCCAAATCCTCATTTCCTTCTAATTGTCTCTATGCCATAGGGTGCTGACAATTCTTTGATTCAACTCCTTTCCTTCCAAGTGCTCTCATTGCTCTTGCCTTTTCAAAGGGCTTTTGTTTTTATGCCAGGACACAGGCAGCGTGGTGAGAAAGTATGATCTGAAGAGCTGAAGCAAAGGAGGGTGAGGGGGAACAGAGTGTGTTCAGTAGTGGCTGAGGTTCTTGGAGATGCAATGGAACCAGGAGTAAACTCAGTGAAAAAAATCAGAGAGCAAGGGGGTGGTGTCCAGTGAAGTCCCCCTACATGAGTGAGAAGTCACAACCTGGTACTAAAATGTTGAGATTCAGTGTAGGCTGATCAGGCATAGAGCAGGTTCAGCATTATTGATCAGAAGTCGACAGTGAGTCAGAAGCCTAGGTTGACGGGCATTGTTGGATTGCATAAACATGTAAAGAAGACAAAATGTGGAGGGTAAAGCTTGGCACAGAGTCCTAATTATAGGATTAAGGGTTAGGATTAGGGTTAGAGTTAGGGTTAGGGTTTAGGGTTAGGCTTTAGGGTCCATATCATTGTCATTGTATTGTTTTGCTTTAGAACTTAGATCTGGCCTTTTAGATTCCTTTATCCTCTAGTTTTTCAATTCACTCTTTTGATTAAGCCAAACATTCTGATTAAGCCAAAGTTACTGCCGGTCACCTTCCCAATATCTATCCTACCCATCTTCCTTTTGTAGAGGACCAATTTTATGCAGAGTGGCATGTGACCACCTATAAGACATTTCCCAGCCTCTCTTGCTGCTATGCGTAGTCAGTGACACAAACATGAGAGCAGTTCGTGTGAACGTGGAGCTCTCACTGCTTCTTGTTCCTTCCTTCTTCCTACAGTCTGGATTGCAGACTGCAGGACAGACTTGGACCTGCCACATCGCAACTGTGCATTGTCCATGACAGTGACAGCCACAGACGGAAGGTGGCTGAGTCTAAGATAGAAGGAGCCCAAGATTTTGAAAATTCCTGGAGCCATTGTACTAGCTTGGGACTTCTGCTCCCTGACTTCTTATTATGAGATGAAAATTAACATTCATTTTCTTAAGCCATGGTAGTTGGTTTCCACTATGTGCAGCCAAATGTAATCTTGGATATAAGCATTCTGTAATTTCTCCCCTCTGCTTATTACAGCTGTATCACTTTAAATACTTCCCTTGTAGTATATTTTATATAAATTTTTTTTAAAAAAATTTAATGAAATGAGTACATGAGTGTGGTCCGAAATCATATGTACTAGAGGATAACTCAGTGAGTGACATGAAATTATTGTCACTGACCCGTAAATGAAGTCAAGTTCAAAGTTTCACATACTGAGTCAAACCTACATCGCTCAATGATTTTTCCACTATCTCCCAAAATAAAGAACTCATTTTCAATCACTTGTTTTTTTAATGTTTTCTACACATTCCAGTATTATTGTCAAGGTTGTAAATAGTGCACACACACTCTGAAATCAATTTACTCATTAAAACCCTTAAAGCCCCATTTTATTACCTATAAGATAAGCAAAATATTGTCTCTTAGATCGTGGTGAGGATTCAGCGAATGAGTCAATCTATGGCAAACAAATGGCACTACATCTGTCACATAACGAGCCACTAATAAATTACGGCTAATATCAGTGACGACATTAGAATGTCCTTTTACTTTTGCCGTTTTAGCTGTAATACAAAAGTACACTTATTTTCTGATTTCACCTATCTTATTCAGTCATCAAAACACAGAGGCGATACCATCTTGTCAATGAATAATTTTCATACTCATTTTTTCCTTATAAACATTAACTGAATTTTTTTCCACATGCCGATAATTGTAACTTGCAGACTAATGATGAGAGTTTACACTGATCTTCATTGTGTAAACCGGTTGTGTTTATTGCTTTCACTGAATTTTTAGGAATTTTATATAACATTCAGACTAAGGTCAAGTGGCTTCTCTATTGGTTATATTTCTTGATGGTATATATCTTTCTATGGTTTGATTGGCTGTTCCATGCAATTTATCACTTTAGTTTATCTGTTGATAATAATGTTATCAAATAGTTCCCGTTTCTCTCAGATTTTTGTCTGTGTGTGTAAAATATATACATGGCTAGTTATATTTTATATTTCTTCCACTCAAATTCATTTTATTTTATATAATTGTTTTCTCCCTGAAGAATTGTCAGGGATAAAAACTTCTTAATAAAATTTCCAAATAAGTAAGCATTAAGTTTATGTAACTATTTTGTTAAACGTTCCTTTTGCTTATTATACAAGCAAGAAATTCTCATCAAAAATAATTAGAAAATTCAGAAAATTATGGGAAAAATAATATTCTCGTGACCCAGAACTAAAGCATTTTGATTGAATTGTAATACACAAATGTACATTCTCTCATTCAGTTAAAATTCTATTTCTGTAATTTTCTCGTTTCATTTTTTATGACTACACTTTTCTATTCTAAGGTTAGATCATTCTCTATACAGCCAATTTTCTATTTACACATTTTGGCTGCTATTACATGATTTCTCCCATGATAATAAAGATTCAATTAAGATTTTCTCAAATTGTTTCAAACAATAAACACCCCAATTGAAAAATAGACCAAACTTCTATTTCTGGATTAAATGGAATTATCTGTGGCAGCTCAAAGTTTCTACTGAAGTTAATCGAGAAATTAATTCTTGAATAAAAAATGAAAATATATCTCTAAAGTATCAGAATCTTTGGAAGCACAGAAGGACCAGAGGAGCCAAAATTCTGCACAGGAGAGGATGTGGAGGTTGAATTGATGCTGTAGATCTGCCTTTTCCCTGGAAACCTTTGCCAACTCCGGATGTAATGAAAGAGGCTGAGATTTGAGACTTTTCCTGGGCAGAGGGCCACTGTTGGAGACACAGATGCCAGTAGAGGTTTTGCTGGTCTCAAAGGACTTCAAATTAAAATCTGATCAAGATCGCAGTGAGTAGGAAGAAACAAAACTGAGACTGAAAAAATGGCTGGTTTTCTCTTCAAAATTTTGCTAATTTCTGAAGCTGCACAAGGCTACAAAGTTAAGCCTTTAAATTTCAGAATGTAATTTTCAGAGTCTTGCTGTGCAGAAGAGGAAAGCTTTTGCATTCAGGACCTTGGGATAGAGACCTTGGGAAACACATCAGTTAAAGTCCCCAGAAGTTGCTCTCTGAGAGCTGGGAAAGACAGAGGCAGGTGGGCATTTATTAGTACTGTGGCCCAGCTCAATTCAGCTAAGTTCCTGATTGGATTAGAAGTGACCAGGAAAGAGTGAATTCTTGGCAAACTTCCACAGTCATTTAATATAGAGTGTCCAGCGTTCAGTAATAGTTATATAAGAATAGGAACAAATGGCCAATAACAAATATGTAATAGAAATAGACCCATAGGTGATGTAGATATTGGCATTAGCAGATAAGTTACTTAAAAGAACTGATCAACATGTTCAAGAGAATATGGGAATGTAGGAAGAGATAGAGGGAAAAAATATGAAAAAGAAATAGATAAATTTACCAGAAAGTTAGGATCTATGAGAAAGAATCCCCTGGGAAGAACTTGAAAATAAAATAACAATTTTAATAATAAATTTTATTTAGCCCGTTATGTAAAAATATTGTTAAGTACACATGTAATATGTGACAAAATTAACCATATGCTGGATTATAAGGCAAGTCACAAGTTTGACATGATTGGAATCATTCAGAGTATATTCTCAGACAACAGTGGAATTCAGTCAAAAATTAATAACTAAGGTGATATAGAAAAGAAAAAATTCTTCTATTAGGAACTCGATCTATACTACTTCAATATAAATCTACTTTAAAAAGTTGAATTATTTTCACATAAAATATAAACAACATACGTATATCAAAACCTGTGAGAGGCAACTAAAACAGTGTTTCCAGGATCTACAAAGTCTATCATGTCACATACAAAATATATAACTGCAATAAGTCACAGGCATTGTGAACAAGAGCCAATGTGAGGCTGCTATCCTTGAGACAGACAAAGTATGAAAAGGATACCCTTCCTATAAACGGCTCTCTTCCAAAGAAAAAATTCTGGGGTGTGGCGCATTTATGTAGAATGCAAGCAAGAGAGGTAGTTTCTCTGGACAGTGAGGGCAGAAATTAGAATTTGGGGTTATTAAGGTGGCTGTGATGTAGGAGAGAGGGAACTGGAGAAGGAGGATCATCCAGAGAAAAATCCAGGAGTTTCCATAGAAATCCCTCTTGGGAGCGTAAGAAAAAGCTTGGTAAGAAGCAATTACTGGGGAGCAATGAGCTGAGCAGAAATTCTGGGACTTGTTCAGTACTATGGAGCCTGATGACCAGGCCCAACCAGATCAGATAGGAGAATGTTTACAAAAGAGTCAAAGATTGAGCTGCGAAACCAGATCTGATAAGAGTATGTGGCCTAAATCGTGTTCCCTCAAAATCCATACGTTGAACCCCTAAATCCCCGGTGTGACTATATTTAAAGATAGGGCCTCTACAGAGATCATTAAGGTTAAATGAGGTTATAACATGGGGCCTTAAAACTAATAGGACTGGTGTCCTTATAAGAAGAAGCAGAGACACCAGAGATAAGGCCATGTGAGAACTCAGAGAGAAGGCGGCAGTATGCAAGCCAAGGAGAGAGACTTCATAGAAACGCAGCCTGCTGACACCTTGATCTTGGGCTTCCAGCCACCAGAACTGTAAGAAAATAAATTTCTGTTATTTAAGGCACCGAATCTGTGTGATTTTGTTATGGCAGCCCCAGCAAACTAATATTATAATAATAATAATAATAATAATAATAATAATAAAGGCTAGCTACATTTTAGAATTGAAGGCTACAACCTAGAAGTATGTGGGGAAAACACTGTAGTAGGCCTTTTTAAAGAAAACCTAAAACCAGGGCCTGGCACATCAATGTATTTCATTGGCACTTTGCTCTTTGTCAACATAAGATTCAATACTTTTGAGGAAAAATAACATAACCCAGTGCCTATTCAAGACAGTCTCTAAAAATTTCAGAATACATTAAAAAAGCATATTAGGTATGGAAGAAAAAAAGGAAAAATAACAATATAAAGAAAGAAGGAAAAGGACTCATAAAAAATTTGTTGAACATTAATGATTTAAAGAACTCTTAAAAGCAAGTAGTGAAAAACGATACTTTACATAGAGGAAAAGAACAGTTACGGAAAACCATAAATTTCTCAAAATCAGTTATGAAAGCATAAAACAATGGAACAAAATCCTTTAAATGTGAAAGAAAAGAATATCAACCCAGAATTTAAAAATATCCTTTAGGCATGATGGCACAATAAAGACATCTTGAAATGAAAGGAAACAAGTAAAATTTATTGCTAGCTTCTTGCTCTAATAGAAAAGTATAGGAAGTTCTTCAGGTGATAGAGAAGGAAATCACGGGAAAATCTGTTACTTTAGGAAATAAGGAAGAGCAACAGAAATAAGAAGTATCCAGGTCAATATAAAAGATTATATTCTTCTCTTAAGTTTGGTTAGATACAGCATATGTGATTATTTAAAACAACAAATTTAACATTGTCTTGTGTGGTTTCCGATACATAGTTATAACACATTTAGCAACTATAACATATGTGTTAGTTGGAGTAAGGTAAAAGTGACTTACATGGTTACCAGCCTTCTATATCTTCATTAAAGTGTTATTTCCTCCAGTAACATATGATAAAATAATACAGGAAGATATTGGTAGAAATATTTAACAATTTAAATAGAATATTAAAAATCTTCAAGTAGTCTAAAGTAAGGCAGACAAGGCGAAGCAGAGGACCTGAAAATAAGGGACAAACAGAAATAGAAAATAAAATGGTCCATCTAAATTCAGCCTTATTAATAATTGTGTTAAATGTTAATAGTTGAAACGCTCCATTTCAAAGGAAGATGTTGACAGGTCGATTAACAAGGAAGACCCTACTGTGTGAGGACTACTAGAAGCTAAAGGCAAAGGCAAAATTATATGAAAGTAAGAATGGAAAAAGATACTACCCTGTAAAAGCAAGCACAAGAATGCTTAGGGAAAAAGCACATATGGAAGTTGACCATATGGTAAGTGACTTCCTTATACTGAATGGTGTCCCAGGAGAGTTGGGATGTACCACCAGGCGGGGGCTGCTGGTCTACCCAGGGAGCTTCTGTGGCCTTTTTCAGGTCCCAATTCCTAAACTGGATGGCGGGTAAATAGATGTTTGTTATTTTTATTCTTTTTAACTTATAAATATGCTGTATCTTGATTTAATCTTAAAATTACTGATTGTGCATGTGGCTATGGAGTAATTATAATACCTAAATATAAATATGTAAAATACATAAAAGTAAGAAAAATGTAGTCATAGAAATAAGTTTAGAAATAATAGACACAATTTAAATAGCTTTGAAATGCCAATATTCCCCTATCAAATTTTCTGTCTTCTTCAGTTACAATAGTCAGTGTTGGTTAGAACGGAGAGATGCTAATGAAATACACATCGTCATAACGGTTTTATATCATAACAGCGGCTACTTTGCAATATATGTCAAGATTCTGAAAAACATTCAAAACTTACTCTGTGCAAAATGTTTCTGAAGGACTCATTTTCTTTTTATTAAGCAGGTCATGGGAAACACAGTTAAACCTTTCTTTGATAACTTAGAGCAATAATGTAAATGTTAATGCACTTAGATACTGTGATAGTCTCAGGTGTCATTACAAGGCCAATAATAAATGACCCTGGTCTCTGAACATTTAGCAATCGCCAAGCAAGAGCTTATCTATATAGGTTACTTGAGTGTCTTTGCTTTCAAGCTACACACACACACACACACACTTACGCATTACACGCTACACACGCACCAACATCAAAATTCCTCTCTCCTTTTTGTAACATGGTCCTCCAGTGGTAGAGTTTGGGAGACTCCTTTGGACTCATCTATCTTTATTTTTACAGGACATATAATCAAACATTTTATGGAACACACTAGGCAAAAAAAAAAAAAAAAAAAAAAGAATAAAATATACTGAGCAGGATATTTCCATGAAATGGATTTCTAGGGTCATTTAAGGGATAGACGTCAGCCTGAAAAAAAGCTTTTTCATAAGGGGCCTTGCCGTGTTTCATCCTGTCAGCCAGTGAATATAAATGCAGCACAGGAAGCCTAATATCAGGCTGGACATGCGGGTAAAGAAAGTCAAGGAATTGAAAGACAACAGAAAACCTCAAAACATATTTCGAGAGAGAAGCACAACAGTCTAACGTTAACGAAATGAAATTCGGTGGAGAGACACAGAACGTCCTTCCTTTAGGTGAAAATGACGGTCTGAAGAAGTCCAGCCTGGGAGCCCACGGATTCTTGACAGTGATGCCCTGTCCAGGTGTGTGCCGGCTCCTCCCAGGTCTCGGGAGCTTTAGTGTCCATGAAACTGACCACTCTCCACCTCCCTGGACCTGATCAGGGACCTTTCCTCCCAGTGTCTTCGAGGGAAGATTGGATTTCCTAACTACTGCAGGTCTCTAATTCTCTATTGAGGTGAGCATTGCTGACACCAGCTTATGTAATTCCCCACCTGCCTGGACGGTTCTCTTTATCTTGGCATCGCTGGACATGACCTTTAAGAACCAATTACAGACCGTTATGCCTAGCAGACCCCTGACACCAGCTGGGACCCCGTCTAGAGTCAACCCAGTTCTGATTGTCTGCCATCCTCAGCTACCACTTCAAATTCAAGTCCTGTGCTCTCTTTGTCCCTCATTAACGGTCACCCACCCGCGACTCCGTGCTCTCCTCTGCAAGTTTTGACTTAACCTAATTAAACTCTCCTAAATTATGTTTTAATTAGTTTTAATGCTATTACTAAAATTCATGAATTTGTATTACCAATATTTAGGAGACCTGTTTTCGGGTTGACATGTATCTATTAATTTCAGGTTTCATAATACTCCCTCTTTCCATATGACTTATCGTTGTTCTTCATTAAGCATAAATTAATCCTATTTATCTACACTGTTTAACGATCGATATCCTAAAATCTTGTAAAAAAATTTAATTTCAACTTTAATAGAGAAATGTACAATAGCTCTTGCTCTAAATAAGGAATATTCAACCACATTGTGTTTACTTAATTCAGTCTGCCTTATCAGTTCTAGTTCCCAGTGAAAATTAACAAATAGGCATTCAAATACATTTTACTTAGAAACGTATATTACATATATTTCTGGATAAAATGTTGTCATAAATTTGATTTCCCTAATTCAGCAGTCCCCAACCATTTTGGCGCCAGGGACCGGTGCTCTTATGAGAATTTAACGCCTGATGATCTGAGGCGGAGCTGAGGCGGTGATCCTGGCGCTGGGGAGCGGCTGCAGACACAGATGAAGCTTCCCTCGCTTGCCACCTGCTCACCTCCTGTTGTACAGCCCAGTTCCTAATAGGCCACAAACCAGTACAGGTCTATGGGCTGGGGGGTTGGGAATCCCTGCCCTAATTTATTAAAACGTTTTTCAGGCTAGATTTTAAATTTTGAATGAATTTGCTTAATACATCAAACACCAGTTCCTTCATCCATATTTTTACTGTATTCACTTCCTCATTTCCAAATAAGTTTCGGTACTACTAATGCTTGGTTTATCCGATTTAGCTACTTCCTGGTAATGATAATTGAAGGTTTAGTTCTCTTGTAGCCGGTCACCTTCCAGCTTCACCCCTTTGGCCTGCTAATTCATTCATTCATTCATTCATTCATTCATCTGCTCCTAAAGTATTTACCGAGTGCTCATTCAGTGTCAGGCCATATTTCTAGGTACTGAAGACACAGCAGTGTTACGTCCCTCGCGGAACTGATATTTTGGAGGGAGAGAAAGAAAATGAACGCCGAATCTCGTTTTTCTATGTTGTATCAACAGTTTGTAAGTGGTAAGGTCTCTGAGGGAATAAAAAAAGAAAATGATGCTAGAGTTTTAAAGAGCGTTATTTTTGAAGGAATATTCAGGAGACACTTCTCTAAGTAGGGGACATTCGAATGCGGATTTGAACACAGTGAGAGAAAAAGCTCGATGAGCATCTACGACGTGTGCGCCTGCCTTGCTGCAGAGGGCACAGCAAGAGTAAAAGCCTTAAGGGGAAACATTCTTAGCCAATATGAAGCATGGCGAGAAAGCCTCTGTGGCATCGGGCGAGGTCACGAAGAGCATTTAGGTCATGCGAGGCCTCGCGTTTCAGCGTCGTGGGGGACCGGGGCGGGGAAGGTATCATCTGACGTAAAGGTCAAACGGAGAATTCCGTCTGCTTCGTGGAAAATTGGATTTGGGGAGACCAGAGCGGCAGCCAGATGCTCTCATATCAGACCAAAGCAGAGATGATGGCAGCATGGGTGACAGCTCTGCAGGTGGAGGTAGGGGTCGTGAGAAGCGTCAGACGCAGGAGTCCCCGGTGAAAAACCCACTGTGCTTGATGGAGTCTTCGAGAGTGTGCTAGGAAGTAATGTAAGCATAGCGGCTGCAGTGGACTAAACGGTTGCATCTCTCCCAAATTCATATGCTGAGCCCCAAACTTTACAATGTTATATGTCAAGGACAGTGATCTTCCCTTAGCCATGGTTTCACTTCCCGTGGTGTCAGTTATCCGAAGTCAGTTGTGGTCAGGAGATATTAAATGAAAAATTCCAGAAATGAGCACTTTATGAGCTTTAAAGCTTGCGCTGTTCTGAGAAGTGTGATGAAATCTCACGCCATCTGTCTCGGTCCTGCCTGGGCTGTGAATCACCCCTTTGTCCAGTATCTCCTCTCTGTCTACCCTACTTGCCTCTTAGCCACTTAGTAGCCTTCTTGGTTATCACACTGATGGTCTTGTATTCAGGTAACCCTTATTTTACTTAATAATGGCCCCAAAGCACAAGGGTAGTGATGCTAGCAGCTCACATATGCCAAAGAAAAGCCATAAAGAATATGTATGTATATGTATACATGTAGGGTTTGGTACATGTATCATCTGACGTAAAGGTCAAACGGACCTTTACGCATCCACTAGGGGTCTTAGAATTTACCCTCCTGCAAATAAGGGGGGAATCTAGTATATCTCAATAAAGCTGGACACCCTAATATATATGTTTGTGTCCCTTGGTATCTTAAAAAGCTCTAGAATGCAATGAACTATCTACCTTTACTTGTTGAGTGAAGAAAATGAGGGCTTTGTGAACCGCATTGCACACTGGGATGCGAGGGGTTAATACTCAAGCTATGCAGACAGAAGTGGTATGTGCCTTTCAGCTTCATGGTGAGTGGGGCTTTAAAACATGACCTTGTTAGTTTCTTTGGCTTGACTGTTTTTATTTTTCCCTTGGACTTGAAAAATTAAACTCTAGGTTTGTTTGTTTGTTTTTAGTTGAAAAACCAAACCAAACCAAACCCGAAACGAATAAAACCAAAACAACAAAACAAAACAAAAAACCTGTGCAGTCTCTAGTAACCACTAACTCCCTTCACGCTTTTTTTTTTTTCCTACAAAATTCTTTTAAAGAAACATCACTCTTCAAACCTTGGTCATATCCTATACTTATGAATAACCATAATACAATGAATAGTCAGTAATACTGCTGTGGAATACCCTAGACTGCTTATAAGACTAACTTCTTGTAAGACCAACTTGGAGGTGAGCTGGTTCTGCTGCTGTGCTCTGGGAGGGCTTGGTTTCAAGGTTACATGTGTGACTGTGAGAGCATCACTAACATGACCGGTTCAAGAGGATGTTCACGGTATTTTGAAGATATCGGGGTCAGGCAACTCATTGACAAACTTCCGTTTGCGAGCAAAGGGGAGTGTACTTATGGCGTTGAAACTCATAGCCGTGCTAAAGTAAGAGGATAAACTTGTTACTTGCCGAAGTATTACCTGGAAGCCTGACCCCACGTATGGATGCAGTTTCTAATACCAATTCTCTGTAATTTGGAGAATGGCTTTTGCAGGCATCACCAATATGAAATATGAGCCTCCTGCCTCAGAATAGTATGAGCATCTAGAGTAAATACTGTATGGGTTCCCAAGATGATGTCAAAGAACAAAGTTGTGTTTCTCTTCTGTAATCCTGGAAGTTGAATTTTCCTTTGGGCTAACAAATTTTCCCAATGATTTTGTCAAAACTCATATACCCATATGCCCCAAATTAATGTTACTTGTCCTAATGAGGATAGCCATTTAACAGGCGTGAGGTGGTATCTCATTGTGGTTTTGATTTGCATCTTCCTAATAGTGAAGTTGAGCATCTTTTCATATGTCTGTTGGCCATTTGTATGTCTTCTTGGGAGAAGTGTCTGTTCAGGTCCTCTGCCCATTTTTTAATTGGACTGTGTGTGTTTTTTTTGTTGTTGAGTTGTATGAGTTCTTTGTATATTTTGGATATTAGCCCCTTATCGGAAGTGTTATTTGCAAATATCTTATCCTATGTAAAATGTTGTCTCTTTGTCTTGATGGTTTCTTTTGCTGTGCAGAAGCTTTTTAGTTTGCTATAGTCCCATTCATTTATTTTGGCTTTTACATTCCCTTCTCTTTGAGGTCAAATAAAATCCTCTCTGAGACCAAGATCCATGAGCTTGGTACCTATGTTTTCTTCTGTGCAATTTATTGTTTCATGTCATAAGTCTTTGATCCATTTTGAGCTAATTTTGGTGTACAGTGACAGATATCAGTCTAGTTTTATTCTTTTGCATGTGGCTATACAATTTTCCTAGCGACATTTATATTGAAGAAGATTTCTTTTCTCCATTGTATATTTTTGGTTCCTTTGTTGAAAATTATTGGCCCCAATATATGTGAGTTTATTTCTGGGCTCTCAATTCTGTTACACTGTTCTGTGTGTCTGTTTTTCTACCAATACCATGCTGTTTTGATTATTGTAGCTTTGTAGTATAATTCGAAGTCAGGGAGTGTGATACCTCTGGCCTTGTATTTACTCAGGATTGCTCTGGCAATTCGGGGTTTTGTGATTACACATAAATCTGATGATTTTTTAAATCATATTTTTTTAAAAAAATGCCATTGGGATTTTGATGGAGATTGCATTAAATCTGCATATTGCTTTGGGTAATATAACCATTTTACTATGTTAATTCTTACAATCCATGAACACAGAATATCTCTCTATTTATTTTTGTCTTCCTCAATTTCTTTTAATAATGTCTTATAGTTTTCAATGTAAAGGGTGACAGAAGATTTGACTTTAGGTGGTAAACATACAATGCAATATACAGATGATGTATTATTGAATTGTACACTTGAAACCTGTATGATGATTAACCAAAGTTACCCCAATAAATTTAATTTAAAAAGAGGAGAGGAAGGCTGAAAAAAGATTGTACCTAATTCCTAGGATCACTTTGAGAAACTAAATTTTATTAAATCTAAAACCCACATCTAAGAGTCTTATATGTAAGAATAAATATTTGTTATTATTACTAAAATAATGTAAGCTGTGTTAATATCCCAAGCATTGTGTGTGTGTGTGTGTGTGTGTGTGTGTGTGTGTGTGTGTGTGTGTTGTTTTGGTTTTGTTTCAGTAAAATGATAATTGGCTCTAAAAAAATAAATGAAAATAAATAAATCAAAACATCAGTGACTTGGATTTGCATTTTCAACTAACAGGTAAGTGAAGGAATTTAAAAAAGAAGCTTATCATTTGAAAACCTGCCTATTGTTGGAAATTCACATTGAATAGCATTGATCTGCTACCTGATGTAGTGAATGATTAACATACTAACTCACCTTACTAACTTCTCATATGTCATCTAACCACTTTCAGTTTTCCAGGTATACCTCATCCTCAGCTTGGCGAGCAATGATGGATAAACTGATGTTGAGGTGTGTCTCCCTCCCTCAAGCTTTGCTTCATCATGCCCACCCCAGAGCTAATGGAATCTGATGTTATTCCAGTTCATTCTGTATAGTCCGTGGGAAGGCTGGTCTTTCTCATCCACGAAGCATGTGAGCTGGATAAAGAAAACAATGGATACTTGTTGGGTAATACCAAAAGCTTATATCGAAGAATGAGGAGGACTTCAATGTAACGAAGTTGTTATTGTCATTAGAATAAGTAATAAATGGAATTTAGAGCTGGGTATTGCTTAGGTGAAAAAGTTAGGAATTATGCTTTTGACTTAATATATAAAAAATATCACATACTATAAACGCCATGTCTATATGCCTATTTTGTGGGTAAAGAAATACAAAATAAACATATTTGTCGTTAAAGTATGTCTATATTTATATTTAATTTCCATTGACTGATTTCTCTTCTATTCCTTTCATCTCATTCAAAAACAATCCATCACGCCCCCAAGTACCACCCTACCCACGTGGAATACACACACATATACACACTCACTCACACAGTTCTTGTGTACAATATGTGGCAACAGAATTACCATAGGATCTAGCAATTCAACCCGTGGCCAGGACTCTAGGTAAGAGGGACAACTCTTGAGTATCCAAAACAAGTGAAAATATATGTCCACACCAAAACTTGTATACAAATACGCATAGCAACATTATTTGTCATAGCTAGAAAGTGGAAACAACAACCCAAATGTCTACCAGCCAGCATACAAAAGGCAGGATATCCATACAAAAGAGTATTATTCAACAATAAAAACAAATAAGGTACTAATATACGAATGAATGAAAACATGCTAAGTGAAACAAGCCAGACACAAAAGACCACATACTGTATGATTCCATTCATTTGAAATGGGCATAATAGCCAAATCTATCAAGACAGAAAATAGATTAGTGATTGCCTAAGGCTGGGAGCTTGGGTGCAGGAAAGGGTAAGGAGGCATGACTGTAAAAGGTTTCTTTGGGGGCAATGACATTCTCTGAATATCCTGAAAACCATTGAACTGTATCCTTTAATGGATATATTTCATGGTTTGTCAATTATATCTAAATTAACCTATCTAAAAAAGGTATAACATCCAGGCTGCAACGGTACATTTCAATGGGCCTGTATTCAAAGATAATTGGTATCTATGGCCCAGAGAACTGTGATTACCTTAAATTACCCCTTCCCTTCCTTATGTCTGCATTTCCCAGTAAGCATCTTCTCAGTGAACATTAATAAATAATGATCGAGATTCTCTCAAGCGTAAGCCTTGATTTGTACTCAAGCTGCACCCCCGTAGGCAATCCCATAGCCCAGGTAAGAGGCAGCTAGGAATTGTGAATGCGGGCCCCTAAGAAGGAGAGCGAAAGGTGGTCCATAAAGAAGTTGTGCAGTAAAATTGGAAATGATTGTAGCTTTAAATCAAGTATTATTTTAAAGGCATTTTCAGAAGCTATTTTTCACTGTGGTTAATGGTTTTCTTGGACAGAGAGAGGTCACCTGGGCAATTTATAATTGAAAGAAAAATCCCGTTTCTCTATCAGGGGATGTTATAGCACACTTATAAAAAGTTAGTTTTACAAGTAAACTATATTTTGTGTTTCATATGTAACAGGTGCTATTTAAAGCAAATTACATACATTAATACTCTATAGTTAAAAGAATAAAATTATTTCCCTCGTTGGTGTAGCATAATCAAAAATTGTCTTGTGCCTTTGCTACTTTTTAGAAAGATATTTTATAGCTTTTAATACAAATAGAAAGGGTTTGGCACTGGGAAGTAACTTTAGAAATGATCTATTTTAGTGTCTTTGTTCTTTTTAATAATGAGAAAATTGAGTGAATTTCAGAAAGAGGTGAAGGCCAGGGTCATTAGAACTAAGTAAGGGGTATAAAGAGTGCAATGCCAGTTTTCTTAATCCTGTTCCATCAGGATATTTTCTTTTAAACCAAAATGAGCTAGTCTACATAAAGATGACAGATGGTCTAATTCCGTATGAGCCTCTTAATCCCTGCGGGTGGCAAACTTATTAGAACTGAATCTAACCTTTCTAATGTTTATACTATCCCATCTATGGTTTTTTGAGTGAGGCTCAAATTGAATTATACAAATGTCCTTCACAATAGATATAACAGGTATTACCCTTAATTTTAATTGCCCAGGCTGAAATCTGGGCTCACCTGCCACATGGCCAGAGGCAACTAATCTTGCTGGACCTCAGTTTCCTCATTTTTCCATGAAGAGTAACAGGATCGCCCTGATCACACCGTGCTATGAGGATTCAGTGACAGTGGAACACTTTGAACAGTGCTTTGTATTAAGTGCCCTGTGAGTGGTTTTAAAAGTTATCAATAATATTAGCTCCATCATTCATCAAGGAACTATTTACCAGATCCTAGTGTGTTTATCGGCTTCCATAGCCTTTCCATAGGAATTGGCGTGGGAGTCAGGGTTCAGATCTTCGTGGGACTCTGAAAGATCATACTTTACATTCATATATTTGAACTTGATATAAAATGATAAGTAGGTTAGATCACATTTAGTAATTTAAAAAATATATTTGGCGAGGGCATACTTTTTAAAAATAGATTTAAATATGTTTTGGATTAGATAAAAAATCCAACCAGTACAAGAAAAGCTGCTGAGTTTCAGTGTTGTTTCTATTAGTATAAATTACAACAAAAAGCCACATAATCAGAAAGAACACTTGGAACAAATTACAAATGAGTTAGCATTGTACTTCTGCTCTCAATTCTATAGCAAATGTGATTACTGAAAGCAAAGGAAATATTTGACATATACTTTTGTTATCAACATGAATACTAAACCAAGGTTTATAAAGCTATGACAGTTATTAAATTGATTTTTGCACATGAAATTATCTTCAGCTTTTATTCAGTTTTGTGGTTTCAATATACATTGGTAAAAGTAGTCACAATAATTAAAAATGAGCACTCAGTATCTTTCATAAGAGATTTTTGCAATCCTAATTACCAGTGAACAATAAATAAATAAATGGGAAAAAATTTACACTTATATAATTCCCACAGGATAACTACCAAATCTCTTTATTAATAAATAAAATTTTAATATTAATGATAATTACATTATAAACCCACATTTAAAGGTAATTTACTGGTAAAATACTATAGGTTTTAAATATCTTTATGTTAGGTTTATTGGGCAGAAACATATCTTACTCCAGCTTACCTTTAGGACTAATTAGTAAATATTCACCTGAGAGTTATTCTTCCTTTATATGAGCTTCCTGTGCTGAACAAGGCCCCAGCTCTTTTGAAATTCTTGATGTAAAGCTTCCTCTTTTCCTGTTTAAACCGAGAAGATTACGTAAGTTGCAAAATCCTAATGAAGGGATCAGCAGTGAAAATTACAAGTCGCCAAATGACAAGAAGTTTGTAAGAACTGGTGTTGGTAGCGTAGAATGGCGGTGGTGGTGTTTCGGTTCAGGTCCGTCGCTTGTACTGTCTTAAGGATAATTTACTCCAAGATCTTCATCTCACAGATTAAAAAAAGAAAGAAAGAAAGAAAAAGAGAAAAACCTAGAGGCCCAGGAAAAAAGAAATTTGTCCAAAGACAAGGAGGAGAGAGAACACTGGAGTTCTCCATTCTAGTGTAGGCTAGGATAAGGTCTTTCTTATATACTATAACATCTTGTGAAAGCTGTTATTCTATGATTAGAATAAATTTGGAGAAATACACAGAGGTCAAGCCATTAGCTGTTTTAATTTTCTAATAGGAGAAATGTTATTGAAGTAAGGGAAATTAATGTGATATTAATTTTTACATTATATGCTATAAATTATATGATGTGATATGATATCTAATATATACATTATCTTAATTTAATTTAATAAATTTAATAAAAATATAAAAAGAAATATATACAATTATAACTTTCATATTATTCGTATACTATAAAATGTTAGGAATCTAAGCAGAAGAATTCTTGAGATGCACAGAACTAATGTACATTGATGATGCAAAAAATAAATATCTTCATAGGTACACAGGTTAGCATGGAATTAAGGCAAATTGGATTGCTAAATCAAATAATTTAGCTTTAAAATTACAGGTTTTTCGCATCGCGAAAAAGTTAAAAATATTTTTAAAATACATTTGTTATTTATATCCTAAACTCTTAAAAAAAAATTAAAAAGCCAAATGAGAGATACTTGAAGTTAATTATACAGAAGCATAAAATATAAGGAGAGGGAAGGCTACGATTTAGAGATCTAATGCAAAAGGAAGACAGCAGTGTTTTGTGAGGACGAAATGATTCACACACACACACACACACACACACACGCCCACACACACACCACACACATTTTACAGTGCTTATATCCTGAAAATGTACTTTGTATGAGTTTGTACTGGGGCTGCCATAATAAACTGCCATAACAAAATATCTCAGACTGGAAGTCTGAGCTCAGGGTGCTGGAAAGTTCTGTTTCTCCAGAGGCTCTCTCCTTGGCTTGCAGATGGCCGCTTTCTCCCTGTCCTGACATGGCTGTTGCTCTGTGCATGTGCATGCCTTAGTGTCTCTTCTTCTTATAAGAATACAAGTTGCATGGGATTTGGGCTTCATCCTAATGGTCTCGTTCTAACTTAATCACCTCTTTAAATGAAAAGCCCTATCTCCGAATATGGTTACGTTCTAAGGCATTGGAGGTTGGGACTTCAACACAGATCATGGGAGGACACAATTCAGCCCATAACACACATTTTGGATCTTCTACCATGTGAAGCAAAATTGGTCAAAGGCCCCAGCTGCCTCACCCTAAAACCCAAAATGCATTTACCCTGAGGCCGCACTTCCCACAGGTGGGCTACTCCTGGCCTATGACTGAGTGTGACAGGAACACACAAAGCCATTGATTCAAGTCTTGAGGACTCTTCTTGGCTTTGCCAAAATTTTCTTAGAACTGTTCTCATTGCTACAATATAAGGCCTCACGGCTCCTTCCCTCATTCCCTCCTTCCTTCTTTCCTTCTTTCCCATGGATCACATCAGTATCACCGTCTGAGACCTCTCCCAATCTTCTCTGGCTCTCTGCCCATTTTCCTCCACAGGTGTTTCCCACAATACATCTCTTCAGGTCTCATTCCATTTGGGCACCTACTTCTCAGAGGGCCTGGACTAAACCAGTGCATAAAATAATGGCTGCCCCAATGGTGTATACTCTGCATTTGCCAGAGACGAAGTTCGGGGTGGGGAGTGGGAAGGCTAGAGTAAAAATCAGGAGGGCTTCAGGTGTGCTCTTATTGGGGGTGAGTTAACTAGAAGTAAATAGTCCTGAGTTAGAAGCGGCATACAGGACAGCTGGCAAATATTGAACAAGTCCTGACTATTCTAGGATGATTGCTTCAGAGGTTGGTGTTTGGCTTCCTGGGCTGGTAGCTGCAGAGATTGTGGGTCAGAGTTCTATTATTGTATATGGTCTAGTCATTTTCTCTTTGTATTTAAATATTCATTTCTGTATTGAAATCTCATCCCCCCACCCCCGTCCCCCTTGCATTACTTTCTTGCTTATAAGAAATTGACTAATTCAGGGAAGGCTAAAAACATAAATCTTTACTGCTTAGGGTTGTCCATTTGTCTCCTTAGTCAACTGTATTTTGAAAGATCTCTGACTGTTTTGTTGCTGTGATACCTTGGTGATCATCTGGCATGAGAACAACTACACAGAAGAATTTAAGATTCTGGGATAAAACGCAACAGACCAGCATCATGACCACTATGGCAGAAACAAGAACAAATAACATTCCCTGTAAGATGCTTTGGAATCAGTAGCTCCAATTAGCCAACCCAAGCTGAGAGAACAGATCCCACAGGGTAAGAGGATCGACTTCAAAGAACCAAATAACTTTTTCTTAAGGCAATGTATAGTCTGTTATACCTCGCCTGTTTCATTGCTCCAAACACAACATAAGTATTAGCAACGGTATAGACACCACCATGACCAGCCAATAAGAAATCTAGAGCAATGTAATTGTCCATCATGACTTTTGCCAACAAGTTGAGACTGATTTCTATTCCATCTAAGGCAAAAGCGTTCTCATTAATAACACTTGCCAGAGTTAGTAATAAGTTTCTTATAGTCTTTTCTATTTGCATCGCCACCTACAACATACACCTCCAATCGAGAACATCGCTCTCATTGTTCATGTAACCAATGAGTCAGTATTTCTCCCAGGCGGAGTGCCTAAATAATCAAGATTCGCCTTGTTTCAGAGCTCATGTCTAAGTTGGAATCTCCAGCCTCGGTTAGTTATGGGATCAATGTCCCTGTGTACAGGCAAATCTCAAAATACTATTCTAAAGTTTAGGAGGTTTTAGTTTGAGACAAACAGGTCCTGGTATCCTGGACGCAATGGAAGCAGCATCTGGTAGGGGCACATGGAGAGCCAAGAACAAAGATGTTTATTACTCAAGGTCAGAACCAAAGCCTTGCATTAACCAGTTTCACAGTTGGATCTCTGTTAATGTCTTCTAGATGGCAAGTAATTAGCTCCTTTCCTATGAGGGGTGTTAAATTCGAATTTAGGATAACTTACTATCTAATAGATTATAATAATTGGCTCCTTTCCTGGTTATAAATGGATTTAAGATCTTTTTGACCATGGAAGTGCAAGGGCAGGTGTCATCAGCTGTAATTCCCTTATGGCCTCATTGGATGCACCCAGAACTGCCTAGAGGCAGTTTATCATGGGGGAATGGTCATCCAGCAGTCAGTAAGATTAAGGGCAGTGGGTCTTCGGTGTGAGGTCTCCTACTGAAATAGTCTTTGAATCTTGTGGAATCTGAACTGATTCTTTAATTGTGAAATGTGAACCTAAGGATTGACTCCTTGGCATTTCACTGCTATATTTGTTGTTAACAGTTTGTGTCTGATAAGATATAAAAACAAAAACATATTTGCATCCCCTGGAGAATGGATGTGGATAAAATCCATCTGAAGATGGGCATAGGTCCCTTTCGATAAATTTCAAGAGAAGTTGTTTCCCTGATGTCTCTTTTAATACAAGAAAGCGCCTTGTATAAAACTTCACTAATTCTAATGCAAGCCTTTCCAGAAGGTTATCGGTAATAAGAGCAGTGTAATTTCTGTGTACATGTTTATGCATTGCACAGTTCTTTTGTAATGGGTCCTGTAAACTGTATGTCTCAGTCATTTGATATAAAAGTTGATATTCCCTAGCTGGAAACAAAATCAAGCTTTTTTTTTTAACTGTAATTGCTGTAGATCTTCAAAAATGAAATTCTTCAATCCATCCTGAAAATAAATATATACGTAATAAAACATATTCAGCTCCCTTAAGGAATGAAATCTGAATAAATATCCATCTGAAGGTGTTCTTCAAAGGGACCCTGAATCTTTGGTTCCTGGCCATGTGTAACTTTTAATTTAAGGTTATGTTGTTGACACTTGACACACGCCATGAAAATAACCTCCGCTGTCTTTTTAAAGTTTCTCCACTGGTTTTGATTTAAGATAGTAATCAATTTGTCTGTACCATGATAAGAGATTTAGCGAATATCTCTTATCACTGAAGGTTCGTATTGGGAATGCTGGAGATTTTTCTGGGTGAAAGTTACGACCAGAATGTTTCAATTATTCCTTTTTAAAGTCAGGGAATAAAAACTGTATTTTATAAGGACCTCTTTAAATCCTGCCAGAGATTTATTCCTTACAGGTTTAGATAGGCTCATAACTTTGGTTAAAACTACCTGTTTGGCATAATGTGCTTCTGGAGCATTTCTTTGGGTTTCTGTATTATCTGTCGGCATTAGCCTAAAGCTTTACAATAGCCATTGGCCTAGAGGTAGAAGTCCATCTAGAAGTTCCTTAACTTGAAATCCATTTTTATTTTCCATGAAGTTTCTTACAAATGAGAAATCCCTTTGTTCCCAAGCACCCCAATGTCATGTACTACTGCAAAAGCATACGTGCTATAGTCAGTGTGTGCACTCTCTGGGGGGGCTATTTGAAAAACTCTAGCAAGTGCTGTTAGCCATCTGGGCTGATGTGACCTCAGGCAGAGGACTGTATTCTAAAGGAGAGCTGATATTAGCAATACCTATCCTACTTGATCACCTTTAGTTTCTGTTTCAGATCTGATTTGTCAACAAATAATATGAGATCAGAGTTCTCACTGGTGGTCTCTACTACATCTGAGGGAAGGACCAAAAGTTCTCCAACATATGTAATATAATCCTGAAGTTCCCCTTCTTCAGCTAGAGGCTTGAGAGTGGCAGGACTTAGGGTGTTAAGGCAGTGAATAGCAACATGAGGAGAGAATAACAAGCTCACAGAGGTAACTATCTGGCAGAGAAGTGTCCTGTGATGACTGAGAACCATGAGGACAAGTGCGGAACCTCAAATTAGTTCAGCAGAGGTCTTGGCGAGTTTGCAGTAGTAGCTTTTGCCTTAAGACAAGAGAGATAAGGCTTTGCAACTGGGTCAGACATGAGGCTGTAGTAAGTGATAAGTGTTTGATGGTTCTCATATACCTTCAAAGGGCAAAAGGGCTGGTCCCAATCACTCATGCACAAACAGATTTTTTTTTTTTTTTAAGTGTTTTGTAGTTCAGGAAGCTTTTGAAGAAACTTCCTGAACTACGAAGATTCCGGAAGACCTGGTCATGTTTGGGTTCCAAAGCAGAGGGTCTTTTTACTGTGGAGTTGGTCATTTCATAAAGGGATGTCGCGGTCTCAGAAAAATTTAGCCCCCATTGTCTGCAACCTAGAATTTTCTCAACTGTTATTTTGTAAGAGTTCTAGAATAAATGTCGATAGTCTTTAATCTATCAGGAAAGAATTTTTTTCTGTGGACAGGTCATGGTCTAACTAACGTCTGTGCTTTGGTAAAACTGTAATTTATCTTTTGTAACTTTATGTCTCTTTACTTCCAAGGTCGAAAGCAAGTAAATAGAATCCTTTCCATAGGCTCCTCGTTCTCTTAATGGGGTAAGAGATTGTCTACATAGCGTATCAGAACTGACTCATGAAGGAAATTTAGATCTTTTAAGCCGGGAATGAGAACCTGAGGAAAATAAGAGGAATCTTCAGTGAAACCCTGGAACATAATTTCTAGGTATATTGTTGTTTTTTCCCAGGTGAAAGCACAGAGTCTGTCCTTATTTATAGACACAATGAAAATGGCACTCTCCACCACAAGGAAGTAAGTGGCGCTGGAGGAAGCAATGACAGCATGATATTTGGGTTAGGTACTACCGGAAGTCGAGGGATAATAATTTCGTTGATGGTCTTGACTGAACAAATAAATATCTTCTTCATTCTTACTTTTTTTCCTGGCGGGATAACATTTCAGTATCCCTTCTATCACAATATTTACAAGCATCCTGAGAATGGTTGAGGAGCCCAACACAAAGAGAGCAGATTTCAAACCTTGACAGCCACAAGGGGATTCCATGCGTCCTGCACCTGCTCAAAGGCAGGGGATCGAGGGTGAGTAGTGCAGATTATTTCTCCAGGCAAACTGGAAATAGAGGAAGCCCACCCAAATGAGAAGAACAAAAGCTATGTATTCAGAGTTTGCGGAAGCAAAGGGACTCAGCTGCCATCACTTGCACTTGGCACAGACTCAAAGGCAGGTAAGGGAGTGGAAAAGGTTTATAGTGAAAAAGGGGATAGCTTCGGGTGTGCTCTAGTAAGAGGCTGTCGGCCTAGGTAAGCCAGAGGCAGGATAACTAGAAGCGGGGCATTTTGTATGATTGATTTGGGGAACGTGATCGGCTTTCTCTAGTTGGTCTTGAGTGGGAAGCAGGGGCAAAGATGAGGAAACCTGGCCGTCAACCATCAAGTCCTCATCTTCTGAGCTAAGCTGCAGCCTTGGTGTTTGGCTTCCTCAACTGGTTGCTGCAGAGGTTGTGGCTCAGAGTTCTCTTGTCCCACGTGGTCTGGCCATCGTCCATTTGTATATTCAGTCCCTCAGTCATCACTATGAGCAATATTATCGATCAGATATTATGTTACGAAGGAAAAAGTTTCGTTGCAAAGAAACAAGCAAATATTGGAGTAGAAACTCCTGGAGCACAAAATCCCCTCCTCTCCATTTGCCCTATTACGACACACATAAAACCTTTGACGCAGAGTTTGAAATGACCAAATATTATAAATAGGTTTTGAAAGTCTGCCTGTAAAAATCTCTCAAAAGTAAATGACGTGTGTCCCGGCCATCTAGGAATTCAGTCCCGAGGTCACCATAACCTTCTGTAAATTCTCCTGTAAGAATATTCCTCAAAAGGAAGAGTGTCTTCGACCCACTTTATCTTTCCCTACATTTCCCTAGAAGTTATATTACGTCATGATTTCACATATCTCTAAATGGATTTTAAATTCCTGCTCCCACTTTGCTATGGAAATGTATGTGTGTCTCCAAAAAATTAGGCATAGGTCTTACTCACCTTCATTCTTGAGTGACTCAGACTCAGTTTCTTTTCTCGTATGTCTGATTCATTTTCTCACCAAACTTTCAGTCATTCGGTTTCCCAGACTTGGGGGAAACCATTGATTCCTACTGTTACCTTCCACACCTCATCATCAGTCCAGCTAGATATACTTCTAAAATATATCGCAAATTTATGTCTTCTTCTTTATTTCCACGGACGCTTCCCCTGATTTAGGTTGTCATTAAACTGTGCATGGGATAGTACTGACCCATGTTTCAACCATTCTCACTATCAGGTTAGTTTTCCTTAAAGATATACCTCAGTATTTAACTCTCCTGTTGAAAAACATTATGTTTTTCGACAGAGTAAAGCCAAAACTTTCCAGCCATGTGGTACACTATACTCTTCATCATCATCTTCTGATACTCCCTTTTCCCTATTTATGAGCTCCTATATCTCCTAATTGAAGCCCCTCATGTTACTTTATATGCTCAGTTCCAAATCAAATTTATCTGTCTACCTGCTTAATCTTTAATGTTGAACAGAAAGATTTATGAGTAGCATATCCATGTCTGACTCATCTTTTCTTCTTTGCAGAATTTAGAATATTCGATGGTATTTATTTAACAATAGAAATTGAATAATTGAGTCAATAAACAAATATTTATGTAGGAATTATAAAAAATGCAATGGTAGTGGCAAAATGCAAACTTTGACAAATGTTAAGATTGTGACAATATTACATGCTCTGGTATCAGAGCAGTTAACTTCTATCGTGAAGATGTTGAACAGAGCTTGGATTTGAAGTGAATCTTGAATGAGTTATAGGATTTTCTACACTGGAATAAGAAAAAGCACCATGCTAGTCAGATGAAATAACTTCAGAAACGTTTTCTATATCATTTACAGCGAGTATTTTAATCTAGTTAGATAATAGAGAAAGTTAAGTATTTATAGTTTGAATAAACTGTAAATTAAGTGGTGTAATTTGAACATGTGACTCAGATTTGAATATTTTGTACTAAGTGTGAGAAACATTAGTAATTAAAGTTGTAAAAAAATTACTTTAACTCCGCGATGATGGAGAGAGAATAAAGCAGGATATAAGACATGTGGCTCATCCTGACTTGAGCAGAAGAAGGTAAAAATTTGTTTACTATAGAAAGAATTGTAAGGAAGAACTTTTAAGTTTTCACTTTCTGATGAGATCTGTGTTTCACTTTGACATAAACAAAATACATATGCAAGATTGGCCCCGTCTTCTTTCTTCTTTAATTTAGTAAGAAGAAAATGTTCCAAAGTTTTCTTTAACTAAACCTTTATTAACCAGAATATTTCTTTATAAAATAAATGAGCAAGTTTGATATTACCATGAAAATCAGAATTTTTAGTCTTCATAACAACACTTTCTCTCGTATGCTAGAAACCATTGTTACTGTGCCTCGTAATGATTTTTAACAAAGCTGGCTCGAGGGAGAGATGAGAAGCCAGTGGATCAATATCTGGAGAGGAAGTTCTTGGGTAAAAACGAAATGCATGGTTGTGATATCTCAGCTTGTTTTCCCATCTTGGGAATTTTTAACTGATAGAATCACATTCCAGGAAATGTAGAAACGGCTGGCCGTGAACTCAGCCAGCATATACCCAGGTGACTCCATTTATTTTATGAGCATATAGTCACTTTTCCTAGAGGTAAGAAGTGGTCCTAAGCCACGGAACTTCAAATCATTTTCACTTTGTCCCAGAAAGGTCAAGTAGTACAGCGTATGAGGAAGACAGAACAACCTTTGGCTTCCATTAATACCGAAAGATACTATGTTATTTACCACCAGACACCTGCTGGCTTGAGAGTTGTAGCTATACACTCTCCCGAAGATTAGTGTCTCCATGCTTTTTCATAAGAGCCTGGAACAGAGAGGTGGACAGGTCTTGGGGATGCCTTTCCACCCTGCCCTGGGTCAGAAAAGGCATTGCCATACATTTAACTTGACCAGGTATCTTCGAGATTCTCCCAGAAAGGATAAAAATGAGATGAAATGTTCCCTTTTATGTTAAATGGTCCCTGGCTACTCCAGCCAGCAGTGATTTAAGTGGCTATAACTGTCCAGCATGGTTTGCTCCACTTAAAGGCCATTAATCACATCTCACCTTGAAGTTGTTACCTGTCGGAACCCTTCGCTAAATTTCTTGCCAGGTAGAGTTCTGTTTTTAACTTTGAGATGACTGCAGCACCAATCCTCCCTATGTTCCGTAGGTACAAATTACCACATCTTAATTCTTGCAATTTCTCTCACAACTCTCCAAATCTTATTTATATTAATATAGCCAGTATATGTTTTATTCATTCATTATACGTTGTACAGTTTGGGAATTATTTTATTAATTTTACACATTTGCTTGAATATTCTGAGGCAACCTATCTTGAGGGCTCTATCTTTACTTCATAACTGGCTAACATTACTTAGTTGCCTTTACATTTTGATGGCTATTCCCTTAAGGCTGAAGTGTTGGGAGCTCGTGTGATTAAGGAGGTCCAAGATCACGAACAACCCTCTGAGGGAAAATGGATAATGGACCAATAATTGCAGCTGATTGTGAAAATAGATTTTCACCCTTTCATGAGCTGAAAGGGATTGTTGTTTAATTGCTGTAAATGTGTTCTATCCCTTCAGGAATTGCATTCAGAAGATATTACAGCGTTACACCTGGGACTCTAAGTATGGTTTTGTACCGATTGCCAATTATTATTTTTGGATCTTTGTAACCTCCTGTCACAATGTGCTACTTTATGAGTACTCCGATAATATCATGAAACAATCCCATTAATTGCATTAATGTTATGCCGGTGTTCATGAAAGGGGTCAGTGCGTTTGCTGCACTTAAAATTCTATTTTAAAGAATGGTTACATAGTCTGGCATTCATAAAAAGGAGTTATCAAATGAATTAATGAGGCAGAAAAAATGTTTATTTTAATGGTCTTTGCATCTATTATTGTATGCAACCTTAAGAAAAACAATGGCACAATTTATTGAAAGCAAATCTGGTAAATGAGGTTCCCATATAGTGGAGACATTAAACAAAAAATTATTTTATAGACTATCTTATAGGTACACTATCTTATAAATATCTTGGAATTAAATTTCTTTGCAAGAGATCTAAGTTGTAATTCTTACGTGAATCTTTAGCTATTGTTGACTCTTTCCTGCAATTTCTCCCTGTCCTATTTTTTCCATTTCTGACATTAGACAATCTACATTATCATTTCAAGGATGTTTGGGAAGTACTTTGAAACAAAACAAACACAAAAGGTAAATGACATGAAATAAATTATTATGACTATTCTTATTAATACTTACCAACCGATAGCAAAATAAAAACAATTTATTGGTAACGTCCGTTATCATTGAATAATAAAGGGAACATTATATTTCAGTCTCTGTTAGCAAGTATCCAGGTACAAGTTCAAGTCATTTGATGTCTCTATTCTTCATTTTTTTCTAACAAAATAATGGTTTTAGGGCAACATTCTGAGGGCAGCATTTCTAGTCACAAATCTTTAAGTATGGTGTTTGGATGTGAATGTGTTTTAATAAAAAAGCAAAGCTGATTACAATTTTTTTATAGCAAATAATTTAAGTAGGTTACATCATTAGCTAAAAACAAGATTAAAAAAAAAACTTCAACCTGTTATTTAAATAAACAAGCAAAAATAATTTTGAACAAATATCAGAGAAATTTTTATTCTTGGAGATAAAGAACATTTTCTGTTTAAGGACCATATTTAAAATATCTGAAACATTTCAGTTGGCATCATTTCTGAAAAGTTACTCATGTATTTCACATATGGCTCTGGGTTAAGTTCCCTTGTGTTATTTCTTCTTAACAGCGATCATAAAATTTAAAAATTTCTCCCACCAGATTATTAAAGAAGAAATTCCAATACCGATAATCTTCACATGTTTTTATAAAGGAAAATATCAAGACAAGTAATTCACAGAAAATCAAACAATCCCGACCCATGATTTTTTGTGAATAGTGTAAATTTTATGAAGAATGGGAGTCTAAATAACACAAGATTTACATGTGAAACAAGCCATTGTTTTCTACATGGAACTCAGAATTCGCTTTATCTTGGTGATTTTACCATTGGCATCTAATTAGTTTGGAAAATGGCTTTCATTTACCCCATCCCCTTTCTGAATAAGGGAGCGTGTAGAGTCATATGCTAAATTTTATTGACAGGAAAGGGTGGAAATTGCTTAAAAACAACCCTGGGGCAGAAATGTCAGAAACTTGCAAGCCTAATGCTATCTGGTACTCAGATTAATTTTTTTCACGTGAAACCCTGCACAAGGAGTTTCATGTTTTGTTTTTTTTTTTAAAAAATAGCTTTTTCTCTATTGCCATTGCTCAAAGGAAGGAAACGAATGTATAAATCTCATACCCAAACTCTTGATAGAAGAACAACACTCCACCACCCGCATTTCTTTTCTTTCCAGAAATGAAACGTGAGGGCAAAAACTAAAAATCTAAGGTTTATACTCTTGTAGATGGTCTTTTCCCCCCAAAATCTTTCTTTGAAGCTTCACTTTAAAAGCACTTTGCAAGAAGAATATTTCTAAGGTTCGGATTTGAATAAAATTATTGAGAAAATTAACTTATACTTGAAATGATGGAGGCTTTTACCCTTAAAATCTTTTTCAGAAGATTGGCTTAAAACATGTACTTCCAAGAGAGAACATTTCTCATTATAACTTCCTTAGAGAAAACCATGGATTTAAGCTGGTTTTTCACAGAGGAGAAAAGATCAATTAACTCGTAATCACTGAAGCAGCATAAGTTTTGGAAGTCTAAAGTAGGCACTGCATTCTGTGTTTCAAGAAATTGATTCCCGTTTTTTAGTTGTAAGAAAGGAACTCTTAATTTTCATAGCTGCCAGCCAGACACTTAAAGACTGCCCACCCAAAAGAATAAGGCAGAACAGACGCAAATTTGAGGAGTCATCACAGGAATTTAAATACCAGTATAGTGTCTTAGGACATGGGGAGCGTGTTGATTTGTCCCAGGTAGCTAACCACAGTAAAATTTCTGTTATCATTTTGGCAATTTTTATAGGTCTTCTTAAAATTTTTTTATAGGTGGACTTTGTTATTTATTTTCTTTTTATTTTTATGTGTACCATATTTCACTTGTACTAACAATATATGTGAGTGCCTATTTACCTAGAGCATTGCTCATAGAATCTGTTGTCAGACTTTTGAATTTTTGCTGGTAGGTGAGAAACGCTATTTTGATGTAGTGTTTTGTTTTGTTTGTTTGTTTTTTAATCCAAATCCCCATCCCTCCTCCCTTTGGCAACCATAATTTTTTACTTTAGTATTATAAAGATGTCAACTTATTTAAAATATCTTTTTCTGTAATATCATTAAAACAATATATCATTACTTCACGTTTTAAAATATGTGAAACCCTCTCTTCACAGAGCTTAATTTTTCTAAAATCTCTCAATTTCCATCTCAGCTGTTCCATCAGAATCATATTTGTGTTTACTTCTATACTGGTCTCTATATTGTTGTTATGCAAAATGCTGTCTTATTAAAATAATACTTGTCCTTAGGTTTTGACCAGGTAATAGAATGTAATGTATAATGATTACGATTTTTAAGGAACTTGTAAATGATGTAACAGCTTTAGTGTTTTATTTTTTTAAATCCCAGAATTATTTTAATATAATTCTGCACAGACATGAGAGGATTAATGAACGGTCCATGAGATAATTTATTAGGTGATTAAGACAGACCAACATTTGTTTCAGACAGTACGAATGAAACATCTTTCATATTCTTCATGTGAAGTTTCCTACGAAATCTTCATAAGATTCTTTATGACTAAAGATTAAAGATTCTCTTCAAGATTCACTTTCTTCAGAATCACATATAAATATAATTTTCTATCACCTTTAAATATATTTTCCATCTGATTGTAATTAATTATTTTTCATTAATATTCTGGAAACTGTAAGCTTCCCCCTGAATGAGTTCCACATCATTTCGATGTTTGCACACCATGCCAACTCCATTAGATTGGGCTACTCTTGTGGGGTGGGGGGAGATCACCATTTTCAGACTTCTGGAATATGAATGTTTTTAAGATTTCTGATTCATTAAAATATTTTAGAATATTTTCTTTCTGTTGCCATAAAAAAGTCACACATAACAAATAGAATAGGATACATCGCAGGTATCATTTCAAGAGAATGTTGTTCATTTATTCCTTTTCTTGAGAAATCCAACATTGTCTCTAAATTAAAAACCAAATTTGAAACTAAATGTAAATTGACCAGAATTATTTTGTAAAGTATGCATCTTTCATGTGCACTTAGCTCTAACTATGATTTCAGGTTATCTGTGAAAAAAAGTAAATTATTTCAGTTTTATTAAACTGAGCATAAAATAATTAGTAATATTGTTATATCGTTTGTACATTTTTGAGCAAGAGCATTTGAGACTAATGAACTCTGTACAAGCTGGCCTCATATTATTTAGGGTGAAAGCACATTAAGTCACCATCAGGGGAAGATGACAAAGGAACCTTAAAAAGTAATGTATATAAATATAAAAGTCAATCATTCAAACTCTTTCTTGAACATTCATCATTCTGAACATTTTTTTTTTTTTAGTTTTTTTAGAAGCTTCTATTTTTTGAGAGACCTATTTGTTCAAAAATTTTAGCTGTGATAATGGTGAAGAGTGAATTTATTCTCTTCCAGAAACAAGAAAATCACTCCAACTATAAAAGATTATTCTTTTCAAAGACGTCCAAAATTGGTTTAAAATAATTTAAAAATACCCTGCCTTACCACACATTAAATTTTCATGCTCCCTTAGTGTAAAGAGCTGTAAATCTGTGTACATACAAACTTCGTTTTCTAGTTTATGTTTTACTGTAAGTATGTAAACCTGTAAAAACTCATTTCCAATAAAAGTTTCTGGATTTTCATTAAACCATGTAATGGACTATTAAAAACGGGAGGCATCATTGGTTTAAAAACACATACAGTTCATTTATTTCTACTTTTATTTTTCCTTGTAGTTTATTATTAGCCGGTTAACTAGAGGATCCATTTCTCTTCAGTTAATTTGGATGAGAAATTTTGCAAAGGGTAGTGGAAATAGCAGTTGAGAAACAAGTTTGCCCAGGAGATAGACCCTAGGGGAATGATTAGCTGACCTCAGCAAGTCCCGATGTGAAGAAGCCTCGTGGGGTTTGATCTGTCCTTCATCCCCCCCCAAGCCTCTGGTAGCTGAACTCAGTGCTCTAAATATCTCAATCATCCAGAGAAGGGGGAAAATGAATATGGATGACAACCTCGGGACTTTTATTTTACATATTTTAATCTTATAATAAATTATTTTAGTCCAAGTCGACTTTGGACCTAAGAATATCACATTTCTGCAGTAAAGTATCAGTTTACAAAGAAGTACACCTTGGTTTCGATAAAATGTAAACAAGGAAATATTTTAAAAAGTAATGAAATTTTAAAAAATCAATGGCGACTTTGAAATAATCTATTAAAAATTATTCTGGGCAGAGGTGGAGAATTTCTAATTTGCTCTAAAAATATGGGTTGAGTTGGAGTCACATCACCCGAGCAAAGTATTGTCCCTTTAAAAAGTCACCTTTGAATCGTACTTTTAATCCAATGATTAAGCCTCTCTTTGTATGTTTAATGTGCAAATGGTCCCTGAAGCCTATGTATTTAAGACTTGGGTTTTGCTATTAAGCATAGAATTCAATTTGGAGACAGTTACTCAGAGAGAAAGTTGAGAAGCCCTACAGAACAGTAAGCCGAATGGCACACCTTGGGGAAATTCATGGTTTTAGAGCTTTGTAAAAAAAAAAAAATAATGTTAAAAGGAAGGAGGACAACAGAATGGTGGCTGCTCCACTTCTGCGCTGGAGATAAACCCAACGTCCAAAGAGCTGCCAGCCTGATCTGGGGATATTCCGGAAGGTGAGCTTGCTGGGCAGCTGAAGTGAGGACCGGTGGGGCTGCCTGTCAGCCGAAAACACCTTGCATTCTTTGGGCTGTTTTTACGCTCTTATATCTGTAAATTAAACAACACGTTTCATATAAACCTATATATTAAATAAATATTAGACAATATATTATTTGTCTAATATATATTATATAATTTGTTACCTTGGAAGAATTACTATTTTCAATCTTAGAATATGCTAGATTATCGAAGAGCAATCAGCATGCTTAAAATGTTTGGATATTAGCACAAAAGATCCCTAAAAACTGGCTCAAGGTGTGCAGTGTGGTTTTCAAGTTCACATTTTCTGATTCTAAGAACACATAATGCACTATTCATGTTATAGTTATCTTTATACCTGGACTTTATAATTTTTTCCATGAAAATTTTATACATCATTTGTTAAGATTTATACTCAGGTACCTTCTATTTTAAGTTGCTATTGAAATGGAATTTTTATTTTGTCTAGTAAATGTTATTAAATGTTACAGTCATTTCATAAAAGCTACCTCTTTTTACATATTGATCTTATAAACAGCAACTTGGTTGAAATATATGATGAATTTTATCTCTAATACTTTCCTAAATAAATACATTTTCTCTTAATGATAGTTTTATTTTTTCCTTCCAATCTCAAATATTTTATCTTTTTTTGTTTTTGTCTTGCTGTACAAGATAGTGTTTGTCATGTTTTTATGTCATACTATTGTCCAGAGTGGTCACATTTGTTTTGTTCTTGGTGTTAAAATAAATACTTTAGACGTTTCCTCATTTAGTATGGAGTTGGCTGTACATTTTTAATGGATCCACTTATCATTGTAAAGAAGTTTCTTAGTGTCTTTGTTTGCAACTTATCATAAATGTGTGTTAAATGTTTCCAAGTAAATTTCCACCTCTCCTTGGGATTTTGTTATTATGTTTGTGAATTTTTTTTCTCTTTAATGTGTTAATACGATGAATTGCATTAATAGATATGAATGTAGCCCAGGGGAAAAAAGTAGTTTTTTCTGGCTCACAATGGAACTACGGTAAATGTGTGTGTGTGTGTGTGTGTGTGTGTGTGTCGCTAGAAGCTTACTCTTATTCAGCTAACCTAAATTATCAGCCACAGAAATCCAGCTTTCTTCTCTACATGGATATATGAAATGAATACCTCCCTTTTTTTTTCTGTAAAAGTGCAATATCTGTTTGTTTCTCATTCAACTCCTTATTCCCCAGCTCCTTCTTGAACTCAGTAAGTCACTACAGAGACCACCTAGCCAAAGGCTTTGCTCCACAGTTTTAAATGACACAGGAATGGAGAGGTGAGGAGGCCAACGTGGGCTTGTGCTATGCTGGCTGGCTTACCCTATTCCCATTGGGCACTGGGAAGATGTTTCAAAATTAAAAATTAATAGTGTTTCCTAGTTATCTTGGCTATAGACTTTCCTTTCCTTTTCTATTCTGCAGGCTTTTTATTGCTTTCTTTTGTTTTAGAGAGAAGTGTGGAAATGGCTTTATTTACAAAATTAATCAGAAGTTCTCAACATTTTTTGAAGAGGTCACAGTCGTATGCTGGAGATAAACCGGTCTAAAAAATTAACAGTCTAAAAGTAATTTATGCAATAAAATGTTTTTGCATATTAAAAACTATATATAATATGCTTAGTCACTATTTAGTGATGAGGCAATACTCTATTGGACATTATTTGCCCCAAGTTTTAAAGAAAATTAAAAGAATTTGAATTAACAAACGGTTTTACGACAAGATATTGTAAATGTTACATGAATAAATTTGGATTAATGTATATTTTATTCCAAAAGATAAAAGTGAACATATATTATCAAAATTATTTAATGTCTTTTCACAATTATTTGAAATTGAGAATAAATGTAATAGAATAAAATGTAATAAATGTAATAAATAAGATAGAAAGTAACAGTAAATCTATAGCAGCTACAATAAACTCTATTGTAAGTTGATTCTCATCTCTCTACTAATCTCAGAAAATGTCACATACATATTTAAAAAGGAAGTCAATGACTTACTAATTTGCATTCAAATATATTGCTGAATTACTAATTGGTGTTTCATTAATTTCAGAGAAACAGCTTTATATTTACCACATTTGGCTAAAAAAATCATATATGCACTTTCAGCTGAATATTTTATCATTTAATTAATAACTTTCAGCTTTTTCTCTCATGTTACTTTAAATTTCAAATTTAGCCAGTGTCTAAATAATCAATACTAATGTAATAAATAGATGTTAATATCAATTTGATAAAGATAATGTCCAAATATGTTATTTTGCACATAAAAGTGGCACTAATTTATGATTATTTTACAATTTTACAATTACTGAGATCACAAACTATTTTATTTGATTTCCGGGTAGCTGAAGTAGACATTGATTTTAGTAATGTTCAATAAAATTTGCAATGAAATAACTTTACTATTTTAATACCTGAAGATCTATGGAAAAAGGACAAGAGATCATTGTTTCTTATTAGAAAAAAAATATAGTCATAATCAAAATTATGGTGACTTCTGAAACATTTTTTGTATCTGAAGATAAAGTGTCAAGTCGGGGTTATCTATTTCAAATAATTTTAAATTCTTATATGCATTTTAAATATTTTGAAGAAAGGGCAGAAGTATATAAAATTTAAATTTTATGTAGGTTGTAATATACTTATGATGAGTTATAGTTTGAAATAATTCAAGCTCATCTTGAGAATTAAACATTGAAGTATACAATCAAAGCACTTCTCTCTCCCTTCTGATAACCCATTTCTATATTTAATGTTAATTCTTCAAACACAGGATATGTTTATTTTTTGCATATTTAAAAAATATTTTTGTATGTTTCAAAACTTTACAAAACGTTTTTTCTGTAGTCTACCTTTTTCTTTCTCAAGTTATATTTAATAATGTGAGTGCATAATTATTTCACAAGCATGTATCATAATTTATGTCCTATTTCTCTGCTGATGAGCATTGTTTTGGTTTCTGATATTTTCCAAAGACAACCAATGTTGCTCTGAGCATTTGTATACATGTCACTTGTTCACATGATTGAAAGATTCTTTAGGATATACCAGTGTCTGGAATTTCTGAGCTCTTGTGTATGGATTTTTTTCTTTCAAACTTCTAGAGATTATCTAACTGGTTCTCGAAGATCATATATCAATTAATACTTCCAACAATAGATATAAAAATCCATTTCTTACATCTTTAGTAGCACATGATGTCTTCACACTTGATCTTTGCTAAACTGTTCAGCATTAAATTAATTGTTCTCTAGTTTTAATTTGTTTGCCTTTGATTACTCAGGGGTGGGACAGCACCTTTTGAAATGTATATTGGTTATTTGCCTCTCCTGTGAATTGCTTGATTGTATATTTTGTCTTTCAGTTTTTCTATTGAATTGGTTGTTTCATTCTTAGGAGTTCTTTATTATTTCAACAAGTAAATTATTTGTTGAAGTAAATATTACAAATATCTTTGTCTGAAAGTTCTATTTCACATTTTTAAAAGCTGTCTTTTAATATTACTGTTAGTGTTCATATTTTCCTTGTGTCTTCTTTAAAAAATCATTTCCTAACTAAAGGCCATAAAATATTCTTCGTGTTCTTCTAATTTATTCAGAAGCTTGTCTATAATTATGAATCAATTTGTGCTTGACTGACATCTTAACAAATGTTGGTATTCCAATATCTGCCGTTGGCAACCTTTCAATTCACTTAGTACTTTTGAAATGTACCTTTTTTCCATAAAATTTGTGCAAATCTCTGTTATGTTCGTTCCTGGATATTTTATGTTTTATTGCTATAGTAAGTGGCATTCTAAAAAACTGTATTATTTTTATACTTATCTAATTTTTCTTCCAGGTTTAAAATCTGCCATTACTTTTAGCATATTTATCTTTTAACCGATAACCTTGCTCGATTACCTTATTAACTTAAATTGTTTTGGAAATTCTTGGATTTTCTGTGTGGACAGTCTCATGGTCAAGCTCCTGTGAATACTGGTAATTCAATGCTTCGGTTTCATGTTTTTTCTTCTTTTATTTCATTTCCTTTTTCCTCTAAATTCACTTCCTAGGATGTAAAGAACAGTGCTGAATAGTGATAACAGGTTTTTAAAGGTATTTCTTCTAAACTTTTAGCCCTCCTCCTTTTTATGTTCTCAGCAGAAGCCAGGAATGGGGATGAGGCTACACGCGCAGAGACACTGCCATTCTGAACTGAAGGAAACTGACAGCCTGGGGCCAAGTGAAGGAAGGCTCTCGGGCTTCTAGGATTCTAGGAGAAAGGACGGCAGGCCTGCTTGGCTGTGAAGTGCCTCATTCCTCCAGAAAACGGAAGAATGATGCCCGAGCAGAATCACAGATATCAGGCCATTCCTAGCTCCGGGACCAGAGGCAGGGCTGGTTCCTCCTTCATTTCAAAGCGTGTGGCTGCCTCTCTGGTTTTGGTTTTTGGTGGTTCAAGATGTCCCCAACCAGGCCAAGGCCCTCAGAGACACAGGGGTGGCACCTTGTTAAGCTGAGTGGGCAGGGCAGCCCTGCAGAGCTGGGAGGGGTGGGGGATGGGAAAGGGAGGGCTGATGCCACCCAGTGGGCTTGGAAGGCACAGCGTTGAACCAAAGAGGTTTATTCTCCAGCCTAAAGAGCTATTGGAATTTGCTTTGCTTGGCTTTGGACTTGCTCAGACCCCATCAGCCCTTCCTTGTTTCATATTTCTTCATTTTGGAGTGGGGATGTCTGTCCAATGCCTGTCCCATTATTGTATTTTAGAATCTCATTATTTGTCTGTTTTTACAGATTCACAGCTGGAGAGAAATTTAGTATAAGGATGATTCATACTCAAATCTCACACATACCTGATTTGGATGATATTTAGATGACATTTTGGACTTTAAACTCGATGCCGGGATGACTCAAGAAGCATAGCAAACATTTGCTCAGTGTTCCACCACTTCACTAAGATATTATTCTTTTAACATTCTTTCATTTTTATTTTTGAGAACAGTTTCCATATTTACATTTGACGACTGAAAATTTCACGCTCTGAAGTTTCGGTGGGAGGGGATGTCTGACTCTATTCTTTGTTATTTCTATGGATTCTCCTTAGTGGCTTATTTCGGTTTGCCTTTTTCAAGTTATTTTTTATTATGATTTATGTTCAGTGAGGTTTCAGCTATAGGAATCCCCCGTGGTCAGCCTTGATCATGGCTCTCCAGGGAGGGCTGGTTTGTCTCTCCAAGAACTCAGGGGCATGGCCGACCTGCCTCAGGTATGGAAAGGGAGTCTCAGAGAAGACTCTTTTGTTGTTTTCCCTAGGGCTAGAAAAATGTCTTATCTCTAGTTTTGAAAGGTTAACTTCTTTTTCTTCCGAAAACTCATCCTTTCACAAAGAGTACCATTCCTTAAGAGAACCAACTTGACGTGGAGTTACACTGCCACGTCCTCGTACGCACGCCCTTGGATAGGTGACCTGCATTCGAAGGAAGTTTGAATTCAGCCTTTTAATTAAGAAGTCACAGAGTGGCAGAAGCTACATCACTCTCAGGGTTCTGTTTCTTGTTTCCAGTCCTCTATGAACTTAGGGTATCTGATCATTCTTCTACTTCTTTAGCTAGGCAGTTAACGTCGTGCTTGAATATGTCATCCAGGGTTTCAGGAAAGGATTTTCTGAATATGTCACGTTCCACATCGCTAGAAATAAGAATTTTATATTATACTCATGTAGGAAGCATTTTTTTACATCAAAATGCTGGAGCCTTCTGAAAAGAAAAGTTAGTTTTAAATCAATATCGACACAATATGAGGAAAATACTTCTAAATAGCTATACTGTTTTTATCTAGTAATATTTTTTTCTTGAAGTGCCTGTGTGTTGGTTTTGTGGTCACCTCATTATCCCTTATATATTAGTTACCAAATAAGTCTTTGAAAATATTATCTATAAAACAAAATAATAGATATTCATTGCATAAATTTTGTAAATTATGGAAAAAACTTATAAATTAATTGTAAAAGCATCTATATATTGTTTAACTTTATGTTGTTTTACATTTTTACTCTTTTGCTAAATATTTTACCATAGATATGTACATTCTTAAGATGTTAAATCAATCATTCATTTTATTAATTAATTAAATCTGTTCTCCTTAGTTGCTAAGAATATTCTATAAATTAAAAAAATTAAGTGTAATTAAAAATCTCTATTTAGTCTTATGCTCTTGTAGCTTGTTGAACAGAGAGTTGCTATCTAGGCTGGAACAGTTCAGAAGAAGGAAGAGTTTCAGACACTTTTTTGCTTGTTTATTATTGTAGTGTTGTTGCAAATGGGTTTTTTAAAACATATACCAACCTACACTTCCTTTTGTAGCAACATCCGCTAGGCGCGATGCCAGATTTCAATGTTTAGTATCATAAAACATGCTGTTTATTTTTATAAAACCTTTACCGAAATATCATATATGAAATATAAAGTTACATAGAACACGATGCTTGTTATTATTTTAAAAAGCAAAACCTGCATTTTAGAATAATTAATTTATTAATAATTATAAATTGACAAAAGTACAGCATTTCGCCACTTTTTAAATTATTACATGGATTATTGCCCCAAATACCTGGATTACAGCTATCAACGTTGGCTTAACACGTTAGATTTATCAACCGTTTTAACTGGCCTGAGCCTGAAAGAAGCAAACAGCTTAAAATGAGACTCTGTATATGTCAGTAGCACATGTCAAATCTTATGTCACTTTTAATGTCAGATTGTTTAAAATGCACGCAAAGAACTTCATTCTTACACTTTGAATATGAAGATTTCATTCTTTGAGGTGTCTCATTAGTCTGTCGTCTTTGATAAACAGCAGCAAGCGACAGCCCTTTTGGATACTCAGGTGGCGGTGGGGAGTGGGCGGTGTTTCAGGATGTGGGTCTGGGGATGGGAGAAGTACCTTCCCAGGGTGACCCACTGACTGAGGGGATGAAATTCGCCAAAGGTCTTTGAGGGGGAAGCTGGTGCTGGCCCCTGTCCATTCTGAGCTCAAGAGAGTTTCCGAGAAGACGAGAGAGAAAGACATGGACACCGTGTCTGTCATGTTCAGAGGGCACAGCCTTCGCCTGCCGCTACCCTCACTCCCGCCCTTCCTTCCTCTTCACGTCCTCCACACAGTGAAGCCACTGGCACTTCAGGAAAGTAAAGAGGAAAGGAAAACGAGCAGGCTTCGGAGCTTCGAAGAGGGGAAGGGTGGCCGCCTTTGTCCCCTCTCCCGGTCCCTTTCCGCCTCAGTGCAGACTCCCGAGGCCGAAGCTGGCCTCCCTGGGAGAGACGGAGCCCTGCAAATGAGAAAACTGTGCGATCAGCTCAGTGCGACTTTGGACTGGGAATTTTAATTCAGAAACGTCGGTGTCACTTGTCTGAAAATAATCCGAGATATTTTTATTGTCTGCGAGAAGAGACTGGAGACGTTATGATCAAATTTTCATTCAAAGATTGGGGAGTAACCCACATTATAGGTTGAAGAGACAATAAAAAGAAAACAAAAATGGTATCGATGGCACATTATTGAGTAGTTTTTTCAATAATTAATAGTTTACTCTGCATTTAACTTGAGGATCTAAGAGATGTATACAGATCTTTCTTGTTAATGAAAAAACAACTCAAAACTCTGCATGTTACATGAGGTACTGCAGATTATTTAAATAGACACGTGTTTTTAGCTTTGGTTCTACAAACACACTACAATTGATTGATCGATTTGTTCACTGATTCACTGATTCTATAAAAATATTGAACACTAGTTCTAGGACGTCGACGGAATAAACAGACAATCCTTTTACTCAATGAGATTTTGCTTTCAGGAAATAAAAATCCTTGGTGTTCTGTTAAGTGTAGAAAATACTGTAAATTCTGAGCAAAAAAATTATTGAAAGAAAGAGCATGTGCTTTTAGAATCCTGCTGGATAGTGCTGTATTGCCCCCCAAATGGTCACCCCTGTTGAGAAACCCTGAGTCCTATAAGGGGCTGCGTTGCCTAGCACGGCCTCCACGTTGTGATTTATACAACTGGTTTGTTCTTGGCCAATTTGGTTCCGAAAACTAGACTGTCAATGTTATTTAATTTGCATTGATCAACTATGAGTGAATTTAGACATCACTTCGTAAATTTATTTGCCATGTTTATTCTGTGATATACTTATTCATAGCCTTTGACCTTATATTTAATGTCTATTGTGCTAATCTTTGTTTTTTTTTTCATTTGTTTTATCGTTTTTTTCTAACAGTCTTTCATTAGACTTCTTGTTTTCCGTATTCTCTGTTTTCATTTGTAATTTCCTGCCCTGCTTAGATAGGGCTTCTCTACGTCATATTTTAAGTGCTTCTTATAATTACAGTTAATTTTATAAATTTAAATTCTGTAGTAACTAATCTTTTTTCCCTTCTTAAATAGCAAGTGTATTTTCTTAACCCAATGAAATAATCTCTCTCACTTACTGAATAGCCTATTTCATCATATTTTTTAAATTAAATTTATTTATTTATTTATTTATTTATTATTTTTTATGGTGACATTGGTTAATGAAATCCAATAAGTTTAAGCTGTACACTTTAACAGTAAGGCATATATATATTTACACTGTATATTCACCTCCCATAGATAGATTTCTTTCTGTCACCGCATATTTTACCCCCTTTACCCCGTCTACCTCTCCTCTGCCCTCCATATTTTTATTTGTCATTTGTATTTGAGTTTGTTTTCATTTTTTTCCTGCTTATTCTTACCTAGTTGAATGTAATCGCATTGTAGCCTCATAATGCTTGTTTATATATTTTTCTTCCAACATATATTTTTTCAAAATGAAGCTATTTTCAAACTTCTTTATTTTGAAATCACTTCAGACTTATAAAAAAGTTTAAAAGATAATACAAAGACTTCCCTTATATTCTCTACTTAGCTTTCCCAAATATTAAAAATCTTACTTACCTAACCATAGCAAAATTAATAAAACCAGTGAATTAACTGCTAATTAATCTATGTACTTAAGTATGGGCATCTAGAACAATTCCGAAGTTCTATATTTTTTATTTATGTAAATGTGGCTAGTGAATTACTTTTGAATTTGAGTGTCTAACTCATGTTCAAACTCCAAGGAAAAACCTTGCTGATATCTTTGTTACACCTTGAAAGTGGAATTTTAGATAGAAAAATAAGTGAAAATCCCCAGGCTCTGAAAACTTGCCACTGCTCAAAAATATGTCACCCACTTTCCTGTGTACCTATAACAGACTGTTAGATGAAGAAAGTTTTGAAGTTTTAGATTTGTCATCTGTACAATTTTCTTGTTCTTTATTGGCTTAAAAAAAAAATCTGCTAGGCAGCAACTGCTAGTCTGAAATTTAAATATACTTTTCAAATCTAGTTTGTCAAAGTAATTTTGTAAAAATGTTATTTTTTGAACTCCGTCCAAATTTTCTGTCTAAAATACATTTTTCTTACAATTTAACTGATCTGAAAGACAGTGTGGGTACGATTTGCAGAATATTATGCAAAGAGAAAGAAAGTGAGATATTTAGGTTGATGAAATAAGAGAATAAGCAATTGGCAATAATGTAGACTTTCACCTTAAATTATCTTTTAAAAAACCCTTAAATTATTTTTGTGACTTTCCTAATCCTCTGCACTTAAAGTAATCTAGTTTTTACCACAACACTAATTTGGTATGTTTGAGTATTGTCTTAAAATAATTAGTGTGTTAGTGCCTTATTTTTTTGATTGTACAATCGACCTCATACATTTATAAACAAATTTATTTTTTATGATATTCTGAATAGTTTTTAAAATTTTTTTGGTCCCTGTGGGGCAAAATTCCTTGACTCATTGTGGACATGCAGCACAAATAAGACTTAGACCTTTTATGTGTTAATGCACTGATATTTTGCGTTTCTTTGTTACCCAGAAGATCAGGCTAGCCTTCCCTGATTAATACAGCCACTAAATCCCTGCCCCCCGCCCCACTGTCTCCTATCACAACTTGCTTTCCCTAGACTAGATACCTAGAAGTGGGACTGTTGGACCAAACGTTTGTATATTTTATTTTCTACATTTTCCTAGACTACTTTGAAACAAAAGATATAGCAATTCATTGTTGCAAAATCAACAAATACTTCTGTATGAAATGTGGTTCATTCACTATTAAAGCATCTACAAAAGGAGAGGTTCAGATTAGGGATTATCAAATATTTTGTCTCAGATTTAATTTAAACTTTTAAAAATGACTGAGAACCCCGAGAGCTTTTACTTAAAAGGACCATATCGATCAATATTTACCATATAAGCAAAGAATATTGAGAAACTATCAAAATCATTATGTATTAATTCATTTAAAAATGATAGTAAATCCACTACATGTTAAGATAAACAATGCTTTTATAGAAAACAATGATGTTTTCCAAAATAAAAGACAACAGCAAGAAGAGTGGCATTGTTTTTATTTTGAAAATCTCTTTAATGCTTGCCTCAGTACAAGATACCTGGATTGTCATAGCTGTGTCTACATTCAATCTGTTGTTGCTGTCACACCTTAGATAGCTTCTGGAAAACTCTGCTATGTCCTTGTGAGAGCGTAAGAGTAAAGAAAGTAACTAGAGTCTTAGTACGATTATGAAAATATTTTCGACCTTGCTGTCAACCACCCACAAGACAGAGAACTACTGATTTAGATAATTAGCTACAAACTTGGGGAAATGGCCAGGCTGTAATAATGTGGAAGCAATCCTCAGAGATTAATAAAAATAAATAAATATGTATTTATTACATATTTAGGACAGAAGTAGGAATTTAGGAACTGTAAAGCAGAGAGAGGTATACCTACTGTGTTTAGTTATTGATGATTGGCAATCTGAACATAAAGAATGGCTGTTTTCTATTAAGAAAGTCTACAAATTTTATTTCTTGATCATTTTGAACCAAAGTATTGGATAATTCAGTCATGAACTTCTCTTTAGATTCATCGACATTAAATTAATAAGAATAACTATACAGTATCTTTATATACATATCCTAAGTCTTCTTGAAAATGCTGAGGACAGGTTTTTTTTTTCTTTTGATTTAAAAATTTGTATTGTGTAGTGAAATCGAGAATTAAATATCTCATTTGAGATTAAATTTAATAAAAAATAAGAGTTGCAGCATTTCACATATACTCCATTGTATGTTACAAAATTTTTATTTTATTTGCTTCTGTACATCTCTGTCTTATGAAACTTGACTTTTGAAAAATTAAACTCAGATTCCAAACTATGAGACTATACACAGCATATTTTCTTTCTCTCTTTCTTCACTTCTATTACTCCCAGAGGCCATCTTCGTCTCTACCCAGTAACACAACTTCCATTGCTGGCCAAAATATGATATATCAAAATTTACCATCTTTCATTGTTATTGCTCAGCTTCATTGCTCTATTCATTTTTACAAGTTCCCACCAATCCCCCTTCATTTTTATATTTTTATACGTCTCTTCTCCAGAGGCTACTTTTTCTATTTCCTGTGTCTTGCACTGTTCTTTTATTTAATTAAGAGTAAGACGAGACTTTAATATATATGCTAACGTGTTGCCAGTGGATGTTGTTAATCTCTGAAAACCATTCATTGGTTGTCACCTCTGTATCAGTGTCTCCTGGACAGCGAGGTCATTGACTAATACTCATTCTGAGAATAGTCAGTATTCGATAGTTTAATTTGGATTGTGCATTCTTCTGAAAGTCTCTTTTTAGCCTCACAAGTTTAGAGTTACGGTATATCTAGGATGTTGAACCATTAGAGTTGGACGTCATTTTGTATTTCCTTACCTAGTGTCTGTGTGATGACTGCTTTCCCTGTATTGTCATTTTCTCATAATGTGGTATTTTCCCCATGGTTTCATGTAGGATTCACGCACCCTTTCATAGTCATCAATTCTGATGATTTTAGATGTGGGCATAATCCAAAATGTTTGCTGCCTCATGTCTGGGTAGACCTTGATGCTTGTAGTGAAGGTCATTAAATGCTAAGAGGTCACAGGAAGAAGTTTGGGGAAAAATTTCCTGGACAACACACTGATGTTACAGAGGTAAGCTGATTTATTTTATCTTTCTTATAATGCTTTTCCAAATGACCTCCCCCCGCTTTCCCCCAGGCATGATAATATGTAAATGTTCACATCTTTGAAAAGAAGATAAATCGATGATGATTGTAGACTTATTTAATTACATGCACAAATTATATAGGCTTTGGGGATTCCAATTAGCAAAATAAAATACTGTCAGACTGCATGTCTAAGTTAGAGCCTCGCCCTGAGTAGCCCAGAAGAAATCATCCGAACACCAGCCAGCTCACACACATAAATGAGAACATTGTTATTGTATTAAGTCAGAGTTTTGTGGTGTTTTGTATTCCAGCTTTATTATGGTAATTGATGACTGATACAGTTAAGTTAGGAATGGTCTCTTCTTGCTATAGTTTTGACTTGGGTTAAATAAAAAAGATATTAGACTCTGAAGAGTATGAGATACAAATCACCATAGGGAGATATTATTATATTTTAAAAAGCCCAAACATGTCCCAGGACATTTGAACACCTCTACATAATATGTATGTGCATATATATTTAAAATGGTGAAGAGTGGGGATTTTGTAACATCTTTAGGGGAAGCTGTGCCATGAGCCCTACTCCTTTGCTCCTTGTAGTTCTCTCTCCTCGAACCCACCCAGTTAGGTAGCTTTTCATGGGGTTAATTGAAGTCATATATGGCATATGACGATGTCTAAGGTCCTATAAAATAGTCACCTATTTTACAGAAGATTCTGACAACACTTTGGTTGAAGGCTGGTTGTAGAGGATTGTGGAAAGATTTCTAGGCAGCCTCTGGAATAGGAAGATGATCACTTGGAACAAAGATGAAACCACCCAGGACAAGAGATCTTCTGGGGACTGAGTGGACCACAAGCTGTGTGTGAGTGTGAAAAGGAGAGGCAAAGGAGAAGATGACTCAAATAGAGCCCGCCCCACTCCCTTTCTCAAGATTTTCATCCTGATGCGAGCTGATTTCCAGAGTGGGTGGGAGAGGCTGTAAAGCTTCCCTATATCACTGTGCTCATTAATATGTTGGAATGAGCCCTCTAGTTACTGACGACAGGCTATCATGATGGAGCGTGACTACAGAAAGATCTATTTCCCAACAATGAGTGTAATTGCCATAGGGCCCAGCTGAGTTTTCATCCACGAGCAGAAGGAAATTATATTCAATGCATACATTTTAAATGGGCAGTGGAAGACAAAAAAGTAAACAAAGCAACACAAAACATATGTTTTTATAATTATATCAGTCCTTTTGTTAGTTCAACCTGGTTATTTATTCAGCTGGTTATTTATCCCCAGCTGAATCACACAAGCCCAAACATTGTTACCATCAGATCGGATTTTGTTGGGTTTGTATACAAACCAGCTTGAGATTGTTTCTGATTATTTCAAAGCAAAAGTTCAAAATGTCTTCAGTACTTTTTGGATTAACTTTTCTATACTTTTTTTTTCCTAACTTAGATATGACTCACTTCTTCAACATCAAATAATCTATTAATACTGGAAATTACTTTAAGAACTAAGTGAAATTAATATAATTATCTCTCTAAATTCACTAATACTCTTTTAAAGGTATATAACATACTATTCTATGTTACCACATATATATCCAACTGATTATTTTTAGTATACCATCCCCAAATAAAACAACTATGAAAAAATTTATCTTGTTTCTTGTAGTTTAGACAGTTCAAGCAAAAACTGGATTTTTCACTTACTTTGAAATAATTAAAAAAATTACTTCATTTCTTTTGCTACATTAAAGCAAATATTTCACTTTTTTACATTAAAAAATGCTCATAGCACGTGATATTTAAAAACAGCCGTTAGATATATTTTTGAAAATTAAGTGGTTTCAATCATTTATATACATGACCCTTATTTTTTTCCCAAAGATATTAGAGAACTTAGAAAAAAAAATCTATTGACTCACTTTTTAGTCAATAAAAACAAGTTCGTGCTTTAGAAAATATTGATTGAAAAATTAAGTGGTTCATTTCAATGAATTTCTATTGCTTGATTACATATCCTTTTCAATGTAAAAATAAAAGAAACAACTATTTTAATAATATCAAAAAGTTTATTCCATGTAACCAGGGTGCTTTTCAATGAAGAGTTATATAATATATATATATATATATATATATATATATATATATCTCAAATATCATACTGAATCCAAACTGCTCTATTTTACATCTTTTATTTATAGGTCTGCGTAACAGTAAATATTTAGAACGTCCTAAAATAGATTAAAATAGATGCACTGGAATACGACATTTTCGGAAGTGACCAAGGAAAGTTAGAGCTCATTTAGTGCATTCAAAAATTTTAAATTGTATTGATGAGAATATTTGCAAGAAAAAAAAAAGGATGAAGTAGAAAAGATATTTTTAAGGTTACGTCGAAAGTTTATATATAAAATACTTGGCCCTCTAGACTTTATCTTTTTTCATTTTACTATTCAATAGTATCTAACATTAATTATTTTGAAAAGTTATTTTTAAAAAAAGAATGAATATTTCAATGACAATTTATAACATACTGGGGCTGATTCTACACTGAAGTAAATGATTTGCTATTAACAAAAAGAATTGGGTAGATATCATTTTGAAATAACAGACCAAATTTTAAACATCTATCATGTTTAAGCTTTATTACTTAAAGATCTATACATAAAGCGTGCGTATGTACTCACATAAATGTACAATAAAATATTCCGCTGTTGCTTTTGTATGCAATACTAAAATCCTTTGAATTATTTAAATTCATTACTAAGTATTATCTGTGAATTCTCAAGAAATTAAAAAAAAATGCAGTTTGGTTGTTTTCTCTTTATATAGGTAAAAAATAAAACTATATTCCTGAAAAACAATATGCATAATTCTGGTGTCAGATGGTGTCAAAAAGAGTTTCTCTGAATTTGCTATATTTAAATTTTCTAATAGGTGATAGAGAGGCTGCTAACACAGCACAGTGTACTGTAAGTTCACCTCAGTAATGAGTGGTTGTTTTTCTTTTCCACTGTTGTGACACCATTGCTTACAAATAACTTCAAACATATTTACCAGTTATAGTTCTTTATATTTTTTAGTAGTCTTTTTAAAGGAATGTACAGTAGATCCTGTTTGGGATCAGTTTCAGAGAAGCAAACCTTGAAGAATTCTTGTTGTACTAAGGACCCACCTGGGCACTGCTTAATTGAATTTGAACTTACAATATGTGTAGTTAATTGGGGCATGGAAAGAAAGACAGTCATCTCTTTTTGCCTACAACCTGGGCGGCTACATTTTGGACTATGAAAAAAATCTTGAACTGCTCCTTACCGCTGCAAACTCCCCAGCATCTCTGCCTAGTAAGAAGGAAGTGGAAGGATAAAGGGCAGGGGGCGCGGGGAAACCCAGAAGAAAAAGCAAAAAGATAAAGGAAACGGGACACGTTCAAGAGAAGGGTGTTCTTCTTCAGAAGAGGAAACAGAGTATGCCAGAAGTAAAGTAGATTTCCCTCCATATTGTCCTCCATGCCGACTGCCTTGAAGTGGAAAATTTGAAAGCAAAACAAAGCAGTGGTTTCAGATTAGTTTGCTTTTTACAGTTGATTCATGGTTACGCAGGATTGGATTTTAAACAGATCAGTTAGTATGTACATGAATTTAAAGAGAATTTAGACATATTAGAAATATTTAAAAACTGTTGAACAAATCCAAAATCATTTCTGTAAATAATTTTCATGAGATTTATGTAAGGTATATAAATGGTATTTGGTACAGGCCAGATTATGGTACCATGTAATTTGTTCCCTAGGCCTGGATTTCTGCTCATTTCCGATGAGAATTCTGGGAAATCAGTAAGCATTCTAGCATCTGTGAGCCATTAAAATTTCCAGGAGGACAATAGAACATCTTCATAAGTGTGTTTTAGGAAGAGATTAGGGTGATAAAATGTCCAGAGTACAACTGGTTTCTGGTGTGAGTCCCCCAAATGTAAGGAATAGGACAAGTGGATCCTCAGATGTAGAGCTTCATTTGGTGCATTGCTTTGTGCTCCAATAAGGTGCTCGGGGTGGTTCCCTATGAGTTAATTTTGAGTTTAAAGACCTCAGGAATAATGTTTTCCCTGGCATTTATAATTTATACCAGTTGTTCCTTAATGACATAATTGAGTGGATGCTAAGAAGTTGCCTGGATTAAAATATTAACTTCTCTCTGTCTGTCTCTCTCTCTTTTTCTAACTCTCTCTCTCTCTCTCTCTTTCCTTCATTCCTTTGGTATGTCAAGGCAATATCATTTTCAAAAAGCTCCTTATTAAAATACACTTTTGGGAGGGGCTTAACCATCAACCAAATTGCAGCTAACTGGAATATTTCTGACATGGACTGCTAGACAGAGGGAATATATGAGGAGAAAGGAAAAAAAATGAAAAAAATAAAAGAACAGATATAATTTTTCCTATTTAGCCTTCCTAAATAAGCAGTGTCTCAGGTGGAGTTCCCCAGAAAGCAGGTTCAGAGACAAATTAGTTGGCAAAACCACAAGGTGGTTATTAAGGAGTGCCCTTATGTTCTGAGTCAACTGTGGCAGGGGAGGGCAGTAGGTCCGGGCAGAGGGAGATGTAAAGGTGCAATGGAGACTGATCAAGTTTTGGCCAATCTCACAGGTGCTCTGGGCTGCAAATGAGCTAAGGATTTGCTCTGCGTTAGATAACATGGTTGAGCATTTCCAAACTGGCATCCTAAGTCTTTGGTTGTGGACTGGCCCAAAAAAGCCTAAATCTCAGGACAGGCGACTCTGCAGCTGAGGCAATCCTGGAGATGGCTCTCAGCAGAAGTGTCTTTGACGAACGCCATCTGCGGAAAAAAGTCCTTCCTTGATGGGAGGTCTAAGCGGAATCTGTATGTCTCACTGCAAGCACAAACGTTACAGGTCTTGTGTCCCCATATGTTTCAAGATCTTGAATATAGTAAACATTCAGCAAATCATTGCAAAATGATGGATTATTAAAGGAAATAGATATTAAATATGTACCTAGATGCTAGGAGCAGGGATCAAGAGAGAAGTTCAAGGTGGCAGACGGCAGGCGACCTTGGGAAATTTCCGAATCACATGATCACACTGTGAGACAAGAAGGAGGCTGCTACTGTAGACATTCTACAAGAAGACACACTTTTGCTTCTCAAAGATTAGTGGTTTTTGTTTCAATGTCCAGTTTCCAAGTGGCTTGTGTTCAATACAACCCATTTCCTACGACTCTGAATCTTGAATTCTGTCCCCTGAAAAGAATTGTCATTAAATTCACTCATTGTTTATATTTATTTATGCAGCTGTTCTTCAGATAGTAATTAAAGTTGGCAATATATAATTAATTCTATTTCAAATGAGTATCTTTCATCACTTTTATTTATATTTTTCAGTTTTTTTCTTACGAAGAAAAAGTCTTAGTTTCCGCTATAAGCTATGGCTATCTCAGAAAAAATGTTCTTTTTAAAGTATACTCTTTCTTATGCTACATTTGCTGTTAAAAAAAAAAAGTCCTTAGGTCTACTGGTTAAATAGTGTGTGTGTGTGTGTGTGTGCCTTATTTTAAAAAATAAATAACTGGTGGAATATAGCTTTTTAAACTTTAATCAATGGAATTAAAAAAAGTGAAATTTCCTGCATTAGTTTGCTTATCCACTCATTTCTTCATGAGCTACTCAGAATTTAGACTTGTAGTCAGTAACTATTGCAGCAAAGGAATCATAAAAATTCACTTTAATTTTATTTCAGAAAGTGTCATTACATAAGCATGTTGCCTTATCTCATATTTTGAGGATATTCTGTGCTTAATCATTTTATTTATATTCTTGAAGGCATTCCTGCTAAAAAGGTTTTCGGCAGGAAATTACTGGGTCAAAATTTTCAAAGAAAGTTATTGCATCATTTACTTTAAGAACGTTGAATTCTGAAAATTCAGCATTATTTTGGATTTCTTTGAAAATCAATGTAAGAACTACTATTTCTAAGGAACCTTTAAGTTAATGGATATGTTAAAATATCTGTTACTTCAAACCGAATGATAAATAAAGCGCGGGGATTTGCCAATGTCAGTTTTCCTTTAGTTGTGTCCTTCCTCTCTTGTTTCTCATTTCACAAGCCTTAAACATAGATGCTATTGCTAATCAAATGCACTCAATGTTCCCTAGCGACTCGTCTCTTCTTCCTTCTTCCCTGCCTCCAAGATAAACACATGTTTTCATGGATTTTTAAATTAAGAAATGGGACTACAAAGAAGCAAGATGTGTTAAAGTTTTTTGTCAATTCCAGAGTCATATCTTTTGGAACCTAGAAAGTTTATTTCCTCCATGGATTTAATGCAATAAAAATAATTACTTCAGATAAGTAGCATCTGTGTCTTATTAAACCTAGAAAATGCATTATTTATTGGCAATGAAATGGGTATCACTGTGTTTGTTTTTCCTCTTTCTTTTCTCTTTCTTTCTTTCTCTCTTTCTTCCTTTCTCTCTCTCTTTCTTTCTCTCTCTCTCTCTCTCTCTTCCTCCTCCTCCTCCTTCCTCCTTCTCCTCCTTCCTTCCTTCCTTCTTCCTTCCTTCCTTCCCTTCCTTCCTTCCTTCCTTCCTTCCTTCCTTCCTTCCTTCCTTCCTTCTCACTCTCTCTCTCTCTTCCTTCCTTCCTTCCTTTCTTTCTTTTCTTTCTTTCTCTCTTTCTCTTTCCCTCCTCTCCCTCCCTCTCTTCTTTCCTCCCTTCCTTCTTTCCTTCATTTCTTATTTTGTCTTGTTTTGTTTTAATCCTGGTAAATTGATTGTTTAGGTAATGTCACAGAAAATGTACAGCTACTAAGGAGGTCCTACTCTAAGAAATATGATAATATTACAGAATAATACAGTAAAAATGTCCACATCACCAAAGGATATTGTTGAAATGCAGATTCTGATTCAGTGGTTTTGGAGTGGGCCTGGAGGTTCTGCATTTCTATGCTCCAGATGATGTGGATGCTGCTGGTCATCCTTGAGAAGGAAGGCCATGGAGGATGGGGTATAGAATTAGACACCCTCTGAAGCAGGGGTTCTTAATCATTAAAAATATGTGATAGGCTTCTTTGACAAGTTTATGAAGCCTATGGACTTTTCTCAAAATAACGTAATAGAATTCACATAGTAAATAAGATTACAAAAAGAGCATTTATACATACCAGTATCAAACTGTTATAAAACAGTTTGCTATGTAGTAATATATGTGCTTTGCTATTAACACATTAAATACCAAGGTCCACCATTGGGTCTAATAACCTGGATAATTTCTAAGTAATGATATTTTGTGATGTCTGAAGTCCATAGTAGGATATGATGATATCTGTGATTTCTATTTGTGACAGTTCAAGTATTGCTGATACCACTGTGGTTTGTTGCCCATGAGGGAAATGGCATATTTCAGTTTGTGGTTAATGAAAATAAAAATGTTCATTTCTTCTAAGAACGTGCTCCAAGTTTCTTTACAGTAGTGGGATATCAGGACTTGGCCTCAACAGAAACATCTGATTCTCTTTATATAATACCTTATGAATGACTAAACACAGAAAGCAAAGCTCAGCTTATTTGTACCATCTCATCAATGGCCCTTCACCCCTGCTGCTCTGTCTTTTCATAACTTATTTTAGTAAATTTTTATTGAATGTATGACTATAACTTTTTAAGTATGTCACATTTGGGAAATCGCAATATGAAAGAATCAGACCATACATGACATTTTAAAACATTTAGAGGTAATTCACATGAAAAGAATTCTTTATTAAAAAAAAACCCCTAGTGACATATTTACATGTTTTATTTGCTGTAGTGCATGTTATTAATAACAAAATCAATGCTAATAAAATTACAAAATAAGATAAATAAAGTACAAAGATTACCATTGACAACACCCTGCTTCTGCCTGTGGGGAGTGACCTGCAGTCTCTACAGCTTGACCTCACCTGAGATCTCATTTGATTCTCTAACCCACGCTGAGTATGGGGACAGCAAGTTCAGTGATGCCACCTAATGAATGAGAAAATTCAAATTTGTGTATTTGGTAATTAACTAACATGTGTAATTGTGAGGTCAAGTCCAAAATCTAAGACATTTTTGTACATCTAATTATTTAGCACCTATTCTTTGCTAGTCACAGTAATAAAAGGCAAACAGAAAAGGCTTTTTGCCCTCAGTGGACCCTGACCTGATGGAACAGAAGAAAGTCTGACCACTGTTGCACGTATTGGTATGTTTATAAGGTACCTGAGCCCTCATCCGGTCTGCTGGAGAAGGTGGAGGTAGCTGATGAAAAAGATCTTTAAAACATCTGGAATGGAATAGGGCTTGTGTGTTGAGAGCTCACTTTATAGTTAATTTTTAAAAATCATTTTCTTGTGTTCATCTCTTTCATCCTGCAGTAAACAACTCTTCAGCATCAGCTGAACAGAACGTCCTAGAATAAAAATCAGCATGAATATTCGGAATTCCAAATCACTCTTTGTTTGATGCAAGGAATAGAACGATTTCAAGAAATTAGCTTTCTGTTTGTTTAGGCTTTCTTTAATGTCATTTGATAAAGTTTTATAGTCTCCATAGAGTTCCCGAAGCTTTTATTACATTTATTCTTCATATTTGCCATTATTTGTTATATTAAGTACAATATATGCTGTATTTCTTTTTAATCAGTAAGAAGGTTTCTTTGTTTCTACACAATATTTTTGTTTTTGGTGTTTTGTTTTTCATCATAAAAGAATTTCCACTCAGCAATTTCTGGTGTGAAAAAATAATGGAGTAATGTTTAAAATTCTGAAGGGAAGAAAGTATGACCCCAAAATATTTTGTCCCATTAAGACGAAATAAAAATGAAATTTTTATTTTATTTGAGCCAAGTGATAAGTCAAATATAATGTATGCACTAAGAAGGTGCTCTGAAATGTAACAAAACTCAGACCATCAATGCAACCTTTGTGACACAACAAACAAACAGGAACAAATAAGAAAAATAGAAAGCAATATTAAACACAATAAAAAATTCTGTTTATTGTAACATCCACCAATTAAAAGTTATTTTAAAAAATCCAGAGTCAGTAAAATGTGGTGAGAGTATCACTAAGTTTATTTAGCTATATACAAAAATCTAACAACTATGAAAATTTTGGCCTCAGAGGAGAATTTAAGTATAGTAAACTTTGAGAGTAATTTCATATTCTATAGTTATATATTCCATGATTTTTATATTATGTACTTATGTTTTTATCCAATGATCATTTAAAATTTTTTTTTTTACTTTTTAGTTATAGTTGGCATACAACATATTAGTTTCAGGTGTATGACATAGTGATTAGACATTTATGAAGTGACTTATGAAGTGATCACTCCAATAAATCTAGCACCCATTCAATACTGTACATAGTTATTACTATATTATTGACATATTCCTTATGCTACATTTTACATCTCCATGACTATTGCATAACTACCAATTTGTACTTCTTAATCCCTTCTGCCTTTTTTATCCACCTCTCTCAAACCCTCTCCCATTTGGTGACCCTCAAAATGTTCTCCGTATCTATGAATTTATTTCTATTTTATTTGCTGATTTTGTTCCTTAGATCCCACATCTAAGTGGAATCGTATGGCATTTATTTTTCTCTGTCTGGCTTACACCACTCAATACGATGCCCTCCAGGTCCATGTTGCCGCAGATGTAAAGATTTAATTAATTAATTAATTTATTTATTTATTTATTTGTTTATTTTTAGAGCTGAGTGATATGTCACTGTATATATGTACCACCTCTTCTTTATCCGTGCATCCATTGATGGACACCCAGGTTGCTTCCATATCTTGGCTATTGTAAATAAAGCTGCAATGAACATATGGATGCACATGTCCCTTCAAAGTAGTATTTTGGGGTTTGGGAATAAATACCTAGAAGTGGGATTACTGGATTCTTCTTTGTCTCTTGTTATAGCCTTTGTTTTAAAGTCTATTTTGTTTGGTATAAGTATTGCTACTCCAGATTTTTGTTTTCATTTCCATTTCCATAAAATACCTTTTTTTAACCCTTTACTTTCAGTTTGTCTTTAGATTGAAATGACTCTCTTGTAGGCAGCTTATGTAAGGGTCTTGTTTTCTTATCCATTCGGCCACCTTTTCTTTTGATTGGAGCATTTAATTATTTTTATTCGAAGTACTTGTTGATAGATATGTAGTTACTGCCATTTTATTATTTGTATTTTTAATACATATTTTTCTTCTCTTAAAGAAATCCCTTCAACATTTCCCATAATATTGAGTTGGTGGTAATGAACTCCTTTAGCTTTTACTTTTCTGGGAAGCTCTTTATCTCCCTTCAATCCTAAATGATAGAGTTGGGTAGAGTCATTTTGGATATAGGGACTTGCTTTTCATCACTTTGAATATTTTGTGCCAATCCCTTCTGGCCTGCAAAGTGTTTTTTGAGAAATCAGCCGATAGTCTTATGGGAGCTCCTTTCTAGGTAACTAACTGCGTGGTCTTGCTGCTTTTAAGAGTCTCTCTTTTTCTTTAACCTTTGGCATTTTAATTATCGTGTGTCTTGGTGTGGGCCTGTTTGGATTCCTCCTGCTTCAGACTCTTTATGCTTTTGCATGTCTATTGCATTCACCAGATTGGGGAAGTCTTCTGTCATTATTTTTTTCAAAAAGGTTTTCAATTTCTTGCTTTCTCTCTTCTCCTTCTGGTACCTCTATGATGTGAATGTTGTTACACTTGACATTGTCCCAGAGGCCCTTAAACTATCTTCATTTTTTTGGATAATTCTTTCTTGTTGTTGTTCTGTTTGGGTGTCCTTCGCTATCTCATCCTCAAAATCGATCCTCCATTCATCCAATCTGTTGATTCTCTCTAATGAAGATCATCTCAGATACTGTATTCTTCATTTCTGACTAGTTCTTTTTAATGTTTTCCTTTCCTTTTTTATGTTTTCTATCCCTTCATTAATGTTCTCACTGAGTTCTTCTACTCTTTCTCTCAGCTCATTGAGCATCCTTGTAACTGGTGTTTTGAACTCTGCATCTGGTAGATTGCTTGTCTCCATTTTGTTCTTTTTCTGGAGATTTGTTCTGTTTCTTCATGTGGGACATGTTTCTTTGTCTCCCCATTTTGGCCGCCTCCCTGTGTTTATTTCTATGTATATTAGGTGGGGATCCTAAGTCTATCCGTCTGAGTAGAGTGGCCTTATGTATGTGGTAGGTGTCCTGTGGGGCCTATGGGCACAATTTTCCCTGGTCGCCTGAGCTGGGTGGTCCAGGTGTGTCCCTTGTATGGGTTGTGTGTGACCTCCTGCTTTAGTTGAGCCTGTTTGCATGTCAGTGGGAGAGATTGACTCTTGGGCTGATTGGTTGTGAGGATTGGCCAGTTAGGGGCTGACCCTGTGAAGCAGGATTCATTTTAGCATGGCTCTGGTGCCTGCCCAATCTGCCCTTCAGGTGTTGCCCAGACGCTGCCCTGGGTGTTGCTCTCTGGGTCTGGCATTAGTCAAAGCAGCCACTAGGTGTGCCGGCCTAAGGCCCTCCTTGGCTGCAGGCCAAGCTCAGCTGCAGCCTGTGCACTTCTGGGGCCCACCTGGTAAGAATCACCAAGCAATCCACAAATGGCTGCCACTCATACTGGACTTATAGGTGTCTTGGGAGGCCAAGCCAGGAACTGAGGCTGGCTGTCGCTAGTGCGGGGTTTGAGACTGTTCCATAACAGGTACAGGGCATGGCAAGGCCAGATGCTACTCATCTGGGTTTTGTGAGCTTCTGAGAGATTGTAGGAAAGTCCACAGCATAAGCCAAGAAAGGCCATTTATATTGAAAAAACCATTGGAAGTGGCTTGGGTGGGCTTGCTCATTGGGAGGGGCGGGGTCTCACGGAATCGTGTGGGCGGGATGAGCAGTGTCAGCCTGGTTGCTGGAGACTCAGATATGGCGGCCGCCTGCGTCTGCACGCGGGGAGTGGGGAAGGCTCAACAAAGGAACAATGACCTCTCCCAGTACTTCTGTCCGGGAGAAAGCTGCCCCTCCAGCCCTCGCCATGCAGCCAGATAATGGAGATCCTCCTGGTGTGTCCCTGGCACTTTCAAGCAGCTGCCTCAGTGCTGGAGCCCAGAGCGAGCGAGTCTGTCAGCGGTAAGTCTGCGCACAGGCCCCTAAAGAGGAAAGTCTGCGACTCCCTCGGCCCGCTGTCTCACTCAGCAATAATCCCTGCTGGTTTTCACAGCCAGGGGTTGTGGGGACTTCTATTTCTGGCACTGGAACCCTGGGCTGGAGGGTCTGGTGTGAGACTGGGACCCCTCACTCTTTAGGGGGACCTCCGCAGCTGAGACACCCCTCCCGATTCTCAACCACCATATGCGGGTGTGGGACCAGCCCATTCCACATCACTGCCCCTCCTACCAGTCTTGAGTTGGCCTCTTATGTATGTCCCCAGATATAAGACTTCTGTTCAGCCAGACCTCAGGTGACTCTCAGTGTAGGTTGTTCTGTAGCTTTGTTGTAATTTTGACGTGGTCGTGATAGCAGGCAAGCACAGTGTCTACCTTCTACCATCTTGCTTGAGCCCCCAATGCACTCATATTTAAAAGTGCCCATTTGTCTCTATGCATATTGATAAATCATCCCAAGACCATCCTGATCTATTTAGTCTTTTATTTGTTCAGTTGCAACGATACAGTCATCCTGTGTTGAATTTTATTTACAAATTAAAAAGATGAAGTAGAAATCTATTTTGAACTTTACCTTATGCTAGCTAAAAAGAATGCAGTGAGTAAATCATCCATGTATAAAACATTCTAATAAATCAAAGCGAGCAGACTCTGTTCAACTTTAATAAACAAAAACTGGAATTTGCATGATCATAAAGGATCACTGCGTGATGATTAGCATTGTATAATCAGCACAGAATATTCTCTCCTTTTCCTTTTTGTTGAAATATGTACTGTTAGTATTTTTCCTTGACTCGTTAGCCTTATCAGTAATCTGAAAGTGGAATAACATGAGAGAAAAATGAAATGATATTTCTTTAAAATGGGTAATATCATCATTTTATAATTTAAAGTTTGGACATCATTTAAAAGTTCCAATTTCTTTCACTTGACTTTGATTCATTCATCTTAAAAATAGATAATTTATCTCATTTCAAAGAGTGCTAATTCTAAAATGGACAATTCAATAAATGACAAGATAAGGAAGCCCCACTCTGTTTCTACAAATTTAACAGCAATAATATGCTTTTTTATTTTAGATTTAAGAAATTAGCATATCTTCAAATTGCTTTTGAAAATTTTATACAGCATTAAGCATTTTTATTTACCCTTAGAAAAGGTTTTGAATTGAAAGTAACCCTGATGTTACATGTAGGTTTTATGGTTTTTTTTTTAGTGATAGCTTTTTTATGACACATTTCATAAATTCAGCTTTCAAAAAATATATAATTTGGTAATTTTTTGCATATGCAAAGACTTGTGCAATTGTCACTACTCTCCTAATTCAGAACATTCTCAACACCCCAAAAGAAATGTAATACTCACTTGTAGTCACTCTCCATCCCCCTCATCCCCAGTCCCTCAGAGCTACTAATCTATATTCTGTCTCTAAAGATTTGCCACCTCTAGGCACGTCCTATAAAAGGAATCATACAATAAAGTGGTCTTTTGTGACTGGCTTCTTTCCCATAACACAATGTTTTTAAAATTCATCCATGTCATAGCATGTATCAGCACTTTATTCTTTGTATTGCCAAATAATATTCTAATGTGTAGATATACCACATTTTTGATTATCCATTTACCAATTGATGGAATTTGGATTTTTCCATTTTTTTTTTATTATACACAATGCTGCTATGAACAATTGTATTCATGTTTTTGCATGGGCATGTGTCTTAAATTCTCTGGGATATAAACCTGGGAATGGGATTACTGGGTCATAACTCTATGTTTAACATTTTGAGAAACTGCCAAACTGTTTCTCAAAGGAACTATATGATTTTACATTCCTATTAGCAATATATAAGCATTCTAATTTCTACTCATCCTGTCAATACTTATAATTGTCTGTCTTTTTATTTTTATTTTATTCCAGTTTTGATCTTTTCCAGGGCTAGTGACTCTCGTGATGCTGGGCAGTGGAAGTGAAATGTTTTTGCTCAGTTGTAGGCTAATGCAAGTGTTCTGAGCATGTTTAAGGCAGAGTAGGCTAAGCCAGGAAGTTTGGTAGGTGAGATGTATTAAAGCATCTTACAATGAGTTTATTGGTCTGTAACTCCATTGTCATTGGAGCATCTCCATACATACCCTACCATTATGTGATCGTCTTTTCACTTTCTTGATACGCCTTGGCACAGAAAACGTTTTTAATTTTGATGAAGTCTAATGTACATTTTGGCGGCATATCTAAGAATCCTTGTGTAAGCCGAAATGACAAAGGTTGATTGTTATTATTTCTTTTAATAGTTTTATCATTTTAGCTCTTATATATAGACTGATGTTCCATTTTGTGTTAATTTATACATAGTGTGAGAAAGGGGACCAGCTTCATTCTTTTTCATATGAACGTGAATACCACGTTGCCCCAATACCATTTGTTGAAAAATCTATTCTTTCTCCACTGAGATGCATTGACATCTCTGTCAAAAATCCATTGACCAAATACATAAGGATTTATTTCTGGAGTTTCAATTCTCTTCTGCTTATTTGTATATTTACACTTTTGCTGTTATTATACGTTCTTGATTTAATGTAACTTTGTAGTAAGTTTTCAAATTGGGAGTGAGTTCTTCAATTTTATTCTTATTTCTAAAGATTGTGTTGGCTCTTCTGGGTTCCTTGCATTTACAAATGAATTTTATGATTAGCTGGTCAAATTCATGTAGAAAAGCCAACTCAGGTTTTGATAAAGATTAATTTGAACCTCTAGATCAGTTTAGGAAGTATTGCCATCTTTTTTGCATGTTTAATGGAAATAAACAAACAACTTTTTTTTTTTTTGCTTTTGGGAGGAGAGTGTTTATCCCTTCTACTATCCCTTTTACCACTTTTTCCTATTATTTGTTTGTGTTTTTCTTAATGATTTGCAAGATTTTATATATTCTGGATACTAATCTTTATCAGTTATCTGTGTTAAAAATATCATCTTCTTACATTTTTTACAGTGTTCCAGGCTGGAAAATTTTTTTTAAAGATTAATGTAGTCAAAATACAATATTATTTTACTTCATGGCTAATGCTTTTCAATATTATTAAAACATTTTTAACCTAACCTATGAACACTTTCTTACATTATCTCCTATCAAATCTACATTTTAGCTTCTAATATTTAAGTGTAATTCAACTGTTCTTAATTTTTATGAGTAGAATGAGAAAGGTTTCCATGTTGATTTTCGTTCTATATGGAGGCAAATTATACTAGCCCTGTTTCTTGCATAGCCTTTCATGCCCTCATGTATTTGTTATGCTGGGTCCCATAGTTTCTGTATTTCATGTTTTCTTTCTGTGCTCTATGTTATTTGTTTATCTGTGAACCACAAATTTATAGTATATTTTAGCACCTGACAGGTAAATCCACCTGTCTCCTTTTCCTTAAGAGTATCTAGGTCATCTGTGAGCTTTTGCACATTCATAATTATTTTATAACTATCTTTGAATTTTAGATCAGACTTGAGTTGAAATTGTTTTTAATCCGCAGGTCAGAATAATGGTTAACACATTTTGAGATTTTTTTAAAAAATATGAGTCTAACCTCTGATCATAAAGAACTTCTCTTTTTTGGTCTTTTAAAAGTTATTATATAGAATATATATATATTTCCATTTGATTTCTTCCTATGAACACGAAATTTTTGTTGCTATGCAAAAAGGTTATTCTTAGATTCTCTGTTTATTATATTACTTTATAGAGAGATGTCGTTTTTCTATTGATATTTTATCCATCCACCATCATCTATAATACTTGATAGATTCTCTTTCACTTTCTATGTAGAGAGTCATTTTATCTGTAAATAAGGATTTTGTTTTTCCTTTTCCAATCTTTGCATTTTTATTTTTATTTTTTTCTGCAGTTTATTGGTTGGAAGAAATCAGATTGCTTGGCTATAAACTTTACCACAATCTGGGTTTGCCTGTGATTTTCCATAGCTTGTTCTTCTGGACCCTGAATTTTCTGTCCCCAAATCAGTAGTGAGGTCTAGATACTTGACCAGAGAGACCACTCTGTGGGTGTACCCCCCATAGCTAGCATAAGGGTACACCCAGAAGAGGACATGAGAAGGCTAAGGAATCAAAAAAGTATAAGATCCCACTTTCAAGAGAAGTAATTTTTTAAAATACGATAACATAAAACCATTTACAATTACATAAAATAAAATAAAGTTAACTATCAATGGGCAGATTAGTCCAATTCTTCACCAAAGAACCCAGCCCTGGACTGTCTCTGTCCTTTATCATAGAATGATTCGGGAGAAGTTATAATTATGGATGACCGTCGAGGACCACAATGACCCTCTCCCTCTAGATTTCATCATTAATTAAGTCAGACCACCTGTGCATTACGTCCAGGGACCATTTGGTCCTGAACACTGGTAGAACCGCAGCTGCATTGGGGCAGTTGCCATGAGCTCTCCTGAAGGGCGGTGGCAGGAAGCGGCACTATGTAAGAACTTACTGAGTGAACTGCAGAAAGGCACATCGTTCCCCTCCATACATCTCCTGTATTATATCACAGCTAATCTCCAGGGCAAGTCTTGCTGCTCAAGGATGTTTTCTCTTCAATGACAATGAGAATTAAACACGTAACCATCCGCAGCTCCCTTTCATTGTGCCCTCAGGAAGCTCAGAGCCAAAATCTGGACTTTGCTCTGACTTTCATCCCTTCGACCTCCCTTATTAACCTTTCACCTCTTCCTTCCCTTCCCCCAACATCATAGTGATAGCCAGTTACCTTAATGCATACTTTCATTCCAGTGTTGAAGTTGGAATAGTACTTCACCTTTTCATTCTTAACAGCCTTAGCTCAGCTGGCGGCACACGTTCATAATGTAAGGCTCCAGAGTCACCAAACATCATAGGGTCTAAGCCAAACATATAACTCTACAATATCAATTCCTTTATGTCCTTCCTCAAGAAGAGTCTTCAATACCTCTCTTTGCTTACAGCAGATGCCAAAATTTATTGTTCAACATTGCCCCAAATTGTACCTGTCATTTCTTACCTCCATAAGCTTCCTAATATGGTTCTATTTCTAGAGAAGTGGATTATTTTATTTGTTGCCTTATACTGTACATTTATGCAGTAAACCACATGCTAGTTCATATTTGTTCTATGCTCCCCTAAATTCATCGATCTTCCACCTATGCTTCAAAATCCAAATAAAAACTCAAGATTTAACTCAGCTGGCTGACGAAAAATAATTACTGACTTCTCTGACATCCAAAACTATTTATTAACTGAACCATGGGTGTTAGTATGCATTCATTGTAGTACAAACCTCCCTTGTGAGAGGCTGCCTTGATCAAAGCATTTTTTAGTTTTGTTCCTAATATTGTTTCATTCATGTACTTATCTCCCTCTATTATCTGTGCAGGAAAGAGTTAACATAGCAGGATTGAAATTCAAAAGCTGGCCTTTGGTTGGCCTCTGGGAACTTGGTTCTGAGAACCGTCTCTCTGTTCTCAACTAATAAGTTTGTTGTTCCGTGCCTGGTTTATTTTACAAACAATGTGATTTATGGTGCACAGGTGGGCAGAGGGTACCTATATGACCAGCTCCTGATAAAAAATACCTGTATTCTGATTCTTGAACTGGCTTCCTGGGCAGAAACAATGCCCACATGCTGTTGCATTTTCACTGCTGGAGCAAACACACTTGGTGTGACCCAGACCCATTTCAGGCTGGAGGGGAGAGAGCATGCGGTTCTGTGTGTGCATTTCTCCAGCCTCCATCTGATGTTTCTGGTGGTTTACAAACCTTGAGAACTTCCTAAGTGACATCTGAAACTGCTTTCATATGTGGAGGGCAAAGAGAGACTGAAGAAAGAGGCAGACCACTCCAGACTGGCAGCAGGCAGGTATAATAAGGAAGTAAACTTATGTACAAGGCTCGCCTTGGGTATCTACAAAACAAGATGATCTCTGCATCCAACCACCCGAATCTGAAACATTTATATAGAGGCCTTAACTGGGTTCAGTCATGTATACCATCAAGACGGTCTCAACAACATACTGCTCTGTCAAGGCTGCATCCTCGAAAACATTCCACTGTGGGAGCGGTGGGCAGAGCACTCATGAGGGGTGGTGGTGGTGGGGGTGAGGAGTCTCTGATTTCCTGGGTTTAGCTCGTGGGTCCACTAGTGATCATGTCTTCTCAATGATGCCCTCCAACAGTTTCTATTTCCTTTGCTGTTGCCATCGTGTATTATTTTCATGGTAATAAACTAACTACAGCCATGAGTACAAAGGACCACAGTCCTGTGAGTTCTAGTGAATCTCTGGAACCCTCGAGCACCCCCCAAAATGCTGTTAAAATGACAGTCAAGATGTAAACTAGATGTCATCTCACAATGACAGAAATATAGAAGGGAGTAGGACATTCTCAGAAGAATGATATGACACTTGTTTGGGCAGGAGGAACATGTACAGATGAGTGGTCACTGACAAAACATAATGGAGAAAGCTGGCTGTAGAGCCAGGCAGGAGTTAACCCCAGTGCTAATCCCTCTGGGACCCCAAAATCTCAGGTCTGACAAGGGCTGGACACAAGAGGCAGGGGTGTGACAAATGCCTGGAGGAGAAATTGCAGTAAAGAAGTCTAACCCAAAGAGTGTCCGGCCCCAATCCTTCACAAACAGCAGAGAGCAGGTGCCTCCCCTCAGGAGACTGAAAAGAAAAAGTAATTCCTCGAAACGGAGACATCCATAGATTTAGTGATCCTGCAGCTTTGCAACTGTGTCCTTATTAGAGTGGCATTTGACAACCTCCTCCCCACCCCCCACTCACCAAAAGCTTCTGAGCAGCATTTGACCCTTTCGTCATATATATGTCTTCCTAATCCAGACATATCCGAATTCTGAGCAAAATGTATCACATGGGAGATCTATATAAAAACAGCATCATTGTAAAAACTCGACCCTGCCAGTTTTTATTAAATTCTCTCCTCCTCTGACACAGCAGAGGCTGTGTGGGTGGCCGTTTTATGTCCTGAACTTAGCCCTGCGCAGAGCTGACTGGGCTGAGCTGAGCGAAGAGCAGAATTTTTCTCAGGCGTGTAGTTTGTCTACATCTCTGGGTTGGGCAAGGAAGAGAACCTTTGTATCTCTCTTCCATATGGCGGGGGCGAAAAAGAAGCAAGCCCTGGTGAAGATTAGATAAATGAAGCTGAGGTTAGCTGAGTGGAGAGGAGGGAAATCAGAAAGGATTCCAGAGCTGTTTTCTCCCCTTCCAGAGACAGGCTTGCCTCCCCCTGCCAGTCCGGGAGACTCCTGGTCTCCCCTTAATGTGTCCCTGTGTTTAGCTCAGTGAGAGGACTGACCTCATTTTAAACTGCCTTGCTTTGATTCTCAAACGGATTGTAATTAGATTCAATCTCAGACACACACATTTGAAACATAGGCGCTTATTTTAGAGTGATCAGAATCTAATACATTACTATGTACACAGCAAGTTCTCTCTCCCTATCTCTCTCACTCTCTCTCTCTCTCTCTCCTTCTACCTCTATCTTTATCTATCCATATCTAGAATATATGAAATATATTATCATAATGATATACAGTAAAATATTATATATATATGTATGTGTATATATATACACATAAATCCAAAAGTTAAGAATTAACGTTTTCGCTTTTGTAGGCCTCAGTCTCTGTCCTCTGAGTCTCATAAATCATTATCTGTATCCTTAAAGCTGGAGCCAGGGCAACATGAAACAGTTATTTTGTACCTTCACCGTTATTCACAACCTTGAGCCCCACTTGTCCACGCTGACCTACTGTGCACATAGACCCCAACCTGCCACCAGTCTCGGCAACTGGACTGGTTCTGCTCTTTATGGCTTCTCGTGGCTCATTGGACTCGACACAGGACATCGGCTCCCACCTTCTGCACTGACTCTCCCTGTCTTTCAGGCTTCGCTGAGGTCATACCCCATTGCCTACTCTGGATCAATACTTCATACCATCGGACTTAGCTCTCAATCTTCCTGAACTCCCCACAGACCTGTTCCTTCTTCCGACCTTCTGCTAGCTTCATCCTAGTCCCACCAGTAAAACGTAGAGAACCTTCTCTTCCTTAAAGTTGACTTAGCAAAACCAGCACTGCTGGCTGGATGCAAGAATGTTGCCAAGATCTATGTGAATATCTTTATTTTGGGTACCATAACTTGTAACATTGGCATGCATTCCGATACAAGTTTTAAAAATGCATGCCACAGTGTACAAAGTCAATATTTCAGAAAAATTTAACCTGGAGAATAATAAATAATAAACATAAACATAAACATTAAGTAATAAACATAACTAATGGTCAGTTTAGGTGAGAAAATACTAAAATTTGGCCAAAGGAAGAAAAACTATAAATATTCTTAACAAGTTAGATAATACCTGAAAAGGTAAAAGATGTTCTTGGCACAAGATGTTAATTTGGGCTCCTAGTCACAGTGAGAAATAAAATAAATCTGACATATCTTTTTTTTCTTTCTTGAACAGTATTGTTTGTTTTCTAGTACCCTGCTCTCATCCAAAAAAATAACATTTTTGTTTAAATTTCTTATGCAGAATATATAAATAAGTTGAGCTTTTTAGTGCATATACCATCATCTCCCCCTCCCTTTCAAGTATTACTACGATGATTCCTTTATAATTCCCAGGTACCTCATCCATCTTTCAAATACTTAAAATTATAGCTAGAAGACTTGCAGAGACTTTTGCCAATACCTTAAGTACCTTATTAATTGGGTTTGAAATTTTGTATCTAGACTGGACATTTATTCCATTCAATTAAAATTAATGAATATCCACGGGGCTGCTAGGTCAGAGTTGAGTTCTTGCCAACCCATTTCTAACCAAAAGTAAAACATTCTCCTTTTTGGACAAAGCCTCTGTCACGGCAAATGATTGTAAAGCTATTTATTACTGCCGGTGATTCCTCAACACCATTTTCCATTGTTTCCCACTAGTATCCCATAGAATTGGGAAAAATAAGTAACCATTTCTTGGCTATAGCTTTGACACATAGGACAGGATATTTCATGGTGCCATGATGCTTATTTTTCTTGTAGATAACAAAATAGTTCTGGGCTGGCTGAAAAGTTTTATTTGAAATTGTGGAAAATACATGTTTGGAAAAAAGGTGTTTAATGGGATGGATCAGTGAATGGAATTTGTGAACATTTTTTATCTTTATTTTCGATATTTTTTAGAATCTAAACCCTACCATTTAAAATTTATTTCTGTGGTTCTAATAGACGGCATCATCGTACTAGGGAAAAAAAAAAAAAACATATTGAGGGAAATAATGTAATTCTGACCATTAACAATGTAATCGTAAGTTATTGAATTTTTAGCTCTCAAAGTAATAACGATTTTCTACTCAGCATAGCAACAATATCTATGTGGGTTTCAAGGGAGTATAAATAAATTTTAAAAATAGGAAAAATGTATACCGTGGCATCCTCCCTTACTGTACTATAAAGCAACTTGACATTGGAGCTGTGCCTTACGGATTCTTTTTCTTTATCCCATGGTTCCTATTTTAATACTTTGCTCCTGAATGTTGGCCATTCAATTGCTGCTCAAATAAATAAAGTGAAAGTAATAAGTGAGAATTCACCATTATACCTACAGATTAAAGCACACAGAAGCAAATGTATTCCCATCCTTGAAATTCTGAATGTTGCAAATTCAAAGCACTTCAAGATAGACATTTTGGACTCTGTCTAGTCTTGGAGCCAGCTTTATAACCAAAATGGAATCGTTATGGGTGCAGCTGAGGTGGCACCACTTACTACATTAGTCTAGAATTCCTTCTATTCTGAAACAAATACCCAGACATTATTTTTAGCTTATATGATACATAACTTGCAAAGAGCTGTACTTGGATATCTACAAAATGAAAAATGTAATCATGACTATAGAAACACTCTTTCTGCTTCTGAAGGATAAAGGCATATCATTGAAATTCGATAGAATTACATGGTTTTAACTAATTAAGATTTAATTAGTAGAAGCAGTTTTGGTAGAACAAGGGCATTGTACTTCTCATTTCTTTAAAGTATGTGGAAAAATATATTACAAATGCTAATAAGCCTTTGTAAAGTTTGGTGTAAAATTTGGTGAAAATAAGTTGAGCTTTATTCCAGCCCCACCCTATTCTTGTAGTGCTTGATGACATGGGACAAAATACTGAGTTCTTCATCTCCGAGTGTCCTTATCTCGACAAATAGGAGTTGAACTAGCTGACTTTCCAGGGATTACATTCTTTCTTTATATTTTTTGTTCTATCTTATTCATGTGTTGTCCTGATAATATTTTCAATTGATTTAACAAACATTGAACTCTCTAAACAAGCACCTAATTACCTGTATGAGAAACTGTCCATGATTTTGTGGTAGCAAAAATCCTCAAGCAAGCATTTTATCATCTTTCCTTTATAATCAGCCTCTTCCACCCCTTTCTCTATTATGTATAAACCAATTGATCGTCCCAAATCACCTCTCACTTTCAAATAGACTTGCTGTTCCTGACACTGCTTTTAAAATCTTCCAGAGAACATATTTTTATTTTTGCTACATCATTACTCCCCCTTAGTTGTCATACTCTTCTGCGTCTGTGGCCCTCGATGCCATTACAGACAGCACCCAGTAGAGACTTTGAAGTACTGCATTACTTCTCAACTATCTACTTCTTCCCCACTTGCTAACCATAAAGCGGCCCCATAATATCTTCTGCCTTTTAAAACGAGACACAATAATCCAAAGCTTTGAAAAACTGAATGCCTGCTTCTCTGCTTAAATTGCTTACACCTCCCAACTTCATTTATCCATGAATATTTACCAGGCATCCACTATGACCGTGTCCCCGTGCAAGGATCAATAATGAAAAAAGAGGCACCAGCCCTGATTTTCTTGTAGGAATGGACATTCCTAGTCTTTTCCATTCTGGTAGGGAAGACATTTTGATACACATAGCAGTCACGTGATACATGTTTACAGATAGGTACTCCGAAGGAAAGAGTCTCGGTTTCATGATAGCCCATCTCAAAGGAGCCTGAACTAAATGCAGGGGGGTCTCATTTCACATTGAGCAGGCTGGACGTGAAAAGGGCCTGTGGTAAGAAGTAGCATGGTGTGTTTTAGGAACCGACAAAAGAGAAATTGCAGGTATGAAAGAGGGAAAACTAAAAGATATGTGTATACTAAATCATGATGCTCTGAGTGATTTATTAGGCAGCTGGACTTACTGTGGGATATTATGTTCACCCATGTGTCTATTGAGAGAACAAATTCAAACATCAGGTCTCAAGTTACCATTGGCTAGGACATTTATCACTGGAGTAGACGATCCGTCTCTCCTGTATCCCATTTGCTCTTATGAATGGGAGCCATTACAGGAATAGATAAGTCACTGCCACTTGTAAGATAAAGGTAATGACTTTGGCTCGGTAGTTGTGCAAGTTTCAAATTTTTCTATCTATTCATTTATCCATCCATCTGCTCTTTTATTTATTATCTATCTATCTTTGCCTATCTATCTATCTATCTATCTATCTATCTATCTATCTATCTATATCATCTATATCATCTCTCTCTAAATGTTAGTGTGATCAGTGTGTGTGTGTGTGTGTATGTGTGTGTGTGTGTGTCTAGGCAGTCGGGGAATCCTAGATTAAACATGTAGATAAATAAACCAATGGACAGCTAAATTAGGTATTGCCAATATCTTCACAACTATTAATAATGTCTGTTTAAGAGAAAAATAGTCTTTTCCTAGCCTGTGAGGGAGACAGACCTCAATGGGCATTTGGAAGACACGAGGCAGCCGTGGGTGTCTGGAGGAAGGGGTAGCGAGAGGCGCTCAGAGGCTCCTCCACACCCTTTTCCTGCAGTGGTCCTCAGGAAGGAAATAACTCTTGATGATGCTTGTCATGTAATGACGCTCCAGAAGGACTTAAGATTGGGCTATTTTCATTGCTTTCCTCAGGGACTATAGGTTGAAGGCATTCATGTCCTTTGTTCCTTCAGGAACGCCTGAGTTGCAGATGTAGGCAGTAACTCTGAAGAATTACTTGTTATATTGACCAGGGTTTTATTATCAGTCAAATGGCAGTTACAAAATTTTCCTTGAGTGAAAATATGAATCTCGCCTACTTAGAAAATAATGTTTATCTTAAAAGAGTAAACGTAAATGTTTCTTGGAAATCTGATACTTTAAGCACATAGATAATACTTAGTTCTGACCCACTAAATTAATCTATCAGTATTAGGGCAAAACTCTGAGCATGTAAACATGCTTTTCACAAAAAAAAAACAGAAATTATAATGGTGCTGTAAATAGTGATCGGCTCTCTACAAGCCAACGAAACTTTTCATTCAAAATAATCTTTCTAAACAATTTCTGTATGCAAAGGAGGTTTTCTTATGCCAGTTTAATTTCTGTATATATTTCCAATTAATTATAGTTCCTAATATTTATATATCACTTTATTACTTGCAAAGTCTTTTCACACTTACACATTTATTATCTCATTTCAAATTAAAAACACTCCTTGGTAAGATAGGCGGATATTATAATTCCAATTTGAGGGATGAGGAAGAGATTCAAGGAAGTCAATAATTCGCCCAGCATCAAATAAAAAGTGATTTGCAGAGCTAATGAGAGTGATCAGCATTTACTGCGCAACAAACACAGCCTGGTCACTAAGACAGGTGCTCTATATTCCTTTGCCTCTAATGCTAGCATCAGTCTTCCAAGGAAAGTAATGTTGCTGCCAATTAACTAATATAAGAATTAAAGTTGACCCAGCTAAATGGCAGAGCTTAGAACTAAACTCAGAGCACTGCACTGTGCCATAAATAGTTTTTCCTCATTCACATTAGCTTCTTCTCTCCTCCTTTAATAGTTATATCAATGAATTTTTTATGATAGCAGAATAATTTGGGTTCATATTTTTCAGGTCAAATAATTAAATATTATAGTTGGTTCCTGGAGATTTCTGTAGACAGTGTTTTTCTAAAATAACTATTTTGAATAGTAATCTTCTGTCAAATTACCAATTTCTTCTCCTCCCCGCAGAGCACTTTAATAGGAGAGTTGGCATATGGCAATGTTGATTTAGGTGCTGCGCTATAAACTAGTTGGAACTGTTTAACTCGTCCTCATGTTTATTTAAATCTTTTTTCAAACATTCCTCTTACTTGAGATCTAAATAATGGACCAGAGAAGAAATTCCATGGACGCTTCATTGCCATCACCATCAAATATTTATTTCTAAGCACTTTACGAAATAAAGAAAATAAGTTTCCTTCTTTCTAAATCCAAAGTCTGAAAAGAGGGCAGTCTAAAGACTAAACATCCAGAATAAAATTGTTTTAAATAATTCATTATAATTATGTTTACAAATAAAAAAATAAAATGAGTTTTCAACAAATGATTCCAATAAAGAAATACGATGGACATGTTTGAAGGTAAACAGTCTACTCAGGATGATCTGCATCAAAGTGATATAATTGACAAATCAGCATAGCAATTTTTAGAAGCTTGCTTGATATCTATTCGTAGTAAAAACAATTGAAACTATATTTAGTAGAAAAGAATAGATTCCACCCCCACCACCACCAAGGTTCAGACATATATACGGCAGCTCCACATTTTTTAAAGGTGCTCAAATGCTGAAAAAGGTTTTTTTGTTATTGCTTCAATATCTTTGAGAAGGAGATTTATTAGGAAATATTACTTCAATTTTTGGTGCGAGGCTGTTGATATCATGATAAGATATATAGTGAAGTAAAACTGGATCATGAATTTGAGATTTTTGATTTAAAAGAAGGTGTCACTCACTGTGGCAATCCAAAGGGAGTAAAAACTTCAATTGCTAGAATTTACATCGTTCCAAATTATGATGTCATTCAGAATATTAGTCTTCAAGGACTTTGCCTATCTTAACTCTAGTATGCAGGAGGAAAACAAAAGATAATTTACATATCTAGTACTGTTGAATATCCATTCTGAAAAATCATCCAATTTATGACTCTCATGGATGTCTCTATTTGACCCATTATTTGAAAGCACCTCTATAACATATCAAACAATAAGATTAGTGTTATCAGTGCCTCCCAGCTCTGTCGTTATTGCTCAGCTATGTGCACATTTTAATTCTTCATTTTGCTACTGCCACTTGATTCCTTTGGATTTGATTCTATGTTTTAAGAAGCAAAACTAAGTTATTCCAAGCACGGGAGTTAATGGGGTCATTCTTTGACAAACTGGAAGAACTTGGTAATGTATTGTTTTCCATATGTAGCACTGCCCTCTACTGGGTGAAAAAAAAATCTGACGTTATTAATGGATTTCTAATTACTTGAGTATCTTGGTAGAGAATATGTGAAAAAATAATTCAAATTTAACTACGATTTTTTTTTTTAAGTTGAAGGGAGAGGAATATGAATCTTTGACTTCTTTGTATAAACATTCTTCTTTATATTCTTGTTTTGAAAAAATACCTTCTTTGGTTTGAATGTGAGATCCATAGATATTTTAGGGTATTAAACATATGAGAGAGAACTGGTACCTTGTATTATAAACTAGAGAAGTGATAATAAAATTAGAGTTAGTTTAGCATTAATTTCAAGAATTTGTTATTTGAGCTGTTGCTCAAGAGGCAGGTAGAAAATAATAGCTTTTATTTATAACTATTTTGTTCATAACTTTCATCATGTTTATGATCGGCATATCTTTGGAAGGTGCTAGAATGTTGTTTGTTTTTAGGTGTGCTTTCTGAAAGATATCAGTGAGGAATGGTGAGGTATATTTCTTCTCTTTTCCTCCTTACTCTGTTTAAATGTAGGGCAGAGATTTTTAGAAATTAATGCCATATCAGATTAGTTTCATCGGTGAATTAAAAAAAATGATTTATAACAAACTGTGAGAAAATGCGGTCAGCATTACATGTCAGAATGTTGAAGGGTGGCATACGACACTTATGAAAAATATTTTTCTACATAGCTTCCATGATCTAAAATCTAAAGAAGTTCATGTCTTTATTAATCTTGCATATTATATTAATATCTGTTTGTCTCAAACTTTTGGAAGATACAGAATGGCAATAGTTCTATGTCTTAATTCCTTGCAGACACCCATAACTATATTCTATGGTGCTTGATAAGTACTCAACAAATTTTAAAATATTAGTTAAACTAAGGTAGAATTGACACCCTCTTGTGAAAACTGAATACACAATATAGGTAGGTATTCTACAGCTAGGAGCAAAGGAGTAGCTGATCGGGTCACCAAGGTCCTTCTCTAAAAATCGTTTTTGTTGACTTTCTTTTTGATTAAATAAATCCTCTAACCTGAAAGTGAAAACTCGTAGGTGGTTTTCAGTGAGGATTTTTTCCCTGAGAGAATGTTTTACCAAGAATTATTTTGAATAATGTCAATCCAATAAAGTTCTATCATACGTAAAGCTATATTCATACAACTTTCAAAGAGATTGAACTATTGTTTGTAATGGTTTCTTTTAAAAGTCATATGACTTATACGAGTGTACTGGAATACTTTAAATTTTCACCTGGAGAAAATTCTACTGAGCTTTCCTGGGGCTATTGAATACCTATCCTATCAATAGAGAACTTTCCAAAAATAAAGAGTCTGTCAAGACATTACTTCACCCAATGGCTTATGATGGTTCTTTATCACCCTTTGGTTAAAGTATTGGATCCCCTTTTTTGGCATTAGACCCTTAAGGATCTTGCCTCCCTAATCTCTTTACCCTTGGTCCATGACATGTAACATTTATATGTGCACATGTGTGTGTGCACACAGAGACAGTCACTCAAATACAATGATTGACCCACATCAAACTGTCTTCTATTTCTCTAAAACAGAGCTCTTTATTTAGGGTCCACAGGGTTGCCATGGAGAAAACTTACGAGATGTATATTAAACAGGGGTTGAAAAAACACATTTGTTTTTTTCTGAAATTTAGCATTTCCTTCATTTATTAATGTAAGTAGAAAACCATCATAAGAATAAAATTTTTATTAGCAATAAAAATCACCTTTTCTATCATACATGTTGTAATGCTCAAATTATCATTAATGCTCACCATTACTTTCAAATTACAGTTGTTATTAGAGCCAATACTAAATCTTATTAGTTAATGCATTGGTAATAAAGCACATAGTTCACCATATCATAATTTTTTAATGATTTGACAATGGTGTTTTTAATGAATTCTCTTGATGTCATATTTTTGTCATGCATTTTAAAATATTAATATTTAATTAATTTAATAATAAATATTTTCCTTTATAGAGTTGACCTTTATTCCAGTACGGAAGAAGAGTAGAGAGAGAAAGAAGGTTGCTTAGGTTGGGGTCGGAAATGGAGGTGGACACACATACTCATGATGTTCACTTTTCGAATGATGAAAATATTCATAATTGAATTGTGGGGATAGTTGTATAATTCTGTAATTTAATAAAAATTGAGTTAGACATATAAAATTAGACATATTGTTTTTAAACAATAAAGTCATTTAAAAAAGAAAGAAACACAGAACTAATCTAAGTAACTTTTGAACAGTCTAAAGCTTTAGTCATCTATACCTTCATAGGACTATACTCTAAAGACAAAAAGAGAAAAAACAAAAACTTTGGAATTTATTTGGTAAATCTTTTTGTTGTTAATGACATGGCAGTAAAAATTCAGAAGCAATTGTACATGTAGACTAGACTTGAATAAATGATAACTATATAATTTTAGGGGAACCATAGTTCTCACTGCAAAAGATCAACACAATGAACGATAGTCATATGATAGAAGAGTTTAAATACAAATAAAAATATACAAATAATTCAGGAAAATGAGATGAAAATGAGACAAAAATGAACAAGAAATTTAAAAGAGAAAATATAAGATGGCCAAAGAACATATGAAAGACTCTCAAATGCACAGGTAGTCGGGGAGATGCAGCCACAAGAAACACTGTTTCATATTGGCAAAAAAAATTAAACATTAGATGATATCAAGACTCACTGAGGATATGGAACTATGGGAATGATTGTGGAAATGTAAATTGCATTATGGAAATGTAAATTGGAATATACCCTTTGGAAAGTAATTTGCCAAAGCTTAGTAAAAGTGAAAATATGCATAGCTTTACACCCTGAAATTATACCCCTAGGTATATTACCTGCAGCAACACTATGACACATTGAGAGAAAGGTGAGCAACATGGTCACAGTGTCACTGTTGGTAAGCGAATAAAAGGACCTTCAGGCTTCCATCCCTCCATCTAATATTCCTTTCAGAGGGCATCCTTCCCGAATGCCCCACAATAGGCACACTTTTATGATGCTCTATGACCTCAGGGACTTTTTCTTCCTAGTTATTACAACATGCAATGTTTTATTCATTTGAGTGATTGTTTTACTTTTTGTTCTGACTCCCTATAAAATAAGTTCACGAGTGTGAAAAGTCTCATTGAGAGATTTGCCTTGCATGTTAACACCATCAAATCACAGATACGTTTTATAGTTTTACACAGTATTTCCCAGTTATTTTTTCTTCTTGCTTTTTTGTCTTCAAAAATGTTTGTGAAAGCTCTAGGAACTGGTACACTCCAGAGAAAAGATGAAGAAATGAAATATTGATTTTGCTATGCTTAATTTAGAAGAAAAGTAACTTACTCAAGTGAAATTGACTTGGAAGTATATGCAGGATAAAAGTTATTTTGTCCCAGTTCAGGAGCAACTTCTGTACTTCATGCTCTTTTTTTTTTTTATTTGGGGCACACAATGAAAAAAAAAGCCCAAGCAGAGAAGTCGTCTTCTTCTTTCTCTTCTCCTCCTCCTCCTCTTCCTCCTCCTTTTCCTCCTCCTCCTTCTCCTCCTCCTTCTTCTTCTTTTAAATCTTACTTATTTTTAAACAGAAGAGTTAACTGCAGCAAATGCTTTGGTTGCACATTGTAAGCTTTTTTCTTTTTTTTGGTTCACTGTTTAGTTCAACCTCTTGGTAGAATGAATCGTAGGAATAGTAAGAAAAACAACCATCTAACAAATAAACAGGAAAAAGTGCTGAGAAAAGTCATAGAAGTATAAATTATTTCATGTTAGAGGTTGATATAGTTTGCAGTTAATAGTTGATAAAAATATTCATCTTTCACTTTTTGAAGGAAATGATTTTTACAAGGTAGTCACTATACATAAGACCACTTTATGAGGAGCATGAATGAGGAGCATCTTTTTAAACAATTACAATCGTATTGTCTTCTTATAAGAAGACACGAAAGTGTTTCTCGTTGGAGGACAATGTGATACCGCTTTAAATTTCTGCATTTTGAATTCTCATCACATAGGTTTCTGTTGTCATTGAGAAATGAAAGTGAAACCAAGCTCAAACATATTTGTGTAATTTTCGTGGCAAGCAATATATGAATCATAACGCACCGATGTATTTATCTTTCCCCTTAAATTCTCAGTAAGTTCTTTAGTCTCCATCCGTATGTTTAAATATTCATCATTCGATCCTGCTGGATATTCTTAGAAATTATCTTAATACATAAAAAATATTCAGTAATATTCCTGAATAAATGAATATCTACACTTACCATGATAATTTGCTGATTTAGATGAAATAAGGAATACTGATTCAGTATTAACAAGAAATCTCGTGAATAAACTTGTAATCTATGAGATTTAGCTCTCTAAATTTAAATTATATTTATGTGAATAATTATCATCCAATTCTCTTAAAATTAATCATAATAATTCTTCTCAGAAGGAAAATATCATTATTATTGAGAGAAACCATCAAAATAATGTCTTCCAAAGTTGTAATTTATATTTTAATTTATTATATGAATAAAGGATAGCAGAATTGATTCCATTTTTTTGAATAAAAAATAATCAGTGTAGGCACAACATATGGTGTGTTAGGACACTACCAACTAGAGCATTGTATAGTAGCTTGGACTCAGAAGGCAGACGGTCTGGAACCCAGTCCTGGAAAACATAACTATGTGACTTCAACAAGTAAATTAAACTTCCCAAACTTCAGTTTTTCATCTAAAAAGAAGGGCCACTAATATTGCTTACTTTGCAGTATCATTGTGAAGTCATAGGTCAAGGGTTTAGAGTAGTAACTAGCAAATGATATATGGATTATCTATAATAATAATATCATTGTTATTACTGGTACAGCACACAGCCTTACCGATAGTGAGACTTTAGCATTAATTGGCTTAATAGGCACTTGTTTGCGGCAGGTATGTCTATCTGGTATAAATAACAGTTTATTGCATTATTAATTAGATATAAATTATGAAGAATGCATCCCAAGGTTTTTGTTACATCATTTAAGGTTCTAATTAATGAAAGTCGTTTTGTAGCTTTGGGTAGTCATTTCAAGCATCTGAATTTTTATTGCCATTTTTCTCCTTTGTCAAGCTTATGTTCAGTGCATCTCAGGATTTCTGAATTTTCAGTAATCATATTTCACTGTCTCTTGTTATGATTGAAATTGTACCCTGCCAAATGGAGAATCTGGAAGTGCCAACTACTTGTTGTTTACTATATATACTTAAAAACACTTTCCCGTAAATTTACTAAGATAAATTAAACTGAAGTAATGTTAAACATGGACTTGGACAGAAATTGGAGAAAATAAATGTTAAGGTTGACATTGTATAAAGACTTCATGGGGAATCATATATTAAATTATATTTATTCAAATAGTAATGCTTATCGATTTGAGCTTTTTAAATAAAATTATTACCCTTATTTGTATCAAATGTAAAAGTTATCAATTCTACAAAATAAAAATAAAAGATTTTTAAGAACCAAGAATCTAACATTTTATTACATGTACTTAAGGAAATATTTGTTGCACACTAGGATACTGGTATCTTCCTCCTGATACAAGGCAGATGTTAGTTGCCATGGTGAACAAAAGAGTTTCGCCCCTGAGGCTCATTGCACAGGGCCTGCCAGGGTCTGAATCTGGATCACAAGAACCTAGAATTCCCATGGTTCTGCACTAGAAGTTTGCAACAAGGACGCTCGACAGTCATGCTCTTCCCTTGTCTTCTCTTTTCATTTCCAACATTCCTTTTCCTTTTCCATTCCGTCTCTTTGCTTCTTGTCTTGTTTCTTGGTAAATTGTGGTTACCTTCCTGGTGGCAATATGTTGACACTTTGGACACACCATTGGTTGATTATATAAGCCAACAAGAAGATCTCTCTTTGGCCAGCAGAGGCCAGCAAACTGTGCTTAAGGCTGAAAGGCCTGTGCAAAGATGATTACTCAAAGGAAATGGGTCACCTTGATGGTATTTTTGGCTTGATTGCAGCTTTAAGCCAGGAAGGTTGTCTTCTGGAAAGAATATAATTTTGCTATTGTTAAAGCAGAATGGAAGAATAGGGAAAGGTATAAATTCGTCATTTGGCTCCTTTTATCTTTATATGCTTTAATTTTCCACATTGTTCTAAAGCATAGATAGTATAGGTGGGTTTGAATTGTAGACCCCACATATGGGATTTTTGGAGGAACGTAGATTGAGTATGTGGAGTCTGCTAAAAAGAGACCAGGGGACTTGTGAAAAGCTGAAGTAGATATAAAGATGGGTCAGGTGTGTGTGGTTTTCAACTCATCTTGCAACAGTATCTGTATCTACTCGGAAAAGTCCAACAGGTTCTCTCACTGGACAATGATATCTGTACTATTTCCTGTTCTCAGGCTCTATATTGTCTAAATTTGCATGGTTTTCTGTTATCACCTTCAGTCTTTCTGCTTTGCTTCCTGTACCTGTTCTACCAACTCTAGCCACATGAGACAGTTTACTAACACTGGCCATACCATACCTAGCCCCTTCACCATTTTTTCTGCTATTTATTTTTTATCTCAAAATGTGGTGCCACTCCAACTCTATCTTCAGAGTGAGAGAAGCTCTGATCATGTGTCATCTCAAATGAACCTTCACTGTTAAGTCATTTCTGATCCCAATAGTCAGAATTAAAATCTGTCCTCTATGCTGGCCCAATAGATTTCTTTGCTCTCAGTTCTACTGAGAAGCCATATGCAAGTCATGATGTCTGCCTGCCTCACTAGAAGTCATGCTTCTTGATTGGAAATTACTCTTTTTCTTCTTTTCTCTAAGTCCTAACAATGTAGATTTCATAAAATGTTAGCTCAATATTTTCTTGATACCAATTCACTGGCAAAACTTAAAGTAAAATCTCCCCTCTCCCAAAAAAGATAATTTATTTTGAAGTGGAAAATAAACATGTGGCTTTGAAAAGTTGTTATAAAAATCGATATTAATAAATCAAATACAGCAATCAAAAGCATGTTTCCCAAGCGATTGAACAATAATTCTCTAACTTTATTTTTCCAAGCCATTCCCTACTACACAGAATCAAAGAGCCTATAAAATTTAGGTCAATTTACCTTCTGCTCAGCAGGAATACAATTGCAAAGTTTAGTAACTTGCAGAACAAACACTCTTTCATATTTTCTTTGGGAATCTCTCAATTATAAACTTATACTTTCCAATTTATGGTTGAAATCTAATTTTCTTTTGGTATGGTTTAAACATTTCTTCTGCTTTACCATCTCTTCTAAAAAGTTTTTTTGAAACAAAAGTTATGTTTATAAACGTTATTTATAAAAATAACTAGTTTAAAGGATGTCTAGTCAAGTAGCTGCAACTTATAAAAGAAATAAGAAAACAAATGTAACTTAGAAAAGTACTAATATTTACAATTTCGTTATTATTCAATCACTTTTATTCATTTAGACATCTCACATTTTCATTCAGCTAATTCTACAAACGTTTTATCATTCAAACCATAGAAAATGGAATTATTGTTCCAGTTTATCACATTTTCACACAAAGAAAGAAACATTTCAATATGCCTGAAACGCAGCTAATTTCATGTGTCCATTTATAAAATTAAAATATTTATAGAAGTCAAAACTTTAAATGCTAAAATGGAATCTGATGTATTTTTTTCTGGTAATAAATGCAAGTATTCAATAATGTTTTATCAATAATGTTAACTATTTTACACTAAACTGACTTTCTTACATGAAAAATAAGAACTCAGGTTAAAAAAATAATAAAGCACTTAGCAATGTAGAAAGAAAGCTTGGACTTTCTAACTTCACAGCTTGTTTTAAAAATGTCATTGGGGAAAAGGTACAACATGTCAAAGATGTGGCTTTGAATTTCGAGCAAGGATGTGACAAATTACGTGATCTGCTGTGTTTTAGTCTTTTGGAAGAGCATCCATTATATAACATCAATAATTTTGACACCTTTGAGCATTTAGCTTTTCTCATGAAATTAGAAGTGTGCTTAAAGTTTTCTAAACTATAAATCTCATGCGACTTATTATTGGGCTATTTCACAAGGAACAATTGATTAAAATAATATATGTAACAACGCCACAGTTTCACTTTTAATTTTAAAAAATTGGGCAAGTATACATGTGTTCTAACAAGGGTATTCTGCAATTTCTCATTTGTTTAGAGGACATACAATTAAAAAACCCGGAGATCAGTGGATTTTCTCAAACCGCAACAATGCTGTTGTTTTTGAATTAATACCCTTTTCTACTTAATGTATTATTTCATAAATTGAATCTTCTCAATGAGTACTTAAGTACTTGACTTAGTCTTAAAGATTAATTTACACAATAATATAGGCTGTTGAGTTTTGTATAGGATTTGGAGATCATGCATTGTGCTAAAAATTTTCCAGAACAAACCGAGTCATAAATATATGTAATTAAGCTTGGATTCAAAATAATTACTCACTATAGAATTCTACGATTTTTTTTAAAATTAGTTTTTAATATTAATTATACGAGATGCAATTCTCTGTATGTAATTGTTTGCCTGAAAAAACACCGAGATTAGCCACCTGTTCACCAACAGTCTTTGAGACTCTAGATAAAGAGTCTACTGAAGTGGTTTTCAGTTCCAATGCAACTCCACCATGGTGGATTCACTCTCTTGGACAGGTTAGTCTTCACACTACTTCATGCCACTCAAGACCTCTGTATGCACAAAATGGGCTACACAAACTTGCTGACAACCAGTACCAGAGGCAAAAGCGTTTATTTGGACTCAAAGAAATTGAAATTCTGGGAACAGAGATTTAGTTAGAAACTCAAATAGTGCTTTGATTACAGGAGAGGCAATCAGAGTTTTTATGGGGAAAAAAGGAAGAAAGTGAAGTAAACTGTTTTTAAGAAGAGTTCCTTGGTGATGACAGATAAGCTAGGTCTGTTCTTCACTGATTAATCAGGAGAGTGGTCACTGGTAAACGTTTGCTTTTATTAGTCCCTTTGACAGAAAATTCTTATTCTCGCCGACTTCTTAGAATGTTGGTGCTTTGTCCCAGTTCAAAGATTCACAAAACAGGATTTGCGAGGCAGTATCTTCGGAATGGCTGCTCAAGGTCTAGTTTAAAATGGCTCCACTTATGTTATTTTTCACCACCTACAACACATCTCTTAAATCCCCCTGAAGCTAGGCTGTCAAATGGAAATCTACTAATACGAAACCTGGATCACTGGTGACAGTGGCAGAGGAGTGTCAAAACGAGAGGGTGAATAAAAATCAGACTGTGACAGATAGAAGGTGCATGGAAGCTGGTTAATGAACATAAAAAAAAAAACTTTCTCAAGAATGTCAGTCGTGGTAGAGAAGTGGGGTAGTCTGAAAATCAAGGAAAATTATTTTCGTGTGTATTTTCAAGGCTAGAGAATTGGTACAGACAGTCCGTGAAGTGGTAAACACTGTGGGACACAGGGGACATAACTGAGTTTATTCTTCACTTTTTGAATTCTTTTTTTTTTTTTTGGCAGTGTATTGGGTGTTTTGGGAAGGAGCTCCTTAGACTTTCCTCCACACGGATGGCTTCAAAATCTAATAGCACTGACGCTACTTATTTAAAGGTTCTCTCTGTATTTGACATAGAGAGCAAGATTTTTTTTTCTATTATTTCTGAATACATAGTCATTCTAAAGCAGAGACTCCAGATCCATATGCCACATAAATTATACAAAAAGAAAAATCATTTTCATTATTTATACCAAACCAAGATTAGCTCCGTGTACCTTTAAATATTTAATCATGATTATCCCCTATAATATAATTTGTGGACAGTTTACAGAAATAGAAGGATTATCTTAAAAAAGTGACTTTTATTCATTTGGAAAGTACGATTAATTTAGGTATAAATAATTGGATTTATTAAAAGTATATTTAATAAGTAATGTTAACAAGTCATTAAGGAAAATATGATTCTCGCAATATATTTGATGAACATTAAACAAAAGTAAACCAGCTTATTTACCACATATATTAGTTTTATACATATTGCTGCCCTAACAAATTGTTGCAAAAGTCGTTTAAAACAGCGTAATTTTGTTATCTTACAGTTCTAGAGGTCGAAAGTCAAGAGTGGGGCTCATTGGGCTAAAGTCAAGGTGTCGGCAGGGCTGTGTTCCTTCTGGAGGCTGTGGGGGAGAATTACTCTGTTTTCAAGCTTCCTTGCAACCCAGCAGAGAGAGAATCTTTCTCCGACTTGGAACTCTTCTTCAGCTTTCCTGTTTAACTTTAAAGTCACTTGTGATTATGTTGGACCCACCTGGGCAATCCAGGATAATCTCCTTTTTTATAATCAGCTAATTAGCAACCTTTATTCCATCTGCAACCACTTTCCTCTAATATATCATATTCACAAATTGCAGGAATTAGTGTGTGGATATTTTATAGTAACCTTAAAAAAAAATCAGCTCTTTTAGTATGCTGAAAATAATCCCTAAGCACTTCTATGGGAGGATTATAGTATGTAATATTTTTCAAGAATATTTAACTAGGAAAGCTTGCTTGCTTGCTTGCTTTCTTTCTTTCTTTCTTTCTTTCTTTCTTTCTTTCTTTCTTTTTCTTTCTTTCTTTCTTTCTTTCATCTTATTAAAAAATAAAATAGATGTTGCTCTCTGATACCCTCAGAAAAGTCAAGTTAAACCAATATGAAGGTGTTTCATGCTCAAGACTTTCTTCAGCTCTGTAGGAAGCACGCTGCAGGCTCCGAGTCTACTGCCTTGAAAGTGGGCAGAGTAGAACATCGTGGCAGACAGGGAGCTAGGCAGGAGTGAGGGCTCAGCTGAGGACTGGCTTCACTCTGTCCCATAGAGAAGCTCGGAGGCACCAATTGGACTGAAGGTTCTTCATCCTACGTTGATTGGTGCAAGGTGGCAGACTTATACTCTGATCGGTCATCACTGGCCAAGTTCAACATGTGGTTAAGAAGTTGCAGCCTCTCAGATGAGGGTGAGGGAACTCCTCAGAGAAGGTAGCTGTCATCAGCCAACATGCACTTCAGAGGAATAACTTAACTAGTTCCATCTGACAAGATGCTGAAGGCTGGGGCTGAGCAGGTTAGGTGGGAATACAGTATGTCATGGTATACGTAAGCTCATATATAAAATACAAATATTCAGTTCAATACATTTGATTAACTACAAATATGTACATATGTGTAATTGAGAAAGAAACTACTGGGGTTATATTACATTTCCTAGGAAATAAAAAATAAAAGTAGATACCGTAAAGAATTCATAGTTTAGACTTTGAATTAGCTAAACTGTTTTAATTTTATCATAATCTCAGTGTTAACCCTAGATACCAAGATACTGCATTCTGTAGGCAACCAATTTAAGGCCCTAAAAAGCACCAGTTAAGTTAAAAATTAAAACTATCAGCACTCTAAGATTTTACCCCTCTTTCCTTCTCATACATTACATTAATTAAATATGGCAGCTCACATAGCTCAATAACGAATTAATTCTACATTAAGGATTAGCTCTCTGTGTTTCCAGAATTTATCAAACAAGAAACAATTTGATGAAGGGGAAAGAACACTTCGTTTGAAGTTCAAAGAACCAAGTTTGAGCTCCGTTTCTGGAATTTATAAACTTGGCAAGTGAATGAATCTCGGTTTCTTCGTCACTAATTAGAGGTAAGAATATTTGCATTATCTTGCTCACTGTAAAAATACTTGATAATAGTAGATATGATAAAAAAAAAAAAGATCCTCTAGTGCATATCCATGTGGCATTTTAGGATGTCTCCTATAACTAATTAGAAGTAGGAGGGCTCAGAAGACCTGACCCAATCCGACTTCTCCCTTTGCACGACTTCACTTGACCCACACAGCTTGGCTTCTCTGCTGTTTACTGACTGTTTCCCCTGGTGCCAGGCTGTTGGAGCTGTTTGTCTGCTGATCCTTGAGTTGTCTCCTCCAATTTCTCTGACGCCTCGGTAAACTAACATGCTTTCTCATTAACCTCCCCTCGAAATGTATTTAATGTGTGTGATTTGATATTTATTTGCCTTCCGCTCTAGCCTCAGAGGGTCAAATATTAAACATCATTCACAAATTGATGTATAAATTGATCTACAACAAAATTCGCAGAGCGTTTTCCTTAACGATACTCTGCAGTCTAAGAAGGAGGAAGTTAGATGTAGACTGCCTGGTTATCATTAATCTTAGCAAAACTTTCTGGGATTCGTTGTGCTCTTCTGTAAAATGTAAAGATCAAATGTGAAACACAAAATATATGATTCTTCATAAAAGTAGAAGTGGAAAAAGCATACACAGCCTGAAATATACATAGAAACTTTGCAGGAGTGGCACCATAGCCATTATGACGTCATCGACTATTCCCTGTACAGTGCTCTACATCCCCAAGACTGTTCTGTAATTACTAATCTGTACTTCTTAATCCCTTCAACTTTCTCACCTAGCCCTTCAATCCCCTCCCATCTGGCAATCACCACTTTGTTCTCTGTATCTATGAGTCTATTTCTGTTTTGTTTGTTTGTTTATTTTGTTCCTTAGATTCCACATATAAGTGAAATCATATGTCTGACTTATTTCACTCAGCATGATACCTTCTATGTCCACCTATATCATTGCAAATGGTAAGATTTTATTTTTTTAATGGCTGAGTAATATCCCATTGTATATGTGAACCATAACTTCTTTATCCAATCATCTGTTGATGGACACTTAGGTTGCTTCCATATCTTGGCTGTTGTAAATAGTGCTGCAGTGAACATACGGGTGCATAATTTTTTTCAAATTAGTGTTTTGGTTTTCTTTGGGCAAATACCCAGAAGTGCAATTGCTAGGTCTTAACGTACTATTTTTAATTTTTTGAGGAGCCTACAAACTGTTTTCCATAGTACCTATATCAATTATCAATCTCACCAACAGTACATGAGGGTTCCCTTTTCTCCACAGCCTCTCAAACACTTGTTTTTTGATTTATTGATGATAGCCATACTGACAGGTGTGAGGTGATATCTCACTGTGGTTTTAATTCACATTTCTCTGATGATTAGTGACCTTGAGTATCTTTTCATATGTCTATTGGCTACCTATATGTCCTTTTTGGAGAAATCTCTATTCAGGTCTTTGCCCAGTTTTTAATTGAATTGTTTGTTTTTTGGTGTTGAATTGTATAAGATCTTTATGTATTTTAGATATTAACCCCTCATTAGATGTATCATAAGCAAATATCTTTTCCCATTCAGTAGGTTGTCTTTTTATTTCGTTGATGGTTTCTTTTGCTATGCAAAACTTTTTAGTTGATGTAGGCCTATTTGTTCACTTTTCTTTGATTTCCCTTGTCCGAGGAGATATATCAGAAAAAAATATTACTAAGAGCAATGTCAGAGAATTTACTGCCTATATTTTCTTCCAGGAGTTTTATGGTTTGGGATCTTACATTTAAGTCTTTAATTCATCTTAAGTTTATTCTTGTATACAGTATAAGAAGGTTGTCTAGTTTCTTTTTTTCTTTTTTTTTGCGTATATCCATCCAATTTTCCCAACACTATTTATTGAAGAGACTGTCTTTACCCCATTGTATATTCTTGTCTCCTTTGTCATATATTGAATGATCATATAGACATGGGTTTATTCTGGGCTCTTCATTCTGTTTCATTGATCTTTGTTTCTATTTTTATGTCAGTACCATGCTGCGTTGATTACTATAGACTTGTAGTATTGTTTGATATCAGATAGTGTGATATCTTCCATTTTGTTTTTCTTTTTCCAGATTGCCATGGCTATTCAGGATCTTTTTTGGTTTTTTGGATTATTTGTTCCAGTTCTCTGAAAAATGCTGTTGTTATTTTGATAGGGATTGTGTTGAATCTATAGATCACTTTGAGTAGTATGAACAGTTAATGATGGTAGTTCTTTCTTTCCATGAGTATGGTATATGCTTCCATTTATTTGTATCTTCTTCAATTTATTTCTTCAATGATTTATAATTTTCCAAGTACAGGTCTTTTACCTATTTAGTTAAATTTATTCCCAGGTATTTTATTGTTTTTGATGCAATCATAAATGGGATTATTTTCTTAATTTCTCTTTCTGATAGTTTATCATTGTCATATAAAAATGAAACTGACTTATGAATATTAATTTTGTACCTGTTACTTTACTTAATTCATTTATCAGTTCTAAACAGTTTTTTTTTGAAATCTATACATAGTATCATAGTATTATATCATCTGCAAGTAATGACAGTTTTACTTCTTCATTTCCAATTTGGATGTCTTTATTTCTCTTTCTTGTCTGATTGCTGTAACTAGGACTCCCAATACTATATAAATAAAAGTGATTAAAGTGGACATCCTTGTCTTGTTCCTGATCTTAAGGAAAATTCTTTTAGCTTTTTCCCATTGAGTACTATATTAGCTGTAGGTTTGTTATATATAGCCTTCGTTATGTTAAGATATGTTTCCTCTATTCCCATTTTGCTGAGAGTTTTTATCATAAACGAATGCTGGATTTTGTCAAAGGCTTTTTCTGCATCTACTGATATCATATGGTTTTTGTCTTTCAATTTGTTAATGTAGCGTATAACATTAATTAATTTGTGGGTATTGAACCAACCTTTCATCCCTTGAATAAATCATCCTTGATCATGGTATACGATACTTTTAATGTCTTGATGAATTTGGTTTGCTAATATTCTGTTGAAGATTTTTGCATCTATGTTTATCAGGGATATCAGCATATATATATATGCTGAGTTTTTTAATTACTAATTTGATTTCATTAGTGATAATCAGCCAGTTCAGATTTTCTGTTTCTTCTTGACTCGGTCTTGGGAGATTGTACATTTCTAGGAGTATGTCCATTTCTTCCAGATTGTCCAGTCAGTTGGCATATAATTGTTCGTAGTACTTTCTTATAATTCTTTGTTTTTCTGTGGAGTCAGTTGTCATTTGTTTTTCATTTCCAATTTTATTTATTTGGGTTCTCTCTCTTTTTTTCTTGATGAGTCTGGTCAAAGTTTTGTCAATTTTGTTTATTCTTTCGAGTAACCACCTGATGGTTTCATTGATCTTTTGTATTTTTTTAAGACTCTATTTTGTTTATTTCTGCTCTGATCTTTATTATTTCCTCCCTTCTACTCACTTTAGGTTTTGTTTGCTGTTATTTTTTCTAGTCCCTTTAAGTATGAGATTAGATTGTTTATTTGAGATTTTTCTTGTTTCTTGAGGTAGGCTTGTATTGGTATGAATTTCTTTCTTAAAACTGTTTTTGCTGTATCCCATAGATTTTGAGTTGTGTTTTCATTTTCATTTGTCTCTAGATATCTTTTGCTTTTTTTCCTTAATCTCATTATTAACCCATTCATTGTTTAGTAGCATGTTGTTTAGCCTCCATGCGTTTGTGTATTTTTCAGTTTTTTTCTTGTAATTGATTTCTAGTTTCATACCATTGTGGTCAGAGAAGACTCTTGATGTGATTTCAGTCTTCTAAAATTTACTGAGATTCGTTTTGTGGCCTAACAGATGGTATATCCTGAAAAATGCTCCATGTGCACTTGAGAAGAATGTATATTCTGCTGCTTTGAGGTAAAATGCTCTAAATATATCAATGAAATGCATCTGGCTTAGTGTGTCACTTAAGGCTGCTGTTTCCTTGTTGATTTTCTGTCTGGAAGATCTGTGCATTTGTGTCAATGGGATGTTAAAGTCTCCTACTATGACTGTATTACTGTCACTATTTCCCTTTATGTTGGTCAATATTTGCATTATATATTTAGGTGCTCCTGTGTTGGGTGTATTTATGTTTACTAAGATTATGTTCTTTAGTTGGCTTGATTTCTTTATCATTATGTAATGTCCTTCTTTGTCTCTTATTTTAGCCTTTGTTTTAAAGTCTATTTTGTCTGATATAAATATTGCTACCCAGGCTTTTCTTCATTTCCATTTGCATGAAATATCTTTTTTCACTCATTTACTTCCAGTCTGTGTGAGTCTTTTGTAGACAGCATAGGTATGTGTCCTGTTTATCTATTCGGCTACATTATTTCTTTTGATTGAAGCATTTAATCCATTTACAGTTAAAGAGATTATTTATAGGGACATAGTTATTGACATTTTATTATTTATATTTTGTTTCTTTTCTCCCCTTCTTCTTCTTGAAGAAGTCCCATTGACATTTCTTGTAATTCTGGCTTATTGGTGATGAATTGCTTTAGCTTTTTTCCTGTTAGGGAAGCTATTTATCTCTTCTTCAATTTTAATTGATAGCCTTGCTGGGTAGAGTAGTCTTGGTCATAATTTATTACTTTTCATCACTTTGAATATTTTGTGCCAATCCCTTCTGGCCTGCAAAGTTTCTGCTGAGAAATCAACTGACAGTCTTATGGGAGTAGCCTTATAAGTAAATACCTGCCTTTCTCTTCCCACTTTTAAAATTCTCTCTTTGTCTTTAACTTTTGGCATTTGAATTATAATGTGTCTTGGCACAGGTCTGTTCGGAGTCCTCTTGTTTGGGGCTCTTTGCACTTCTTGGGCTTGTATATCTATTTACTTCACCAGGTTAGGATATTTTTCCATTATTATTTCTTCAAATAGGTTCTCGATTCTTTACTCTCTTCTCTTTCTATGATATGAATGTTGGTATTCCTGATGTTTCCCCATAGGTCTCTTAAACTTTCCTCATTTTTTGATTCTTTTTTCTTCTTGCTGTTTGATTAAGTGTTTTCTGTTACCCTGTCTTCCAAATTGCTGAAATGATTCTCTGCTTCATCTAATCTACTGTTGATTCCTTCTCATGTATTTTTCATTTCTTAATGGTTCCTTTTGATGGTTTCTATGTCCTTTTTTATGCTTACTATCTCTCTGTTGAAGTCTCACTGAGATCATCTCTTCTCCCCTTAAGTTCATTGAGCATCTTCATAATCCATGTTTCAAACTCTGTCTCTGGTAAGTTGCTTGCCTCCGTTTAATTTAATTCTTTTTTTGGAGTTTTGTCCTGTTGTTTCATTTGCAGTGTGTTTCTTTGTTTTCTCATTTTAGTTGCCTCTCTGTTTGTTTCCTTTTATTAGGTAGATTTGTTATGTATCCTAGCCTTGGCCAGATGGCCTTATATAGTAAGTGCTCTGTGTGGTCCATTGGAGTAGTCTCCCTGATCACCTGTGCCAGGAGCTCCAGGAGTGTCACTTGTGGGAGTCATGTGTGCTCTCCTATTGTAGCTAAGTCTTGATTGCTGTTAGCATATCAATGAATGGGATTTGCTCTCTGGTTGACTGGCTGTGAGGACTAGCCATGCCCACAGGATGTGAGCTGCTGTGTAGGAACTGACCTCAAAAAGTGAGATTCATCCCAGCAGGCTCATGTACCTGTTGAAACCACTCCTTGGGTATGCCACTTGTGGGGCTAGTCAGGTGGTGCTCTGTTGTTTTCTGACACCAGCCTCCGGGTGTGTTGGTTCCGATGCCTTTTGGGAGGGAGGGGCTCCCATGTAGGCTGAGGTCAGCTGTGGCCCGTGGGCTACCTGGTGGGAGTTACAAAGCAATCCACAGGTGGTCGTTGACTGTGCTGGACCTAGACCCAAGTGGGAGAGACCACACTGCAAATCGAGGCTGATTACCCCTAGTACTAGGCCTGGGGTGGTTTAGCAAAAGGTCCAGGGCACACTAAGACCTGGGGCTGCCTGATAGCTTCTTATAATGCTCAGCAGCTGAAAGAGCTTTTGGGTGGTACAGGAGTTGTGTGGGGCAGGCTCTCAGAGAGTCACCCCAGTAAAGTGAGCAGGTTTCATGTGTCTAATGCAGATTCAGATTTGGTGCCAATGCTGGGCCTGCGGCAACTCACCAAAGTTAGGTCACACCGAGGCCAGCCACTGCCTGTCTAAGGCCTACAAATCCCCAAGATTTGTTTAAAAGACACTGAAGCTCAGGCTGGGGCTGGTTTCCTGCCACCAAATGCAAGCTGTGGATTGTTGATTGCTGTCGAATGAGCCCCATGATGAGAGCACAAGGTAGACCTGGTTGCTGGGCAAGGAATTCAACACCAGCTATTTGCGAGTTGGGTGGGCCGAGGTCCCAGGGAGACTTGGGGTGGAGCAGGCCTGTCTCACTGGCCAATGCGGCTTCAGAATTGGCCATGTGTGGGGAGGGCTCAACACAGGCAAATTGGTGCCTGTCTGCAGACAGCCTGGAGGAGGCCAACAAAGAAGCAGTGCAGCTGTCCCTCCAGCCCTCTCCTGTGCCATACAACTCAATCTTTCCCCGTATATCCCTGGTGCCTCCTGAGCTGCCGATCCTCCGCTAGAGGCCGGGGTGAGTGTTTGTGGTCGAGCGAGTCTGTGTGTGAGCCCTTTAACAGTATGTCAAGGTTTTCTGGTTCCTTCCGTCTCATCTGGACAGTCAGAGTCCCCACTGATTTTTACAGCCAAATTTTGTGGGGACTCCTCTTCTCAGGACTGCAGCCCTGGGCTGGAGAGCCCCAGTGTGGAGGTAGGGCCTCTTGTTCTTTCAGGGGAGTCTCTGAAGTCATGCTGTCCCTCAGGATGCTCAACCCCATGTGGGGGTGCAGGACCAGCCCGTTGTTTTGTGTCTCTGCCCCACCTACTGATCTCCATGTGGCTTTTTCTTTATATCCTCAATTATAGGTGATATTCTCAGCTAGACTTCAGTTAGTTCTCCAAGCTGATTGTTCTATAATTTAATTGTAATTTTAATGTGGCAAGAGAGGAGGTGAGCATGGCATTTACCTTCACTGCTATCTTGATCCACCTTCTAAAAAGAATTGAAAACAGAAATCTTTACTGTAGAAATTCTCAGAAAATTGCCATGTTAGTATAAAATGTGATCATTCAAAATGGAGAAAAGAATTTACTGTTTACCAAACTTTATCTGTGGATAAAACATATTTTTTTTCATGAAATATTTCTCAAGTACAGTTATGTAGGCCCTTTTTGGACTATTTTTCTTGAGGAACAGATAACACATTTCTAAAGGGAAAAATAATTGGTCTTATTTCTGGTTTTTATTAAAACCCAAAGCCTAAACTATGCAGCGTACTTTCAAATTAAAAAGTTATATACTGAATTTAACAGTTGCATAATAAAATTACTATGTAAAATGTAGTGCATTTTTATACATTAAAAATTAGAAAATTGAGTTAGCATTAACTTTTAAAAGTAAAGGAAGGCACTTGGGAGTCTATATTTTATTTCTTATTTCACTGACTTTCCATGGTTTAGCAGAAAAAGGTATATAGGTAGGCATTGGTAATGCTAAAACTTTCTTTTCATTGGTATGTATAGTTTAATGAGAAATTTGCAGGTGTCAGATGGATAGCAATAAGGAGATCTTTTTCTCCTGTGTTTATTTAATTAGAGTTGGTACATCCAGGTGTAATCTATTGATATGTAAGAAGTTTTACACAATGCTGAGGAAGAGCATAAATTTTACAGCATTGCTTAACAAATGTACTTAATTTAAATCACCTTCCATCATATCGCCCCTCCCCCCCACACCACTGAAGTGTCATAAAGAAAGCCGTTTCAGTATTTTACTAAATGGAAAACTTTAGAACCCAATAATTTTGTATAAACCCACAGAAAAATTTATTAGTCTAAAAACCAGCTCATCAGCCACTGTACCAATGGATATTTGAAAGAAGCCTTGTAAAAATTCAGAGTTAGGGTTGTACATTAGACAGGCAGAATAAATTGAGAGGAAAATAATTTTTTCTTCCTCAGAAAGCATCTAAAGTTAGTAAGAAATGATACTCTAGAATAGAAATGTAAGAACCTAGACATGTCCTATAAAGTAATGGCTATAAACTGTCATGTCTTAACATAGTATTTTCAAAATCTTAGGAACTTTTGTGATCCCATGATAAAAATGAATGGACCACATTACTTTTAAGTAAATTACTTACTTTATGATGCAGCGTATATTTTGAGCATCTAAATATCACAAATCTATTTTAATAATTATATTTATGTAATCCTTAATATTTCAAAGATATATAGGTTTAATATTTTATTACTACCTTTTAACTTTCAAAACATAAGTTTACATAAATTTTTATGCAGTCTAGAGCTGTGAATTTCCATGGAGTTTTTTGACTTATTAGCTCACTAGATTTTAATGGTCATGAAAGGAGGAAGTGACGTGTAAAATTACTAAAATATACCAATTTAGAGCTTACAGAAAACTATGCAATCTATAAAGCATAGATATCATGCTTTCCATTTAATTTACTAATTCTTTCTAGAATCATACTGTCTGTGTGACACAAGACATTGACTTCATCTTTAAAGCATTGAAATGCCTGAAATTGATGATCCAGACACTGCCTATGCAATGCTAACCTCCATTTAATAATTATGCATTGAGAAGTGATTATGTAATTTAGCAATTATGGAAATTAAGCTATCTTAATGATGAGACAGGTGATGGATGATTTGGGGTGACAGACTCATTATATTACTGCCTAGTTTATAATGGCCTGTAGACAGGCACAAATTTTCAACATGTTACTCATCAGTTCCTTTTTCAAGCAATGAAACTTGCAATATACTTCTGCATTTGGTTAGACTGAAATTGAAACCCACATGAGAAGGTAGACACAAACTCTCTTGGATTCCCAATATGGAAATCAGCTCGTATTCTTTTTTATTAATTGTGGAAGAGACTTTTCTATCCAATGTTTCATTTACTTGATAGGTTACAGTGATATCTGAGGGCCCGGAGTAGCCTTTCTGCTACTTGATGAAAATGTCTATACTGCCCATTGGAAGTATAAGTCCTGGAGATGGTCACTGCATTACAAGATTACAACTCCCCAATAACTAAATCAGAATTCTCTTCTGCCTAATACCTATGAAGGGTATTATTCAATCAGAAGATCTTAGCCTAAAGAAGGGAAACTATGTTTGGAATTACTTCAAATCATAATTAATTAGTTATCCTATGTCACCACAGGCACATAAAAATCCTTTTTAAGAATGATGTAGTTAGATAAGCAAACACTTTGTGTTCAAATAAGAATTTAAGACAATACATCGATTGTCTAACATCAACAAAGTGGATTTTAACAGAGAAAAAACACCTTGACTCAAAATCTATATAACTATCCTCATCGGAAACAGTGATACATTGAAATGTCCACAAAAGTCTTATTGTGCACACACGTACCTGAATGAACCGTATAGATTGTTCAAGTGCCAATTCCTCTGTAAAGGTGACTTTTCCTTTGTGCTCACATATTATTTGATGTATAATTTATAATATAGAACTGATTACAACACATTTTAATTATTGGTTTGGCTGTTTTCTTCCATAATTGTGAATTATTTGAGAGAAAGACTGACTTTTAATGTTTTCTTTATTATTATTTTGGCAACACGATGACTGGTATATAGAAGGTTGCAATTCACTGTAAATGAGCAAAACAGAAAGGGAAATGGATAGAAAGCTCAGCTGTCAATAGCAATCATAAATATGTAAGCACCTAATAACAAAGCTTTCGAAAAAACATGTGGGAAAATTGACAAGATTAAAAGAGAAAATATATGGTAGCTTGACAATTACTTAGCATAATATTAGTAAATTAAATCAAACAATATGTAAAAAAGTTAAAAACATCATGACCAAGTAAATATGTTTTATTACAGGTATGCAAGTTTGATTTAACATTTGAAAGTCAATCAAAGCCATTTACCTTGTTAAGAAAATAAAGGAGAGAAACCATAAAATCATTTCTATAAGTGTCCAAAAGCATTTGAAAAAAATGCCCATACCTATTTAGAAAAATAAAACTATCGGTAAGCTAGAAATAGAAGAAAACTTCCTTAATCTAAAAAAGGGCATCATAATGAAATCCAGTATCTAATATGATTAACAGTAGTGGAATGTTTACCACTTGCTATTAGGATCAGGAACAAGGCAAATGATCCCTCTTACCGTTTATGATCAATATTGTACTGGGGTCTTAGCCACTGCAGTAAGTCAAATACAATAGATAAAAGAATGATAGAAACGAAAGGAAAACTGTTTATTTGCATATGACATAGTTGTTTATGTAGAAATTTCTAAGTAACCTGGAAGGTAAACATTAGAACTAATAATTTAATTTAATTTAATAAAATTGCAGGATGTATAAAGGCTAGTACACAAAAAACAACTTTTTATGAATTAATAGCAAAAATTTAGAAAATAAAATTAAATAAGCTGTTGCAAATACAATAGTACCCAAACCATGAAATACTTAAGAATGAATTTAACAATTTTGAAAAGACCTATAAATAAATTTAAAATAAGTTGTGTTCACAGATTGGAAGACTCAGTGTTGCTAAGATGTCAGCTGTTTACAGTTTGATAGATTTGACATAATCTCAATAGTACAGCAGTGAGCTTTAAAAAAAAAAGAGATTGATAAGCTAATTCTAAAGCTAATATGGAAATGCAAAGGACCTAAATAGCCAAAGCAATCTTAAAAATAAAGTAACATAGTTGAAGGCTTATACTATCTAACTTCACGCTTACTTTGAAGCTATTCAAGACTGTTTTACTGGCATGATAATTGACAAATAAGTGAAACAGAGAAGAAAACAGAGATAGGCCTAGACTTATCAGGTCATTTTTCAAAATATAAAGATACCAAAGTAATTCAGTGGCGGAGTATTAAAATCTATTAAACAAATTTTGCTGGCTATCTATACAGAAAAATGAACATCAAACCCTACCTCACAAATACACAAAAAATACACAAATAATAACCATTCAGTATGGTCCATAAATCTAAATATACAAGCTAAAACCCGAAAGCTCTAAAATAACGAATGAGACTTCATCAGGATTATTATTATTTGCTCAACAAACAACACTGTTAGGGAAAGAATTAGGCAAGCCACAGAGAAAATTATTGCAAATCATATTTGTGACAAAGGACTAGTTTCCAGACTTGTAAAGAGCTTTACAACCCAAAACCCTGAGTTAAAAAGAAATTTAATAAAATGGGTAAAAGACTTTCACAGAAAATTTTACAAAAGATCTTACAAAAGACTATCTATGAATGAAAAAAAACCCCACACACATGAAAAAATACTCAAACTCTTTAGTCATCAAGGAACTGAAAATTAAAACCAAGATTTGTACCCACTAGAATTACTTAAATTCAAAAGACTGAAAACACCAACTGTTTCCTAGACTGTTGTGAAACTGGAAATCTCATATGTTGTTGGGTGGAATGAAAAGGATATGATCACTTTGGAATGTATCTAGAAGCTTTTTATAAATCGAAAAATGTACCTACCGTCTTAAATTTTCATCTAAGATAAACTAAGACTCGAGTTAGCAAAAAATTTGTACACCAAGGTTTGTAGCAGCTCTAAACAAAGCTAAAAACATTCATACTAAACAAAACTAGAAACATTTCAGGAGAAGGGGTAAATAAACTGTGGTATATTCATACAATGGATCACTACTCAGTAATAAAAAAGAATACATTTCTAACACATGCTACAACTTGTCTGGATCTGTGAAATATTTTGCTGAAAATAAGAAATCTTACATAAAAGGATATATCAGATTGCATTCATGTTGGAGTTCTAAAACTAATCTGTGATGTGAAAAAATTTGGAATGGTGGTTAACTGGCGGTGAGTTGGGATGGAGATAGATTGGGAAGGTGAATGCGACTCTAATATAAGAGTTTTGTAATACAGGTTTGTCAAAAACACAATGACTGAACAATCAAGATTTTTGCATGTTACTGGATGTAGATTTTCCATCCACATGTGGCCTGGGAGGAGAAACACTCTGTAAACAAATAAAGAAAAAACTATCAAGGTCAATTATCAATTGCCTTACTGATAATATGCTGAACATCTAACTCTCACTCATGCACACTAGGAAAATGTTTAATACTAGAGAAGGTGATGAATTTTCCCTGGCCTGAAACCACTGTTTATAACTTTCTTAATCTCTTGCTCGGAAATTGCCTCCCCTGCCCCCACCCACTTCGGGAGGGACCTAAGAAAAAGACAGAGGCCTCTAGTTTGTTTCTCGTCCCTCACCTCTCATAATATGCTCCAGGTTGGTCGGTGGGAGATGGAAGAGCATGTTGTCACCATCCTCTGAATATAGAATAGACAAATTGTCTAGAAGAAAGGTCTCCTGCCTTTTGAACTAGTTAGCTCAATTCCTGGGCTTGACCTATGCTTGATTTTCCCTTGAAGTTCCCCCTGGAAAAGACTGTGACACTGTGGAAGATCTCAAAGATGAAGAGAGGAGATCGGCATTTCTCTACTGAAACTTTAATGGGCTTCTTTAAGGTGGTTAATATCATCCTGGATGACAATTCTCAGAGAGGAAGATATGGCTGAAGACGTTTTGTTGCATGTAATTAAAATCTCGTTGCCCTGAGAGTAGTTTTTATGTGTGTGACAATTTCAAATTATCCTCTTATAGTAAGAGCAGATTGGTTAGGTATAAGCAACACCATCAGTTTTAAGAAAATATAATTCTTAAAATTTGGTTCGATTCTGAATTCTTATTGATTTTTTTCATACATTTAACAATTGCTGCTACTTTTTTTTTCTCATTGCCTCCAGCTCTTCTGAATGGTTTCATTATAATGGTCTATATGGATGAGGAAAGAAACAAACACACTCCAAACCTTTTAGTTTTATAAAGCAATATATTAGAACACAAAGTATTATTTCTGGATGCAAAGAAAATAATTCCCCTATTATTTAATAATGCTTAGGAAGAACTTTTAGTACTTATTATCTATCATTATTCAAGATCCATTCCATGTTAAGAAATTTAGACTCACTCGGTCACACAGAAGAGTAGTATTCTTGATTCTTAAAGTCATTGCCAATTAACCAAAGTTCAGTTGGGAGAAACCATAATTTAGACGATTAAACTGAAATACATCTAATACTCTAGGTGATTAAAACATAATCCTATATCAAACTAGATTTAAAAAGAGAATAAAGAGACACTTTCTTATTCAATTCCTTCTGTCCCATATAAAGAAACGCACACACTGGCACAAACACATACATATCCACACACGCAAGTGCATACACCCAGAATTGTTTTTACTGAATTACGGTTGAGTGTTAAAAGTATGATTTTACGCTACATCTTGATGCAACTTATCATTGACTCTGATTTGAGGTTAATTTTAATGACAGCAGCACCTTCTAATGGAACCAGTTTTGTTGTGCTGGTGTTCTATGGGAGGCATGGTTCAAGGCAGTGATATTCCTCAAAGCCTAAGCCAATGCTCCAGTCCCCACGAGGCATATTTTCCTTAGTAGTCTGTGTGTTTGAAGAGAGACCTCTAGTTCTGGTAAACTTATTATATATGGCATACTGGTAAAATTTTGAGAGTTAAGTGGGGCCCTATTAACAATGTTGGGGTTCACTGACTGGAATATAAAATCACATTACCTCTAGGCAATAATTCATGACGAGTAAGTGTGTCTTGTGTCAGATTGCTTTGGTTAATATTTCTATTCTGGTACTTAACAGTCGTTTTCCCATGAGCAAGTCACAAATTCTCAATTTTCTCCTATAAAATATGAATATGATAGGCTCCAATCTTAAATTTTGTGAAGATTGAAGGAGATAGTGTATGTAACATGGCACAATACTCAGGACTTATTCAGTGTTCCATGATTGTTAACTATGATTGTTTAAGTAAAAGTCATAGTTTTACTCACAAACAATCGTTATTTGTTTTGGGATTTACACTAACAGACATTCGAATTTTTGCTCCACCCATATTTGATATAAGTTTATTTGTCCTTTCAAGTTTTTAAGTTTCCCTCGTCTTACCCAAGGTAATTGAGTAAAACCTATATAATTTGTTCACTTCTACATTTTATCCCCTAATTAACATTTTGTAAAAGGAAATGTAAATAGGTTTTTCTGGCTTCGTATATTTTATAGAGCTATGGGAAATATTTTATTGTGGAAAGAGCTAATTCTATACATTATATTTTAATAAATATTTGATTAGTTACCACCACTACATGTTCTTATTATATTCATTAATAAATTAGCTATTTATATATTTTTTTATCACTAAAAAAGTGGTCATGATACAGATAACAGTGACTCTCTTTTTCCTCACCTCAATTTCTGCCCTTCACTCATCTGCCACCTTTTTTTTTCTTTTGTAAACTTGTATTTCAGATTCTTCTTTGGAGTAAAACATGCTCTTCAGCTATTTACGAGGTAATTTCTGAGTTATACAAACTCCATGTTCCTCCACTGTACACCTCCCTTCAATCTTGGCTGCCACAGACAGACAGAAAGAACACGAGGACACATCTGCACCGGAAGCTTAGCATCATCTGCCACCTTAGGGAGAGGCCTATTTATATATTATCTTCTTTCTCTCTCTCACTCTCTTTCTTTCTCTCTCTCTCTCTCTCTCTCTATCTCTCTATCTCTCTATCTCTCTATCTCTCTATCTCTCTATCATCTATCTGTTATTTCCACCAAAATGTCAACTCTGTGACTGGAGATTTTGTCTTTCATCTTGGAATTTAACCATATTTCCTAGAAGAGTGCTTTGTATGTAGGAGAAGCTAAATAAAAAATTTGAAGTGGAGGTTGAATGAATGGTAGCCCACTTTTCACCATCTTCATCTCAAAGAACAATTACATAATAAATTTCTAATTCTATCAGTATCTATCTCTTGTTCTGTCGTAACTTTAATGATACAACCAAAACCTTTCCTTGATCATAAAATCAAAGCTAACTCTAATTATCTGAGCTGATGAGGTATGAGAGTAGAATGGATTGAAATTCACAAGTGATCCCTTAGTCACATCTTGATCAGTGCGTTAAATGTCTCTCCATCCTAACCTTTAACTGGAGTTGCAGGCAGGCAGAAAAGTGTCCTCACCATTTTGAACCCCTTTATCCTCAAGGATCTGAGAAAGTATAAAATGTCCAACAAACTGGATAAAGAGGTGTAACAAGGGCATTTGGGATCCACAGAAAATCCTTAAATTATTAAATATGCAATCAAGTGAAAAAAATTCATGCCACAAGATGATATTTTCAACTACATTTTATTTACAAAGTTTTGCTGCAGACCTTCGCATTCTCTTTATTATTTAATGTTTTCATGCTTATTATTTCTTTTCTACTAGTTAGATGGTAAGTACTTTGGAGAAAATATATACATTTTGCATATTGGAGAACCTTTCAGTTTGGCTCATATACATATTCCCTATTTCTTCACTAATAGTATATGTTTGTTTACAGAATGTAAAATATGACATATAATAAAGTTGTAAAATACTAAATAGTTAGATAAATAATAGATTAATAAATTAAATACTAAGTAAATAGATACCCTTTTTTGTTTCATAAACACATAAGAATTTGAGGAGCAGGAATAAACTTTTATGTTACCAAGTGATAGAATTCTTCCTTCTCCCCTTCTGCCATTTTTTCTTGTGAATGAGCTGGTGTTGCAGATGCCAAGGGAAATGTCACACAGATGCTACTTAGAAGTAGAATGTGAGTTTCAGGATGGTCGGGACATTGGTTTTTCACTGTTCTATCTGCAGCATCCGAGTCAGTGTCTGGTTCAGAGTAGAATGGATGAATACAATAGGGGAGAAATGTTTAAATCTATTTTGAAATTCAGCACTAAGTAAAACAGTAGAATCATATACACATTTAGAGAGGAAAAAGCGACTACTGCATTCTTTAAGGAGAGCTAGGAAAAGTCTCATATGAAAGATGATACAGAACAAGATTATAAAGGAACAATAAAATACATATCAATCAAAAAAGTGTGGATTTACTATTCCAAAAAATGGGGTCTCACATATGTAAAATTATAGAAACATTAAATAGGCACATTCCTATTACTAACAAAAAGTCTCAGGACATTTCTAGAATACAAGTTCAAGGTGGAGAATAATTTCATTAGTTGAGTTGCACAAAATCAATGGAGGTTCTTTCTAATTGGTTTGCTTGGTTTTGTTTTTGTTCTCATGCTAGAAAGCCATGATTTTTTTTTCTTTTTTTTTATAGACATGAAAATTTTTTATTTTTTATGGCAAGTTATCAAACAAGGAATTTTTATCCCGTGGATTTTTAATATTTCAATTACAGTTAATGTACAATATGCTATTAGTGATCAGACATTTATATAACTTATTATCACCCCCAAAAATCCACTACCGGTCTGACACCATACATAGTTATTACAATAGTACTGACTATATTCCCCACGCTATACTCTATATCTCCAGGACTACTTTGTGACTATCAATTTTACCTTTTAATCTCTTTCCCCCTTCACCCATCTTCCTACCCCACCCCATTTTGACAACCATCAAAATACACTCTCTGTATTTATGAGCACATTGTTTCTCTTCTGTTTATCCTGTTCTCTAGATTCTACATATAAGTGAAATCATATGACCATTTGTCTTTCTCTCTCTTACTTCGCTCAGCACAATACCCTCTAGGTCCATCCATGTTGTTGCACGTGGCAAGATTTCATTCCTTTTTACGGCTGAGTCATGTTTCATTGTATATATGTATCACCTCATCTTTATCTATGCAGCAATGAACATGTGGATTCACATGCCCCTTCAAAGTAGTGTTTTGAGTTTCTTTGGAAAAATACCCAGTAGTGAGATTATTGGGTCTTTCTTTGTCTCTTGTTATAGTCTTTGTTTTAAAGTCTATTTTTTCTGTTATAAGCATTGCTACCCCAGTTTTTTGTGTGTTTCAATTTTCATGAATTATCTTTTTGCATCCCTTTACTTTCAGTCTGTGTGTCTTTAAACCTGAAAGGAGTCTCTTATAGGCAGCATATGTAAGGTTTTGTTTTCTTATCCATTCAGCCACCTTATGTCTTTTGATTGGAGCATTTAATGCATTTACATTTAAGGTAATTGTTGATAGATATGTAGTTATTGCTATTTTATTATTCATATTTTTCTTGTCTAGGAAACTCCTTATCTTCAATTCTAAATGATGGCTTTGCTGGGTAGAGTCATCTTGGTTATAAGACCTTGTTTTTCATCACTTTGAATATTTCGTGCCCATCCCTTCTGTCCTGCAAAGAGTAAGCCATAATCTTGAATGCTCGCTTTCTCACAACTTCGTATCATTGTACTTCCTAAAACTTTTTTAGTTATGTTATTATGTTAAATTGTCATGGTTTATAACATTTACTTTCTACTTTATATTCACAATTCTCCCAGTGATGCCTAAATGTGGCATTCAAGGACATCTGATTTGCTGTCAGTTAATAAAAACACATTTCTACTTATGGCTTGTTTGGGAACTACTGTATTTACTTGTATTTTATAACATTACTCATAGTAACCATAGTTCCTGAGTTAACACAGGTCTGGAGATAGCTTCTTTTTTGCCACATATTTTAAGTTTTCTAGCTCTAATTTAGAATTATAGAAAATTCATGAAACATACATTCTTTGCACTGTCATTGTGGGTAATGTCCTATTGTTTCATACTGCTGGGTGATGGTGCATAGAAGCTTTAAGTCAATCTGGTTTTTATCCCTTTGTAGATTATTTAACTTTACTTGTTTTTATTTTGTTGCTTTGAGAATTCATAATGATTTTTAATTTTACTTTCAACATCTGGTGAATATCATAAGACATAACTCAGTATAGGGAACTGTGCATCAATTTTGTGAAAGGTACTGGAGTATCTTTCAACTTGTAGAGTCAAGACTACTTTTATTTTTAAAAAGTTTCTTTAAATTATATCTTTGTGTCTCTTTATTTTGTATTCATTAAGAATATCAGTTAAGCATATATTGACTCTTTTCTATTTGTGTGTTTCTTTGCACTACACATACTTTCTTATTGTCCTCTGCCATGTCTTTTTAAAAATGAAATACCCATTCTCCTTGTCACTGCTTTCAATGGGGTAAAAGTATCTGGAAGGTTTTATATTTTGGTTAGACTTCTCTTCTGAACCTTGTCTCTTTATTTTAAAAATCTCTTTATATTGTTTTATAATTTCTTACTTAAGCCTTTGTTTTGAGCTCTATTTACAGAGTTCATTTTTATTATATTTTTTAACTCCATGAGGAATCGCTTAATCATTGTATTTAGCTCTATGATGAAGTGTGATTTTTTTTTTAAATGTGCCTGGATTTTTTTTTTGGATATCATTTATTCCCTTTCACTATCATTTTTTCCTTAGAGCATATTTATAGAGCTTCAAGTCTATTTCCTGTCCCATTATTTGTATTTGAATAAGAGGAGTTGTTATTGGAACACATATTTAAAGAATAATAATGTATAGGAATGCCTGCAGGAAGATCCCATGCCTTTCATTAAAACCCAGTATAGTGTGTGTCAGTGGAGGGTGGAGAGAAATCCAAGAGGCAGAGATATTTGTCTGCTGTGTTCATTCATATCACCCAAAAGACTAATTCCTGGTACATAATACACAGTCAAATAAGTATGTATTGCATGGACAATGAAGTGAGTTAGCTTTGATAAATCTCAGCTGACCAAGACTCGCAGTGCAGTGCTGTACACCACCACCTGGGGGCTTCATTGTCCTGTGTTTTGCAAAGATGGGTTGCCCAGAGATTTCTAGGCTTTTAACTTACCTCCCTAAATAAACCACACTATCCAACATGGTTCAGAGTGGGTTACATAGCATTCGTTGTATCCAGATCCTATTTCAAACCACAGGTCTTTGCTTTTGTCCTCTGGACGAGGATGAGGCTACCTTCTGGGGGGCTCTCTTCTCTGATATTTTACTGAATTCTGTGTAGTCTAGGCATCTTCTCTTTTGTCCTCTACCCCTCACCCATATTTTCAATGACCTTGGCAGTCCTTCTACATACATATTGTAGTTTCGATGATAAGTTTCCTCTTTTTTATTCCCTCATAGTTTTCATTGCTTACAGACAAGAGAAGGATAAATACATTTTCTTTCTTAAGAGTATAACAACACCTCTCTCTCTTCCACAATCTTTCTGCAGTGCATCTTTATCATTGGAAAATATCTTGGGGTTATATGGGTATACTTCCCAGTTTTATAGGGATTATATATATAAATCTTTATATATATATATATATATTGATGAGAGAGGAATGACCTCAATAAATAAATAACTTTATCTAAATATTTTCAGCAGGAATGTATTAAAATCAACAAACTCAAACTAGCAGCATTGCAAAAGTTGCTCCACATTTCTTACTTTATATCTCGCCTAAGTGCATTTGTACAGTTGTCAAGTAAATTACACTGGTGACTTACTCTTGGGGCTACAGTGAACAAAATCAGAACTTAAATGAGATCATTAATGAGATTTTTCTAGTATCAGGTCTCTTGACAGGTAACACTTGCTGGAAAGTTTTCCAGGCCCAAATGCTCTAAGTAGTGATGTCAGGTGTGAAACCGTAGGGATTTCAGTCATTTGTTTAGTTTGCATGGACCCAGAATGGTCTTCCCTCCCTCCCACTAGATGATCATCTACTTATCTGAAAATCATGGTTATTGTCGTTAATTATCGTTAAAATATTTTCAACCTTATTGACTATACTTCTTTGTGACATTTGATACATGAGTAATTGCCTTTAATTCAAAACACTGATGACCTTTATTTCATACCCTTGAATGAGAACATGATTTTTATCCTGTACTTTAACTTCTGTCCAAATATATTGAAAATGTTGAGAAAATTACTGGTTATGTGGGAATGTTTGAGAAAGTATTTAGCAAAAATAGCAAGTCCAATTATGAAGAGCCATGTATAATAGAGCCTAAGTATTTTCTGAGGACAACAGAATGTTAATAGTTTGAAGTTGTTCTCTCAAATGATGGATTGACATCTTAGAAATGGGTCGAAATGAAACCGGTTTGTAGGAAAAATAGGAGTAGAGTGTATATAATCAAAGTAAGAGACTAGTGAGGTCATGTAAAAGACCCAGATTGTGGTTCTGAGTTAAGCAGTGGCAATAATGATAATGAAGAAAAACAATAGATGTGAGATAATTAGACAAGAAAGAAAATGGAGAGGGTTTGTTGGTTAAGTGAACAAAGGAGATTAAGAAGGAAAGAATTTAGAATGACTGCCAAGTTTTTGGCTTTCGTTAGTAAAAATATAGTGGTACTGCCAATAGCAGATATAATTGGAGAGGAGGGTAGTAAATTCAGAGTTAGGCTTATTCAGTTTGTGCTGCCAGTGGAACATTAGGATGGAACTTCATACCAACCAGGCAAACATATGGATTTAGGGCTCTTGGGAAATGTCAGGAATGATGTAGAAATGGACCACTTGGGAGTCAGTGAGAACCCAGGAGGAATGCAGAGTGAGAAAAAAGAGTGTGATGATGAAACTGAAAGGAACCTGATTATCTGGGGTGGGAGGAAAAGCTCTTACTTGATATTACTATTTTCTAAAAGAAAAAATTTAAATATATATGTACTATTACTAAAATTTGACCTCATGTAGTTTACAAGTAAGCAACTCTGGTAAAATTGGTTTTTACATATTCATAAATACAATGCATTTTCAGGGGATAACATGACATTTGGGTAAAGCCCATTTGGCAAACATTGAGAAAGAGAAAAGTATTTTTGGTGGAGGGAAGAATGGGCGCAAGTAAACACAGACAGGAAGTTACTGGGAATTGTCCTAGGATAATTAATATTTCAATTGATTGTAGGTTTGCTAGAATACATAAAAAGGAAAAGGAGATAGAGAAGACAAAACTGAGACAAACCAATGGAATTTAACTTTGTATTTTAGACTTTAATTAAACAATGAAGATTTTCTGCTAAATATTATAAATTCAGATAATTGCATACCTTGACAAGTAATTCAACCATTGCTTCACATGCAGGAGCAGAAAACTCTTTTTAGCACGCTATTTATTTCCATTTTAATCACTATTTAAAAATCTTGGAACTGAATTATAATCTAAATTCACTTACATAGAAATCTTATTTGGGCCAATATTATCATATTTATATTCAAAGGACAATTTTGAAAAGGGTTTTATTCCCTAGAGATCGACAGAGTAGCCTGGTAGGTGATATTCTCAAGACCATTGAAGAATCTTAAAAGCCATTTAGCATATTTAAGATACTGATGTTTTATAATACAAAATAAAATACATCTTGGCTAGTTATTCATTGTTTAACATTGAAATGCGTGTCACTTTTATGAACTCCTTACACATCGTGTTTTAAAAATGCAATTCTGTGTGAGCATCTTTTAATAAATTGCTTATGTACTGTCTTATGGAAAGAATAATCAGAATTCAAAAGATGTCGCATTTCCATTCTTGAAGCATTGAGATGAAAAGCCTGATAGCACACATTTTTATGACTCGAAAGGCTCTTTTTATCTATATGCTATCATGGTAGTTCTCTAATTAGGCCACCTGAAAAAGCATGTTACTTTAGCACAAAATATTAGACAGGCAGTATATTTGTTTGCACATTAAATTTTACATGATCTGGAACAAAGCCTAACACTTTTGGGAAAAGGTACAATTGAATTAAATCAAGGAAATGTACTACACTGATATGGACATGAAATTATAGCATACGTATATTCAAAATAAAAGGCATAAAAATGTAAATAATTCTGATTATTTTCAAAAAACATTGGCATGATAGTCTTAAGATGATGCTGTCAATAGAGTAAAATTGTGCATGCAAAAATTAATGTATTTTCATAAAACGCTTGTTACTAACTGTGCAGAAAAATACAAACATTTTCATTAAGGTCAGAAACAGGAAATGGTGCCTGATGTGTATTATTATGAGTTGTATTTAATAATATTTAAATTTTATATGATTAAACATTAAACGATTATTTAACAATATTATTAAAATAGTAGGCAATATAATAAAGTTAGAAAAATATCAGAAGTAAAATATGAAAATGGAATTTTAAGTAGTGTGAGATCAAGAAAATCATAAAAATCAAGAAAATCTACAGAACATTAACATTAAGTGACTTCAATAAACATATGGAAATAGGATAACAAACAAAAATCATTAATATTTTTATCTCAGAAATAACCAATTAGAAAATTGCAGTAATGTTTTTAAGCCTCCTCTCAAGATCAATACCAACTGGGTGGTCTCTCAAAATACATGTAAAACATATGCACATGTGCTGTATGCTGAAAATATGTAATATTATTGAAGGCTTTAAACAAGCTGAGAAGATGAACCGTTTTAAAGATGTAAATTCTTTATAAATGACTCTATAAATTAAATGTAATTTTTAACCAAATCCCAGCAGGACTTTTTGTAGGATTTGAAAAGTTGATTTTAAAATTCATTGGAAATACTCAAGAATAGGTATATGCAGGCAGTGGAGGTTGTTATTTCAAATTTCAAGGCATATTGTAAAGCTGTAATGGCTGAAATCGAGTCATTTCTAGATATAGACAAATGTGTCACCCAAATATAAATAGACAAAAATCCATGTGTGTATATGAACTTCACATATGTAGAGTTATTACAAATCAGTTGGACAGGAACATCTGTTCAACAACTGGTATTAAAATAATTTGCTATGTACAATGGAAATATTAGACTAAATTTCTATCTTACCCATATATACAAAAAAGTTGAAACTGAAACAGTATCTAACATTTAAAATATCGCAAAGAAAATATAAGAGAATATATATAGTTTTTCATCTCAGGCTGAAAATGATTACCTAACACAGCATATAAGGTGTAAACTTTAAAAGAGAAGTTTGATATAATTGAGTTCAACCAAATAGAACTTCTGTGTGTGGCATTGATTGTAAAATTGTTTGTGATAACAACAAAATAGCAATAGACTAAATAACCATTCATATAGAAAAGATAGAGATATGTAAATGGAGCTATATCAATATATGGGAAGATCATACAGTAGTTAACATGAATGAATATATATCTATAGAGCATATTGCATAAATATATTTAGTAAAAATAGATAAGCTGCATAATGGTTAAAATAATGCAGTAATATTTGCGTGAAGTAGAAATAAAAAAATGGTAGAAATAAAAAATGATGATAAATATTTTTTATTTCTATATTTCTGTGTGTGTAAGCATAAAAATTTGGACTGGGAGGTTTGCATCTGAAACTCATGATTGGGATAAAATGACTTCAACTTTATCTGTACTGTTTTCTATAAAAAACTTTAAAAAGATTTTTTCTTTAAAATTATATTGTAACAAATGTGAACAAATATAAATTTGGGATTGTTGGTGCTTAAGGGTTTGTGTGTGTGTGTGTGTGTATGCTTTGTAATATGTTTCCTAATTTTCTCAAAATAAAATCTCATGTGATTATTGGGAATAAATGAACAAAAGAGGTACTGGCAGTTCTTGGGCCAGGAAAGCTCTGTGCCCTTTTCTCAAGAACTGTTGAACAGCAACGAACATGCTCAAAAAAAAAACCTTCATAGATCAGGTGATAACAAACACCACCGATATTGAAAATTACAAACAGAAAAATGCAGCACCACACGCAGAACATGCTGTTTCTGCTATTAGGTCTTCTGGAATTTTGATAGAATGGGAAAAACATAAAGACTAAAATCGTGTTTTCTCCATCCTATAAACTAGAGTTAAAAAAAAAACCCCTAAGCTCCCTTACAGAAAATTATTAAATAATATTTTCATAGATGGAATTTTGTAAACCAGTATTTGTATTTGTTGCAATTTATAGCTCCCTGCCATTTTATTACGAGTTCATTTATCGATGGCTTAGCTAATTATCTCAGTCCTTAGACAGTTATTATAATATAGAATATTAATTACCATGGTTGAAATTATATGTATATATACATGTATGATGTCAGATGTTTTTCACACATAAAGATAATCTGCTTCTTTTCAAGCTTAAGTGAAATGTATTTAGATAACATATTACCTCTGTTCAATCTAAAATCTGATTCTTCACTGAGATGTATTTATAGCTGCTAAGTGTAGCCAACACTCCATTGTGTGAACTATAACTTTCATCTTTGAAGGTCATACTAATAATAGAAATATTAATTAATAGTTAGCACTTATGGGCTTTTATCTTCTAAGTACTTTACCAACAATTAATTCAATGTTCTCAGGAACCACAGGGATCCTAATTTCTGTAGGATTTAGAAGGGAGGTTATACTAGGGTCTTTGGGAAGGAAATTAGATCAGGGTCTGTCTTCACATACATTTGCAATTTTATTCCCAATTTTATTGGGAACATAAAAGGAGAAAATACATATGATTCAGCTCATCTTTACTGTGAAGTTGTTGACTTCTAGGGGAAAAACGTCCTATTTTCCTTTTCCTAAATTAAAGTGCAAGAAATGAAACTTTAAAAAAGTGTCAAACTTAGTTTTTTTGTGGTGATTCAGTGAAGGACAGTCATAAATAGGGTACACATCTACTTATAATGCTGTAGGAGTTTGTAATTATGTCTGATATGTACATTTTATTTCAAAATTATTCCATATTTTATTTGTTAAGCTGAAGACAAATGGAATCTTTTGAAGCACAATCTGTCAATACTTTTTGGTAATGGTTGTTTTGAGCATTCAGATCATTGTGGTACCTTTGCTAGGATATAAATTTCACATTTTTCTGTTGAAATTTGGAACTTCTGCCCATTTACAATTAATTAAAACTAGACATTTAATAATATAGATGTAGACATGAAAATGACTCATCAACATTTATCTCTAAATTAATGTGCTGCCTACAAAATTTAATAAAACTGTGTTCCTGGGTGAAATGCTATATTTATAATCCTTTATATTTACTTGTTTACTTTTTTTCCCACTTTTAAGTGATCTAATAAAGTTTCATGTCTACCCTTGAGTATATAATTGAAAGATATGTCTGTCTTATCAGTGGTGATAGAGCACATTTTTCGTGTAGTAAAGGCACAGATACGATTAACCTGAATTTTGGATGGATTCACCCCAAGACTAACATGGTATGTGAATAACATGAAGATCACACTCTCTGCTTAATCAGTGGAGAGAATTGTCTACCATCCTCACAGGAAAAAGCCTTCTTCTCTGTGGACGTGGCTGCCTAGAGTCACTTAAGGTGCCTGCATTTTTTCTTTTTTCTTTTCTTTGAAAGTCAGATGATTGTGTTTTTGAGGATTTCAGTTTAGTCAATTACATAATCCCTACTTTCCTTTATTTCTTCCTTCCTTCACCTCTCTCTTCGTCCTCCATTCCATTCTTCCTCCCCCACTTTTTCTTCCTCTTTCTCCTCTTCCTCTCTTTGCTTAGACATCTGTGTCGAGTTGATCAGCCCACAGTTCCACCACACACAGGTGTTTGCAGGTGCCATGAGAGGGCCCTGCATAGATGTCTTCGAAAAGTGCTGTATACAGAGGCCGCACCTGTAAATGTGAACATCTCATCTAATGGGGGAAAAGATCATGTATTTTGCTAAAATTGTGCCTATGTTAAAAAGGAAAGAGGTGTAGCAAATTTAGGCAAAATAACTATTATTGAAAAGAAATTATTTTTCTCTTGGAATAATTATTTATAGTTACCAAAAATCTTGATTTGCTACATAATTTCTCAACTATTCAAATATTTCACTTTATATAAGTATATAAGTATATAGAATAAACATCCTTTGTCTATCACCCATACGATACAACTAAATATTATAATTAGTTGATGCTTAATTTAAAAAAAGTCATCAGGCTTCTGTCATTGATCTACTTATCCAAAAGCCTAGTTTATCTCTTGGTCTTTGTTATCATTTGGCTTCTTTGCTCAGCATTTAGGGCTTATTGTTTTAATAAGGGATGGTTACCTGCCAATAAAGAGTTTACTAATGAATAGCTTTAAAGATCAATGTTAGCATTCTCTTAATGTAGTTTAATAGTCCCTCCCAAGACTAACAGATACATTATCTACTATTTTCTGAACAAAACTTGTTTCCAGTGATAGTACAGATTCAATAAATTATTGACATGAACCTAAGGTAAGGTTTTCCAACACTGCCAGTGCTATTCAGGGCTGATGGGGACAAAGAGGGTTTATTGTCCCATTAGTCTAGAGATTTCAGAGAATTCTAACTGTATTTTCTAGCTCGTTCATCAGAAATTAACCCAGCATTTCTGTGGTAGACTAAACGACAACCCCAAGGACATCCACATCCTAATCCCTGAAACTGTTCCCTTATCCCACAAAAGGGACTTTGTAGATGTGGCTAAGTATAGTTAAATGGGACAGTCATCCTGGATTATACGAGTCTATATGCAATCACAAGCGTCCTTGGAAGAGAGAGCCAGAGGGAGATTTGACTACAGTGGAGGTGAAAGGCAATATGACTATGGAAGCAGAGATTGAAATGATGTAGCCAGTAGCCAAGGAACATGGGAAGAAGATTCTTCTCTGGAGAATCTAGACAGAACAGGATTTGTTCAGACCTTGACTTTAACCCGGTGAAACTGATTTCAGCCTTCTGACCTTGGGAACTGTAAGACAATAAGTTTATGTGTTTTAAGCCACCAAGTTTGTGGTAACCTGTTAAAGCACATATGGGAAACTAGTATAGAATCCTCTTAAAATGCTTCCCCGTTACAAGTTTACACAAGTCACTCTAAACCAGTGCAATTTGATCACACATGTATGAAACACTTGTCTTTATTCATTAGTCTACACTTTATTTATTTTGATAATTTTTGCTTCAGTACTTCTTTGTTTAGTGCACTTAAATCTTTTTTAAACTTGCATTTATCTCCTTTGTTATTTTCACAGAGCAATCGCTGATATTTGTCTATCTACCTGCAGTGCAAACAACTCACCTGATTTTAAGCACATTTTGTTTTCTACATGACTGTACCATTAACATTATTTTAGTAATGTATTTATAATTAAGGCATTTGACTTCATAACAATGAAAACTCTTCTACTTTGCAGAGAGGGTATTTAAAAATTCAGAGAGGAGTTGCCTCCGTTTTAAAACCTGTTTGACATTTCATGGTGCGTATTCGATTGGGTAAATTTCACGATGTTTAAAAAAGAGACACATTTTGTAAACTCAGTGTACCATTTTTTAGTAGCAGGTTGCACAGTAAATCTCTGACTACACTTGTTATAGAAAACAAAGTGAACGTAAATCAAAAACATTCACAAAACAATTTAATAATTATGCAGAGCATAGGAATGTTTGAGAATTGGTCTAAATGTGTACCAACCTTCTTTTGTAAACATAGCTAACTGGTCATGGAAAAGAACGTCACATAGCCTAGATTTAATTGCAGTTGAATTCAGTACCTGAATTCTGAGCCTCAGTTTCTTTATTTTTTTTTCCATAAAGTGGGGAGATTGGGCAGTATTATCCCTTTTGGCTGAAAAGAATCCGTAGATTTTATGATCGAATTACTGAAAAAATTCTTTGTGATTGTTACCTTTAAACTCTGGTGCTAGTCACATAGGTTGGTTTGAATCAGAGATTACTCATTTGGTTCTATAACCAAAAAATACAGCCAGCCTGTTATTCTCAGAAACATGGGTTAATAGTGTCTTTGTTTATAATTATACAGCTAGTTGGTTATTTTCAAAGGTGGTTAATGCTTTTTTCAAAAGTTACACAAGAAATAGAAGCAAATCATTCTAAATGGGGATGCCTATATAAATGACTTGCAATTATAATTGTTAAGAAGAGCACACATACTCTTAATGACCCATGAGTGCCCTCATGGCCTTATGGAGACTCGTGATCTGCCTATGTACCTTCTAGAAATGGAAGATCAGTGGCAAGTTTCCTGTCATGTGTTATGTGATCTTCCGTGCTTTTGACCCCTAGATAAAATCCAAGCAAGTCTTGTGTGTGTACATGTATGTGCATATGTTTATGTGCATGTGTGTGTGCAAACATGTATGCATGTAGGGTGTAGGAGGTAGAGATGGCGGTGGTCACCTATAAAAGGATGTATGGGAAACTGGCCTCATATTCACAAATACATGCCAGGAACTCTGACCTACATTTTCTCTTAGAATTATATATTGGATTTTATGTCTGATTACATGAGCATTTCAAGTCCAAGTAATGTTTTTTTCTTGGGATATTATACACATAAGGCAAGTGAATATTTTCATGGAATTTTAAGGGATAGTTTGGGCAGAGGGCTGGAGAGTGTGAAAAGAGAGAGAAAAGGCTGCATAGGAAATTTAAGTTCAGTGATCAAGGAAACCCAGACAAGTAAGCTGCTCACAACGTTCCCACAAAGTGGCACATGAAAACGTTAGAGGGAGGGCAATCCGCGAGGCGCCTCTCACTGGGACAGCTAGTAATGCTGCCCCCGCATGTTCATTGTCCCTGGCGGAATCAGGTCTCCTGCAAGGGTAAAAGAGTCTTGCACCAACAGTGTACAAGAGTTTTTGCATTCCACATTCTTGATAACACTTACCTTTTGACTTTTTAGTAATAGCCATCTCAACACTTGTGAGGAGATATCTCATTGTGGATTTTGATTTCATTTCCCGTGATGATTAGTGATGTTGAGCACCTTTTCATTTACCTGTTGACCATTTGTATATATGTACTTTTGGAAAATTTCTATTCATATCTTTTGCTCATTTTTAAATTAGGTTTTATTTTGATATTGAGTTGTATGAGCTCCTTACATATTTTGGATAATAACTCCTAATCGGGGATAGATAGTTTGTAAATATTTTTCTCCAGTTTTGTGGGTCACCTTTTACTCCCTTATTTCCTTTGTTGTGCAGAAACATTTTAGTTTAATGTAGTCTCCCTTATCTAGTTTTTTTGTGGCCTGGGCTTTTGCTGTCAAATCAAGAAAAAATCATTACTAAGTCCAACGTCAAGAGTTTTTCCCTTTATGTTTTCTTCTAGGAATTTTATGCTTTGAAGTGTAACATATATGTCTTTAATCCATTTTGAGTTGATTACTGTTAGGTGTAAAACAGGGTCCAATTTCATCCTTTTGCATGTGCCCGTCCCGTTTTCCCAACTCCATTTATTGAACAGATGATCCATTCCTTATTGTGATTTCTTGGTACTGTTGTCAAAGAATAGTTGACAGAATTTGTATGGGTGAACATTTTAAGTTGGGGTATATAATAATCAAATATATGGGGGATATAATAATCAAATAACATGGCTGCAGTGTGAAGGATGAGCACATGGGCGCGCGCGCGCACACACACACACACACACACACACACACACAGGCTATCGAACTTTGTAAAGGAGAGGAATAATGTATTATTGGGCTTTGTTTTATCAGAACTTCGGATATAAGCCCGAGTAGGTGTTGAAATTATTTGTTTAAATATTAAACAGTTGGATAGGAAGGCTTGAAGCAAATCAGTTAAAAACAGGTATAATAATGCAGGAGACGCAGCGTAAATCTGCAAATAGGATAGAGAGACATTTTAAATGTACACTCTTTATGAATTAGCAAAATCAAAGAAAGAATGCCTCGAAGTGGCTTAGAATTCTCTGACTTTGGGTATCTATGGAGTCATCATGAGATCTGAGAAAGTCAGAGGGAAGGCTCCCTTTGGATTGGAAGGGCATAAGTTTCACCACTGTTACACATCCATGAGATTAGTTCCTTGGATTAGTTTGAGCTCATGCTAGAAACAAAGAGGGCCTGGCAAGGTCAGACAACAGACAGATAAGGCAGGATAATCAGGGAAAAGAAGATCATGTTTAGAGTGTTGCATTTCCAGTGTAGTGGGGTTTGGGTCAGGATGAAGGGTCTCAGAGATCGGTCTTCTTCATACAGCTTGTTGTTTTCACCAGGAATAGCACTAAGAATACAAATAAAAGGTGAGGCTAGATGTGTTTCAGGCTTTTGTCAGAAAAAAAATCGATCATTTTTGAAGTGAGAAGGAACCAAGCATTGATATTTAAATGTGTCCCAAGGGAGCATTTGAGGTCTTGCTTCCCAGCGATTGTCATCAGTTTTGGCTCAAATAAACTTATAAAAATTCTCCAAAAAAAAAAGTGTCTTTAAACAAGAGTGAGCCATAATAGATGGAGGGAGATTTGACTAGCAGAAAAATAAAATGAATAGAACTAATCCTGGGTAGCAGAAATAAATACAAAGGGATTAATTCTGAACACGTCGTAGATGAATGGGCATCGTTGCTCCTCATGCTCTAGTCATGACGAAAGCTGGGAGGGTTGATAGTGATGTAGTCTGAAAAGACAAAGAGGCAGGGGAGCATATTCCTAGTAGATAAGAAGGAATCCCCTTTACAAATGGGACAGAATTAAGTGAAGTGTACTTAAATCATGGTGAGTAATTTAAATTTTCCAATAATCATTCCAATACGGCAGGCAACCTTGGGGACCAAAAGCTCAAGGAAGAGTCTGCCTCTGTCTCAGCACCACAGATAGTCACGGGCATGAGTTTTACGGGCAGACTGCCTGGACTGTATTCTGACCCACTGTATGACCTGGTGGGTAATAATCCAATCTCTCTGCTCCTCACGTTTTTTTGTTCTTAAATAATTAAAAAATTTTTTTCTATTACGGCTGACATACAATTGCTCCTCACATTTTCAAATCGTAAAATGGAGATAGAGCCGTGTCTACCTCAACAAGGTGAGGACGAAGTTTGTTCTTATACATAAATACTTAGAACAGTGCCTATGTAGTCTTTGTTAAATAAACATAAATAAAATGCATTGTGGGGAAAAATGGGATTCAAAATTCAAAGAATTAATTTTGGTATAAAGAGGTATTGACAAAGATGCTCCTTCTCACGTAGAAATAACTGCAGTCTTGAGAGTGCCCCAAATGTGCTCACTTTCCTTAGATCTTCCATCTTCTTGAAAGTTACCGAAGCCCAGAGAAATCGGGATTGAAACTCAGGAGCTGGATGGGTTCCTTAAGTTAATTCTGCTTTTTCCCAAGATCTTTAATTTGGCATCTGTGCTGCTTCCTGCCCGAAACAAAAGAAATAATAGATAAGAGAATTAAAGGAGAAATGACAAATAGAAAATAAAATAATATTTGGGTATATGCTACTATAATTCCTTTATTTCAAAATTCTTTTTCATATCTCTATTAGAAGTGAAGATTTCATTTTAAATTGGTTCCTAAGGGTTAAGTAAAATCAATAAAGAACTTCAGAGTGTAGAGAACTTGAATTACCAATATTCTCTGGGACATAAAATTTATCACTGTGTCTACCCTAGAGCAGAATTTGTTTGCTTAGAGATTATCAAAAATATAAATTATGAAGATCTGTTCCACAGAGACTTATATCGATCTTATTTTCAAAAATTCAAAGATTCTTGGAGGCAAAACACAAGGTAAAAAGGTTCTCAAAATACAGACATGCAATGACCTATGATGATTTTGGAAGGTGAATAATTTTACTGGTGTTAAGGGCATATATTTCTACAAAGAAAACCTTAAGATCACATTCAGTCATTAAAAAGTATAGAACCCTTATCATTTGGATTTTCCCCTAGTATTTGCTATTCGGCATAGTTATATGTCAAGTGCCCTTGATCCTCAGTGCTCAGACCTCAGTGCGTATGCACACATACACTTTGATCTTTTTATTTGTATGACCCAGAGCAAGTTTTATGATTCCAGGCTTATTACAGGGCAAAACGAATTATAGTTAATTAGAGTCTTATTTTCTAAGCGTAATGTCTCTACCAGCCACATCTCCAAAGAAACATTTATAGGGGAGGAACCTAAAAAGAGGAGAAATAATGAGGAAGTGAGTACGACAAATTAGATGGTATTAAACAAATAATCATGGCATGAAAACATTGCTTCTATTTTAAGGGCTCCTATGGGAGGCAAGGCGAGGGGACCACAGACTATCTGCTTTGCCAGGAAAGATATGGCTGATTTTCTCTGGTTGTCAGTAAGTTATGTTTGAGTTAACATTTGTTCATATTGATAAGCTACAATTATAATATGCTTTAAAGTTCTCATATTTGAAAATTCCTTTTATTTTCTTTATATCAAGCTCACATCTGCTAAGGCATTCAACAGACTAAGTGCTGTGTCTCAATCATAAGAACAGGAGGCAGGGGGTTAGGAAACAGGATTTGAAGTGTGGGCTGGCCACTTGCCAACTTCAGGTCATTAGCCTGGTAAATGTCTGTTTCTCTGAGTAACAAATGGTGGCAACAGTATCTCCTCTCAAAATTGGTTAGGAATTAAGGGAGAAAAAAATTATGTAGAACAGGCAGGCAGTGCACAGATGCGGCCTGTACCTCAGTGATGTTTATGGATACTCAGGGGATGATGGTCAGAGCTAACGAAGTTTGTCTAGTCGGGCCACACTTCTGCAAATACGTAAGATATTACTAAACTGGACTCGTTATTTTGACTGTGATGTCGTCCACTGACATGGACCACTGGTGGCACAAGTCACCACTTCTTGCCTGTGATATTCTAAATTATAATGTAACGATATAGTGCAGGTTTGGAATTCAGATTTGACTAATGCTGAGATAATCAACCTTCATGAAACAAATGAAATGATGATAACGACTCCTTATCCGTGTGTAGCTTCTGAAGTACTGGCAAATATGAGCATTCATGACATTGAGTATATTGGAGCAAAAATACACATATTTCTATGTACATGTATTTCACCTTAGTAAACACCACATTCAAATAATTTGAGTATAATAAAGGAATGGCTATAATTATGATCTCGCAAGAATAATTTAAATCATTTTAGTGAATAATTTTATTAAATATTAAAATTACTTGTAACTAATGCCAAAAAGATAGAAAATTATAATAAAGGAAATAAAATTCACTCATAATTTCCCCCTACCAGAAAATATTTTGAATTCTTTGATGTGTTTTGTATTGCATATATAAAGCTCCCCATGCCTTTCTTTTTTTTCTCTACTGGTAATAACTACCATTAAATCATGCTAAGCATTCCTAGATATAATTTTATAATTTGAATTCCTATTGATAATATATAGTATTGCTTTGTGTATTTAAAATTTATAAGCAGTATGATAACATAAATATCCTTTGTACCTTTTAAACTTAAGCTCTCATTTTAGTTATTTCTCTACGTTAGTACGTACAGGTTCAATTTCTTTCTTTTTGCTGCTATAGAATATTCTATTCTTTGAAGAAATTATAGTAACTAGAATTCCTGAGAAGGAATTACGTGGGTTCCCTACTTTGCTATGACAAATGATGAAGATGCCTGGACGTCCCTCCTCAGGCAAACGTGGGAGCATTTCTCTAGATACACCCCTGGATTGCTTAGTCACAGGGTGTTTGCACTTTCGGCTTTACTAAGCATTTAGTTGGTGATTCGAATTTTCAGGGTCCATGTCAGTGGACGACATCACCGTCTGCTGTACCAGCCGGAAATCTAAGTCGTTCTTGGCCCTTCTGTCTCTCTCACTGATCATCTGTCTCTTTGGATTCTTTCTCCCAGATGTGTTTCACTTCCGGTCACTTATTGATATCTCCATCAGCATCCTGTCCAAGCCACCACCCTTGGTCTGCACACAACTATAGCCGATGTCTAATTGTTCTCCTGGTACCCAACATTGGCTCCATACATTTTATTATTTATGACCATTAACAACTGGGATAATACCTTTTAGAGAAAATTATAAATGCACGTTAATTTTTTTAGCCAAGTGGTTAAAATGAGAAGGCAATATGTAATTCTATCTTTCACACATGCACACATATATATTTGCCAATAGACCTAAAGAAAAAGTTTAGTTTTCTAAGCCCCAGTTTAATTAATACCTTTGTTCAAAATCTATAACTGTATTTCTACACAACAATAAATCATTAACAGAAGTTTTGGTGCTTTCTCTCTCTCTATTTTTTATCTAAGATGACATTCTCTTCTATAAAATTAAATACAATCACTTAAAAGTCTAGAGTTCTTACTTCTAGTTTTTACTTATTATCTATGAGCCATTTGACAGGCAATAAATTAAAGTCTAAGATTATCTAACCAAGAATCCGAACATCAAACACATCCCTGCAATTTAATGTTATACACTATATTATAATAATTATCCATTTCAAAAATTCCAGTTGCCTTAGTATTTTTTTCTCAAATCATGGTTATCTAAAATTACAATGTGCAATTCATCTTTTCACATGAATGTAGTAAGTATAATCTTTGGTCACATAGTGTTTTCCTACTTATAAATGTCTGATCAAGGCTGAATAGTACATTTCAGTTAATTTTCATCAGAGTATTTGGACAGTTGCTTTTTACAAAGGGTTATATTTTTGATAATTTAATTCTTTATATGTACAGTTAGAGTGTTTTTTAAACCTTTTAAAATGGCTACGATACCATTTTTCATGTCCAAGTTAATGTATTGCTAACCGATAATACTTCTGCACAGACAATAACCTAAGAATATGTAACTTTGAAATGTAGTATGCATAACAAATTATTGCTGAACTATTTAAAAAATATTGGCCCAACTTTGAAAAGCTTTATATATTATATATCAGTGCATTATTTAAGAGATGCTATGGATTAGGAATGCTAAAGCCACTAGTTCGAGATCTAAGTTTGAAGTATTTTGGTTAAAGTTTAAGAATCATCTATTTCCTTTGAGTTTTTCATTTGGATTCTGCCCTTAGGGGGAAAAAAAAACTTGAATTATTATATTTCATATCTCTGCCATGTATTTCCAAGGGAGAAGTTGTTCAAGTCTCTGAGATTTTTAATTGCATCAGTTGGACAAAGAGAATTTTTTTTTCTCATAAACATCACCATTGTAGCAGCTCAAATAAACAAAGATTATTTTATATTCTTTGATTATTACTTCAAAGCACACAGAATAATCCCATCAGGCTAGCTCTAGGGAGAGGAAATTAGGAGCCATCAGTTTTCTGATGTCCCTTGCTAATTGTTTGTTCCTTACTGGTACACAGGGATCTTAGAAAACTGCTTGAATCCCTCGAGGAACCAGGAGGGCTGGCACATGGTCAGCCAGAACTATTCTTAAGGGGGAAAATACACCACATGTCATTTTTGAACATCTAGTACAAAGTCTTTATGAGCTTACTTGTAAGTGTTTCATGTCTCAGACTATAATTTGCCTAGTATGATTTATCCACAACTAACAAGTGAAGGAATATGATGTATGTGTTGATTCTATCATACAAAGAAAATTTCTTTAACAAGTTACAATCTGTTGATTCAGTCAAGAAATTACATTTTCTAATATTATTCTGGAAATCTGATTTTTAAAGATGTGTTATACTAAATATTAGATCAGTGATGAATTATTTGGAATGGTGTATTGCTTTCCTAGGACTGTCATAAAGTATCACAAACTGAATGGCTTTAAAAAACAAAAGGTAATTCTTTCATAGTACTGGAGGCTAGAAATCCAAACTCAAGGTGTTGTCTGGGTCACACTCCCTCTGTAGACTCTAGGGGGCGATCTATTCTTCCATCTTCCAGCTTCTGGTAGTCCAGGGTGTTCCTTGGTTGGTGGTGGCATAACTCCAATCTCTACTTCTGTCTTCACATGGTCCTCTCCTCTGTGTTTGTGTCTTCTCCTCTGTATGTGTGTGTGTGCTCATGCATGCACATGTGTGTCCAAATTTCCCTCCCATAGATGCCAGCCATAGTGGATCGAGAACCCACTCTGCTCCACTGTGAACTCACCTTAACTTAGCTAATTATATCTGCAAAAGCACTTTCCTCAAACAAGGTCACATTCTGAGGTACTAAGGATAAAGATTTCAATGTATCTTTTTGGGGGACACAATTGAATCATAACTGTTGACTACATAAAATGTTAAATATTGACTGTTATTTGCTGGATATATGCATATGGAAGGTCTGTGTAATACAAGTTTCATGAAGAGTGGAAATAAATTGTTTATTTTTGTAAACTAGAAATTCATAACGTGTGAAGATGTTTGCTCAATTTAACTAAATAATTGTGTGTTATGCACAGTCTGCAAGTAAAATTGCTTCATCATACTCATCAGCTCAGAAAAATGTACCTATAAAATTACTGTCACTCAATATCTGCTGATCATCATCATTCTTTAATAATTTGTTGCTATTATGTTCTTTAATTTGTTAAAATGTCGGTAACATTGAATGAAAGAAGTCAGACACAAAAGAATAAAAATAGCATAGTTTCATTGCATAAATTTCAAAACCATAGGATACTTATTTATATTGATAGAAGTCAGGGTAATTATCACCTTTTGAGGGAGAGAGTGGGTATTAGTTAGGAAGGTACATTTTGGAGTATGACAAATGGACAATTTTCGGCTCTCTAAAGTATGAGGATGATGTCAGCACAAAAAAAATGGGGAAGAATGGGTTTCAAATAGATAACATTGTAGTCGCTGCCTCCAGCCCCCAAATCCAGTCTTTGGTTTGGATGTTTTATTGTTCTGAATAAAAAGTCTGGTGCTATAGACTGATGTATAAAAGAGATATAGATATGAATTGTCTGTTTGTTCCAGGAAACCGTTGCCCAGGAAGACATTAAACCAATTTAGATAAGACAGAAAATCACTTTGATTCAGGAAGTTCTTGTAATCCAATTTATCTGGGCCAAGAGTCAGCTCTTCTGGGCCAATAGCCTCATATGAAATTAATAGATTGTTCTAATAGCTTGTTCACCTGGGCAAACATTTCGGTTATCAGATAGACTTGCTGCAAGAATCTAGTCTCACTGTGTTTATCAATCCTACATTATTGGGTCACAGGTTTTCTCAGTCACAGTCTGTTCCCCACCTTGAAAGTCTTGCCTTAAACCACATGACCCAGACCTCAAAAATGTATAAATAACCGTCCACTGACATTTCCCCATCAGACACTACTGATCGCTGTCAATATGGTGTTCTCCTTTACTGCAGTAAATCTAATGAAGTTTACTTTAAGATATACACACACACACACACAGATATCAAGATAAAAATATGTATGTGTGTACGTATATTATTTTGGTGGTCTTTTTGATGACTCATCTGTAAAAATCATATTCTGGGTGAGAGGTTCATATTAGCACCCCATTAATTGGCTTCTATATGCGAAGTATATCTTTTAGACAGCTCCCCTCAAACCTTTTTTTTTTAAGCATACCCAAGATATTTAAGAAATTCGATCCACTTACTTTACTCTGAAAAATCAAGAATTTAGATAAAGTTCACGGACAAAATAAACTTCTTAAGAATCTGATGGAATTATTGTAGTAGAGGGTAGACCTGTTCTTAAGAGGAGTATGGGGTTTACACAGACACAGCCAGAGAAGAACACTGGTGTCGTCTGGTGACCCTTTTTGCTTTTATGCTGTCTTCCCTGCTGGCAGGGAAAGGCAGGGCTGGCTGGGAGTTTCCTACTATTAGGAAGCTCTGATTACATGAAGCAAGTGTGCGGACTAGTGTCCCCAAAAGGAGGCGCAGGTAGCCTACTTAAGTCTTAAAAAGGTGAGGAGGCATCTGGTATCTTACTGATCCAGTCTCGATGATGGTAGGACACGAGGCCGCCTGCTGAAAAAACTCTCCTTCGCCGACAGATTTCTTTCCACCGATACCCTTGAGGACATGAGTATGGCTTAGAATTCTTGATCATAGCGACCAACTCACAGGGGCAGCGCCAAGGTTTCGATTTATTTCATGTGAAGTGCCAGTTACTTGACAAGTCATGGTAATTAGAAGTGAACTTTTAAATTATTAAATTATTCAAGTGTAGGAAATGATAAATTCTCAAATTATCAAGAATCCAAATTTTTTTTTCTATTCAGAGGAACATTTCTGCCTTAAAGGGCTGTATTACTCAGTGAAGTCGCACAGGGTAGGCTTCGGATACTGTGCAAGTTCAGAAGAGCCATCTGAAAGAACTGGATTTCAACAGATGTTTTATAGTTGAAGCAAATATAAAACTACATTTAAAGAGAATAGTCACAAAGGACATCCTTTTAGAGCAGTTTTTCACAATTGAAATAGTGATATTATTAGAGCTGACAATTCTGATAATCTAACAAAGTATATCACAGCAGAAACATCTTTGACACCCCTGAGATTTTTTGTGTGTTAAGCATCATAAAATTCAGCTACAGGCAATTGAATTACTAACTGCAGCTTCTAAAAATAGAAAGTGATGTCATATTTATTCAAAATTTCTGTCGTTTGGATTTGCAATTCGATTTTAAAACCCACAGTGTCTCTATGGACATTACACATTATGCAAATTATGCATTTTTTCCCTCCCTTTCTCCCCTCCCGCTCCCGCCTATGGAAGCATTCTGGTTCCCTGACATAGAAGCTCCCCCAAAAGGCAATTGATTCTTTCTGATCTTGTAGAATTTCCAGAAGAATATGGCATCTTTTGGCTTATCCCGAAATGAATAAGGTAAAGGTAAAAGATAAGTTCGACATTGTTTTAAATCTACTTGCCGATCAAAGCTTGACCTAACATGCTTCTATAACCTAAATATAAAGTATGTAGGATAATAAAGAAATTTGATTTAATAACTATTGCAAAGTTAAAAGTTGTTTTTTTTTTAAATCGTTAGAACTATGTAATATTTATAACTGGGGGGCTTTACCTCACAAGTGGAATATTTAGAAGAACATAAATGGTATATGCCCTCATTCAAATAGCACAATTCCCGCAAGGTTATGATAACGAAGATAAATATGACAAGATGTAGTTATCCTTGACTACAATACAAGGGTGTAAAAGGACTCAGACTATGACTGTTTAGTTTCCACCCTTCACAAAGGCACCTGGCAAGCCCATGGTGTCAGTGGGAGCTGAATCCACCACACGATCAGCAGACCAAGCCAAGGGACCCAGCTCCTGGCTACATCAGCCTGGAAGAAGGCATAGCTTGTGACATTGCAGGAGTGGAACTGAGGGTGAGCATTAGCCCACCCATCAATGGGTGACTGACCTTGAATTAGAGTACCAGATGAATTTAGTACTATAATTGTGGAGTAATGGAACAGCGCAAAATCATTAGAGGGTTTATTACACTTTGAAATACCCCTCTTTCATTTCTTTATTCAATAAACAATTTTCTAATACATGTGGTATGCATCAAAGAGCATACTATTGGATACTGAATGGCCGCTGTTCTCAAATGAATAGTCCAGCTAACAGTACATTTATTTACAATGTAGGTGAATCTCATCTCACCTAATAGATATAAATTCAGATCTTAAGAAGTACATGACAGGGAGAAAGGACTCTGTAGGTTGCAGATATACCTGCAGGTGGCATATGGAATAAGTTGTGTTCAAGGAAATGAGCTACAGCATTCAAGGAGAGCTCTTTTGAAATGTGCAGAATAGGTAAAACCTGGATATGGTTGTCACCAGAAGACCGCCTGAGAAAGATTGATTAGTGTTCCTGGTAGGTGATAATTGTTGGAGCAGGAAGTGGTCCAGGCAGGAGGGATTGGATGATTTTTCTAGTTATACACTGATTGTACTAGGTAAATTCCCTCTTTTAAAATGCAGATATAGGTGCTGGTTAAAAAGACACAATGTTAAATATCTTAAAATAGATCAATGAACAAATGAAACTTGAGCATATGACAGGACTTTAGAAAAGTCTCTTTGCCTTTTACTTAAAAACAGTGCTTCTCAGCCCATGGTAGTGTTGCCCTCTAAGAGATACTGGCAAATGACTGGAGACATTTTATTGTCACAACTGGGGAAGGGACACTACTGGCATCTCCTGAGTAGAGGCTGAATGTGAGACTGTTTCCTTAATTTAACAAATCCCAGTTAGACATACCTGCGGATTCTGTGAAGTCTTTTTTATTCTTTATAATGGAAATGTTGTCTCGATCTTAGAGTTCACTAGTAACCTTTCTGAATTTGTAATGATACAGAAAAGCCCTTAACATTTAGATAAGATATTCAGTAATTGCTTAATGGTGCCTGCCACATACTTATGTTTTTGACTCTGATTCATCATTTCCTGATCAATGGCTTTTTACATAATTGAAGTACCAACATTCTCTTGAGTTAAATGTTAACAAATTGTATGCCTCTGGTCTTTGAAAAACGTGCATGTCGGTGATCTCCTTTGCCTTTCTATAATATTGCTGGAAACTCCTAGTGACTCAACTCAAGTACACCAAATAGTTTGTGCTCCTAAATTGATGCCCAAATCTGAAAAAGTTATTTTAGAGTAATAGAAGTTAATTCATTGAGTAAGGCACACAAAATCTAAAAACTGAGCATAGATAGGGAAAAAATTTTGGTTATTTTTAAATAATGAATAAATTGTACTCCGAAAGTTTACATTTACTATTTTGGATTATAAATACCTCTTGCTAGGGAAAAATTATTGGAAATAAAGATTAGATTTGTATGCTTACCTTAAAGGAATATTTAAGGTATAAGGTATATGGTCTCTAGATCTAGAAAAAGTCCTCCCTAAATCTTTATTCTGCCAAGCATTGCATCCCTAAATTTCGGTAGAACTTTGTTTTTACCCAAATGACAACTTGATTATCTATGCAAAAGCTACAGTATATGTGGTCGACTAGGAAGAATAGATTGGAAAAACCGTTTAAATTATATCAGTTTAGAATATGACTCTGAAGTGACAGAAATGGTAAGAGAGATAGTCATTAAAAAAAGAAAAGCTGTAAGAAAATCAGTGTGGACAGTTCTCAGCTGGAGATTGATGCACCAAATATGATGATTCCAGTTACAGTAGTGAAATCGATGGTTTCGAAAATAATCTCCCTGAGTGAAATTGTGGAAGCTGTCCCAAACCCGACAATGAGAAACAGAGCGAGTCAGAGACCATCAGACATTAGACACTGAGAGTTTAGAAGAAAAGACATTTTAGATGTAGGAGAATAGGTTTTAAGTATAGATGACGTTGTGCTCATTGGACTTACAATGCGTTATGGAGGAAAGTCTAGCTTTGAATATAGCTGCAGTAATTGGTGGATCTTTAAAATTCACATTAGAGCCAATGCTGCAGTCCTGTGCTCTGTACATCAAACTATTTTCTTTATATTTGACCAAAATATGAATTGCATAAATGTGATAACAAATTATCTTTAATAAATGTCTTCTCTCTACATTTAAGTCAAACACATGTTGAGGTGACTCCACTGTACACTGATGGTTTAATCCAGCTCTTAACATGTCCTTTATATCAGAGAAACTAAAGCTTATGATGGAATTCTCAGAAAAAAATTTTTAAATGTTAAGAAGAAATGGATATATAACCACATACCTGTACATGACTGCTCACGAACACGACACAAGCATGCTGAGGATACGAAAAAAAAAAAGCCACATCATCAACACACTCAAAATCCCATTCCTTCCATGCCAAATAGTTGGTGACAAACACCCTTCAGTAATTTGGATAGTTTATATGTTAATTGTTATGTAATCAGAGACTTCAGTGATAATTATCTGGAAGGAGTATGCAGATGGTTCTTATTTAAAATAATTTAATTATAAAAATGACCAGAATTTATAATAAATACATGGAAAAGGAAAACATTCATTTTAATTTTTGATTGATTTTGTTTGAGACAATTTTCAAGACATTTCATTTGAGAGAAGCCTTGACTAGGAATAATAATTATTGACATAAATAATATAAGGTTCTGTAAACTGATGATGGCTAGGGAGTTAGAGAGCTGGGTGGAAAAGAGATTAAGAAGTACAAATTGGTAGTTACAAAATAGTTACGAGGATGTAAAGTACAACATAGGGAATATAGTCAATAATATTGTGGTAACTACGTACAGTGCCAGGTGGGTACTAGACTAATCAAGGGATCACTTTATATAATTATATAACTATCTAACCACTATGCTGTATATCTGAAACTAATATAAAATAATATTGAATGTCAACTGTAATTGAAAAAAAAATAATTCACGGATTTGCTTAAATTTCTTTTATAAATAAGATAAAGAAAAGAAGAGTAGAAAACATATATGATCTGGCTGAAGAACAACGATGAAGTCAAGTGCTACGAGGGAGCAGCCATGCGGTCCGAGGATGTTTTTTAAATTTGTCAGTGATTCATGACTTTGGGTTGATCTCTAATTTATTAAAAACAAGATAGATTTTTGCCAAGAAGGAACAAAAAATGATTGTTTTAGTCTCCCCAAATTAACTATTAACTAGAAAGCATATACTCAAGATGTGTGAAAACTTTGCTTTTTAAGAAATGTGTTTTTTAAAAAAAAAGTCAGAAAAAAAGACACATCGCTTTGAAAGGAACAACAGCAAGACTGCAGCTGACATCTCTACAGACTCATGAGAAGCAAGAAGACAACCAAACAGCATCTTTGAAGGGTGGAAAGCAGATATCAGCCAACTTAGAATTCTAAACCCAACAAAATATCATTCAGAAAGTGAATATTTAAAAAAGAACTTTTTTTTTAGGAAAATAAAATTGAAGAGGATTTGTCACTAACAAAACTATATTAAAGAACTACATATTTTAGTAGGTAAGACAATAATCCCAGATGAAAGGTAGAAGTTGCAAGTTTGAAAGAACAGTATTGGAAATGGTAGAATAGATCGATAAATATGAATGAGTATTGCCTGTTAAAAACTATGTTAATTATGAGTTGTGGGGGTTAAAATAAAGAGAATAGACTCTCATGACAAAGGTAGAATATGTCAGGAGGAGGACAAATGAAATTAAAGTGGTTAAAGACCATGGCCAGCTATGGGAAGTAGTAAAAGTACTAAACTTTGATAAGTCAAGGATGTATGTTATCATTTCTGGGTAGTCACTAAAAAGCATAGTTAAGACCTTGTCATCATATACATTTTGTAAATCTACCAAGCTAATAAGAGAATAAAATAGAATAATGAAAAATAATCAAACCCAAAGAACTCAAAGAAAGAACAGAGAAAAGAGGAAAAGAAAGGCAAGTCTAAGAGAATGGCAGGTGGATTCATATCTAAATAAGTTAGTTAAATACCAATGGACCAGATGCTCTAGTTAAGAGACAGCGTTATCTGATTGAAGTCACACATCTCGAATGTAGAATAAGAAATTTGAAAATATTGAACAACACAGATCTAGAATTTAAGAAATGACTGCATTGATAAAAATCTATTCATAGTTCTATACCTAAAGGGTATGTACACAAATATTTCTAAAACGTGTTCAAAAAGCATTTGTGAACTCTTACTGCACACTTTCTTCAGAAGGAGAGTATGAACAATTATAAGTTCCATTCTAGATCTAAATCTACAGCAGTTAACCAGAAATATCAACTTTCATCTTCCATTTGAATGCAATATAATCAGGCTGTATTACTCTTTCCTCCCAATTTTTCATCTGTCGTTCTCTGTATCATTTAATGACATCATTAAACCAGGTACCAATGCTAGAAACTTGAGTGTAGTAAAAAAAAAAACTTTCCTCTTTTCTCCAGCCTCCTCACTCCTATAAAACCACATAATGAATTCGCAGCCTATCGGTCTTCCTGGAACTATTTTAATTAAGAACATGTCACAATAGCTTTGAGCCTCTCAAGAAAAAGGATGTGGGCTTTAATCTGTTCACCCCTTAGGTAAAATTTTTACCCTTTGCTTGAAATATTTCAGTTATACCTGCCGTAAAATAAGTACAGATAATGGGAAAATCTTTGCCAGGTTAAAAACTTAACCCCAAATATTTACTTTGGGAAGCTATGTTTCTTTTTTTTTTCCTTTTTTCTTTTTCTTTAGGCGAGGCAACCCTTGGTTCACCTCACAGATTGTAAGGAACTTGTCGGCTTACAATCCCTTATTTTTTTATTTTTTACGCCTACAGCACCTGGTCTTTCTAGGTGGTCTCTCATCCAAGTACTAACCAGGCCCAATCCTGCCTAGCTTCCAAGCCTGACCCTGCTTAGCTTCCAAGATCAGACGGGATCCGGCTTGTTCAGGGTGGCATGGCCGTAGACGGGACTTATGTTTCTTTAATGAAGATTTAAAGTTATGTCAACTTGAAATATAACTATAAATAAAACTATATTCTCTTAATTTTACAGTGACATCAAAAATAACATGTATGATTATATATATACATACCTGTATTTGAATGTGTATAAAACTTACGACATCAAAATGAGAAAAAGATGAACCTTACAATCTAATAAATGTATTGATAGACTAAAATAAATTATTCCCCTCAACACTGGATCCATGGAAAAGAAATTCCATGGAAAGCCACACCTATATGAGGTCATCCATTTTAATTACTTCTAATACTGTGACCACTGTGGATTCCCAGTAGAGCATATCATCTTGATCTCCATATATATGCAGGTACTTTGTCTGATATTCCTACTGGGGTTTCAGAAACACAAATAAAATGACCAAGCTCAACATCAAATTAATATACTCCTCAATTCACCAGCCCTATGCCATGCTCAAGTTGACTCTCGGGCACTTCATCATTGCCTCAGTCCTCTGACTCACATTGCAGGAATTCTATCATCTTCCTTTTCCATGGCCAATGTCAAGTTGTACTTGGGAATAAGTACAACTGCTGCCCTTAGCAAATTATACGTTTTTGAGAATCCGATAGGACGGATACCAGTGCATGTGGTGTACATTACAGGTTATTGAAGTAGAATAAATAAAATTATATAATACGAAAAATTTTGACATTCGATAAAAATGGTCATTTTTGTGTACCATAAAAACATTCTTGCATTCTTGTCACTTTCAGATCTACTCTCAAATGATGAGACATGAAGGATTTTTCATTGTCCTCGCCCGATTTGAAAATCGGCATGCAATATCTAGGTCAAATCTCCCTCTCTCTCTCTCCCTTTAAACTTTGTTGATTGAAACAGAGCCGCCTTCCCTGACAGACTGGCAGGGGGTCAGAGTCTTGAATTGTTGAAGTGCTGAATACGGTTGCAGTGTCAGTGGGAGGAAACAGAAGGCATTGGGAAAACTGAATGTCTTCTTGGAATGCAAAGTAAGTAATGCTACAGCCCTGTCACGCAAAGGGTATAGAGAAAAGAGATGTGAAATGTTTGACGTTAACAGAAAGAATTACTTAAAAAAAACAATCATAGTGGAAACTGCTAAAAAATGAATACTTTCTATGCAATAAATAGTTTGCAGGATCCTGTGTGTGGTCAACCAAAGACTGCTACAATAGTTAACAGTTTGAAATATAGGCACTTCTGGAGTAGAACTGAGACAGGATCTGATGCTGGTACATCAAACAAGTCTTGCAAGGTGAAGGGTAAACCTCTTTAGCTTTGAAATTACTGTCACCGTTTAGTTTATAAAGTTACTTCTGATGTGAGCACGAGAAGGGGAAAACCCATCTACTCTCATGCACGTCCTTCATTTTAGGAAAAATATAAAATGATTCATTCCTTTAAAATTGGTTCACTTAAAGTTCACAGTCAGTCTCTCCTGTAAAATTTGAATGCGGATATATACTAAGGAGTTCTTTGTAATTGCCAGGTTACAATGCTAACATTTGATTGCAGGTGTTATGATGATTTCTCAGACTCTGGAATGTGAGAGATATCCATTGCTGGTGAAAATTATTGTAACAGTTTGCAAATGTAGGGGAATATCAAATAATTACATTGTTATTCATAACCTTGATACATTTTCTTTGGGTGGCAAATAAGTATTATTTCACTTTTTCAGACATAAGAATGCATCTATAAACTTATGGTACAATTTTAGAATCCTTATGTGGAAAACTGAGCATCTATAAAAGGTATACCTGGAACAATAAACTGTGTACATTAAAATTCCTGATATTCACAGGGGAACCATTTCATTTGAGATTGGCTGGGTCCTTTTTTTATTTTAAGAAATTCAGAGTATTCAGGTTACCTAGTTTTCCATAATTAATGTGAATATTTCAGCATAATATCTTGAAATATTAATCAAGTTTTCTCTTTCAATATTGTTGTATCCCAGGGTCTTTGCCTCCTTTGGGCAGTTAATTTTCTACTTTCATTATCTTGGGGAAGGGATGACACAGCAGAATATAGAGCCAATTCTTATTGGCCTTTGCTTTAAAAATCCTGATGTCAATGGAGAAGGGACTTAGGGATACCTTTCTGGCTTAGGTAGCATATTTTAGAGAATACTCTTTGAAGGCTTTCTGTCCCTGAGTCCTGAAAATGATCTCCTGGGTTCCAGGACAGTTGTGAATATTGAAAAGATACTGGTATTCTGGAAACAGACACTGAGCTCTGCTCCACCACCCCATGGTCCTATTAAGGGGTCGATTCCAGGTTTGGTGATAAGGGGGCTGGCCAATGCCTTGACATGTTTGGAGAATTCAAGAGCAGAAGGAAAATATAACACCTCTCAAGGTAGAGGATCAACGAAAGACTCTAATGAAAAACAGTTTACGTTGTATTTAAGCAGTTATGGCCTTAGACAGCTCAGGCCTTGGGGTGTGAGAAGGGCTTAGAAGTTGTTGAAAGATATGAAGAGATCTTGTGATTTACGAGGATATCGTTTTGTGGATCCAGGATCCAAGGCTCTACCTAGATACTTGGACACCCATATGTGTATATGCACGTTGTGTATCTGTGCATGTGTGTACATGCGTACATACACACAGACACACGTGCGCATGTACAACAGGAGTCAGTGAAGGTGAACTCCCACCCACCTCTTCACTGTTCTTACACACACTTGATCGCAGTGTTGCCAAAATCTTTGTCTCACATACGCCTCCTAAAATGTGAAGCAACTCCAGAGAAACAATGGAGACAAGGATTAGAAACTGACCTAGTTTAAATTTCCACCATCCAACTAAATGGAGGCTAGAAACAGAATAAATTTCAGTTATCGTAAACAGTAATTAAGAGCACTTACTTGAGATTCTGTTCTCAACTGCGCACTTGTTAGTAAGAACAAAGATAAGGGAGACCAGAACCCATCTCAGCAGCCTCAGAAGAGAGCCTCAGGATGTGAGCCACTGCCACATCCTGGATACAGCAGGTGACTTAGACTGACAGAGGTGCTGGTAACACCATGGCAACTCCAGAAGCTACTGCTCTAGCTGCGGGGTGTTCCTACACTCTGCACGAGTGTTTCCTCTTCATGGTGACTCAGCTCTCCAATTTCTGCTTTGATAGCTTTCATCAGCCATTGAGGGATTCTTACCTTCTCTCCTGATCCTGCTTCCCGCTTTGTCTGTGGGTGTACCTTTGTTACTTCTCTACCTTGTGCACAGTGTTTTTTCTCCATTTGTTTCATATCTAACCTTTCTTAGAAATTAGATGGGCCGGGTGCTGCTGAGTATAGGTTTCCTCGATTGTGAGAGCATCCCTCTCAGGCCATCCCTGAGCTACGATCCCCTCTTTGAAGAACCATGCAGTGGCCTAGGGCCTTAGCTTGTGTGTTCCCAAGGCAGGTGCATTCTGCATAGGTAAACCTCAGGCTGTGTTGTGAGTGAGGCAGAGGCTTCGATGACAGGGAGAGTTTAACTCTTGGACACCTCTCATGGTCTACCAGACAGCAAGATTAAACAGCTCCAGAGAAGTCTGCTTAAAATAATCCTGTAAGAAGGACACATCCTCAGCCTTACTTGCCCTCATCCCAAAGGGTTAACAAAACCCTGAGTTACCTTCAGTATTGGATCTTGAGGTAAAGCAGAACAATCAGTATATAGTTTTCTTGTCCTGAGACAGACTCTGCAATTTCCATGGTAACTAACACATCCATTTATTCAATTCTTATAGGACTTTGGGTGTATCACTGACCCAAGAAAAACATCTTGACCCAATGTATTACATTCTAGCATGGGAAGATAGAAAATATACAATAGCGCAACATATAAGTAAATATATTGTGAATCACAAGGCAATATGTGCTCTCTAAGCGAAATAGAAAAAATAAGACTAGGAGAGACACAGGCATTGCAATTTCTAAATAGGACGATCAGTGTAAGCCTCATAAAGAAGACTGCATTTGAGTTCTCTGGTTTTGTCTTGACCCTGCCGAGTGACCTCTGCAGTGATTACCTTATTAAGGAGGGAAGGAGGGGATGATAAACAAGAAACTCTATCCTTGATTTTTGAGCAAATTGACCTCTGATTCAGAGCACACATCACAAATTGAAAAACGAAAATCAAGACGTGAATGTTACTCCGCAACTTTACAATCCTCGTTGGTTCAGGGTCAGACCAATTTGGCATTTGCTTAGTTTCTTGGGGCATAGAGTGTAGCCTGGGCTGTAAAATATCACTGCAAATGTTGGGAGAAATAGAAAATGTGTTTGACCTCACAGGAAGTCTGCTCTACTTCGATCACGTGGGGAGGTCGGTGGTCTCACCAGATCTCACCTGGTGAGATCACGGTTCTTAGGTGACGATGACGTGTACTAACTATATTGCCTTTTAAAGCGATGAAACGGGTAACCGCAGATATTTTGTTTTGCTGAGTGAGATTTTCAAATTTGTGGCCGGCCTGTATATCTAGGGGATGTGTAGTTACTGTTCCTCCTGCTGCTGTAACAAATAACCACAAACTTGGTGACTTAAAATGGGACAGTTTTATTATCTTATTGTTCTTGGGCACAGAAGTCCAAAGTTTGTAGACAGGGCTGTGTTCTTTCCGGTGGGTCTGAATATTGTCGGCGCACAATGCTCCCTTGCCTTTCCTGTTTCTAGAGGCCAGTGATGACATCGTTTTGTTTGCTATGATTTCTCTCTTGCTGCTTCAGTCATTACATCATGTTCTCTGACTCTAAAATGCTTGCTTCTCTCTTATAAAGACCCCCGTGATCACATTAAGCCCACTTGAATAATTGAGGATGACTTTAAGATCTTCAACTTTGACAGGTCTGTGAAGTCCCCTTTGCCATGTAAGATAACCCATTTGTAGGGTTCAGAGATTAGGGCATGGATCTTTTTAGTCCATGTGATTCAGTCTACCACAGGGAGACTAAGAGGTTCCTCTTTGTCCTTTTCCAGTTCAATTGCTCAGTTTCCTTCTAAACAAATATTGGTTTAAATGAGGTATCTAAAGCAGTAAACTCACAGGAAAGGAGAGCCAGAATGGTGATTGCTCAGGGCTGTGGGAGGCAGAGCGGGGAGCTGCTATTCATTGGGCACAGAGACTCAGTCACACAAGGTAAACAAGTTTTAGGAGTCTGACATGCAATTTGTGTTTATCATCTATAATGCTGTACAGTATACTTACAAATTTAAGAAAGTAGATCTCACAATATGCTTTTTTTATTACCACTATAATAAAAAAGAGAGCCCCAAATTAATGACCAGTTCAGGAAACCCATGTCTTGGTCCAGAGCTGGAGTGATGAGCATCTAGAACATTGTCTCAGTGTCCCACATATTTGGCCTCGAACGGTGAGTTCCTTGGTATCTCAGCCCTACTGTCTGAGCTCCTGCTGATTGGAAGAATCCTATGTCAGGAGACGTAATGCTATAACCCAGTTCTCTCAATTTTTCTGACTCCTTGGCCCACAGGTCCAGGCTTTGTCTGAGCATCTGACACTCAGGTTACTGTGATGGAATCAGACAAAATTTCCAGTGAGGCAAGCTTGGAATTTTTGAGAAGCTCCTTGTAAATATTCAGTCTTACCCAAGAAGACAATGTCCATTTTGTTTATATTTTAAAATATCTGCTACCAGTTCCTGTCAACTCAGCAGCTAACTCAGCAGCTCCTGGATTCAACCATCAATAGTATTGTCAATAATGATGATTACTGTGATTATTACTTCTTTGGTGGTTGGAAAAGACAAGCAAGAAAGCTGCTTTTAAAAATTCTCCTGGAGTCTTTGAAAGTAAGTTGACCACACATTTAGTTTGCCCCAAATAGTCCTGGTTTACAGATGTTTACCTGCAATAACTAGAAATATTTCCTTCTAAAGGATCTCGCTTGGCGATTAGTTATATAGCCAATTACTTATCAGTTTTCTCATACTATTTGGAAATAGGAAAAAAACTTATGATCAAAGCATGAAAACATTGCAGAGTAACTCTAATCTGATAGTATTTTTACTCTGCAGTCTTTGAAATTTTTCTATATTGTGCCTAAGAATAGTCAGATTCTTTAACTGACTTCGAGAGCCAGAAGTAACTGAATCAAATTTTCTATCGACCAGTATATCAAACTTAACCCTCAATCAGTTGCCTCTATTTGACCTTTGTGCAAACAAACCCCCCTACGCCCCACCCAACCACCCCAATCACCACTAAAGTAATTCCACATAATTTTAGTTTATACTGTGTGGTACTTTCTAGGAAGCCTTAAAATTTCGTGGTTAAGCAACAAATCTACTGATAGTTTTTAAATTTGATTTTATTTGGTTTGATGATAATTGTACATTTTGAGCCTCATAATATTTGTTTCTTAGGCAAAAAAAAACCTTAAAACCAAATCATTTAAATTACTCAGTGATAGAAGAGACTCTGTTAGTATGATTTGACTTCAATAAAGATTTCAAAATTAATTCTATCATCCTTTTCTATTAAAAATCCACCCTTCTTTTTAAATCGCATTTCATAAACTACCATATTCAACGAAAACAGGTCTCCGCGCCTATTCGCTTCTAATTATTTCATCTCAATTTGCTTTCAGAAGACAAATCTAGAGTAAAGTCAATTTGGCCAATTCCTTAAGAAAAAATTAACGAGTTCATCAGGGGCTTCCCAAGTCCCTTAATGTGAGTAATAGATGTTTGAGTGGGCATCTCGTCTGAAGCTGTGGTTTTCTTGTCTCATCTACGAAGCTCGGGGTATCAGACCCTTGTTGGGTGCCACGGCATTTTGCACAGTCCACTGTATGCTTCCCTGCTCGCTGTTAACCAGCTTCACAAAGGCAGCCCGACAGCATCTTTCTCAGCTGCATCTTGAGTCGGTTGCTCTATGTTCTAGATCTTCGCTCATGTTGCAGCATGGGCGCCCTAGGATGTAACTTGGCAATGACCCACTTGCGTATCTGTAGGTGTGAAGGAGTTAATACCTACGGACTAGCCAGCTCTTGGCCAACAGGGACTGAAGTGGCTATCTGTGAGTAAACACTCACCTTTCTGTCTCATCACTAGTGAATTCCATGATGCATTCTACATGGCTCCTCATAGCATCCATCCCACAAGGCTCAAGACCCAGTTGCTGTCAGCAGTGATCGGCTTGAAAGACAAACCATCAAAGTAGTTTTTCCACCTTCTGCTTCTTAGCTGTCCCAGTTTCTTACTTCAGTTCCTTGTTGTCAATTCTCCAAAATAAATGACTCCTATAGATGCCTTTGTCCTAGGCTCTGCTTTCTGGGGGGAAATCTGGCTAAGTAGTCGTCATCTGTGTTTTCTTTTCTGTTGTCTTCTTTTATGTCGTACTAATTTTTTTCATATTTTCTTACCCTTTTCAATTTTCTTAAAAATTAAAAAAAATTTTTATTTTGACATCCTACCTTTTGGGAAATAAAAATAATTTACTGTTATAAAAAGGCAACACTTGGGAACCTTATGATGATGGAACCGTTGTGTATGTTGATTGTGGTGGTGGATACACAAACTGATAGGTTGTAAAACTGAAAGAAACTAAAAACACACATAAATATAAGTAATATTTGAACGAGATCTGCAAAGAGCACCAATGCCAATATAATGGTTGTAATTTTATGATATAGTTCTGCAAAATGTCGCCATTGGAAGAACCTGGTCAAAGGTATACGACATCTCTCTGAAATATTACTTACAACTGCAAGTGGATCTGTAATTATCTCAAAATACATAGTTCAACTAAAGAAAAACAATTCACTTTTCTTTGACAGTAGACCCTCGATTTACATTCACGTTCTTTAAGCAGGAGGTTAATAGCCGAGTTAAATACTTGTATATACATATTTGTAAGAACATCTTACTTAAATTATAAACTCACTCAAAAGCCTATATGGCTTTAAGTAAAAGCCATCTTTTAGATTTCTGTGCTTTGAACAAACTGGAATTTAGTAGAAATAATTACACATTCTGTATAGGATTAAGTTAAATTAAAAATGCATTCTCATTTAGTGCTTTTAATATTTATTAAGAAGGAAAGTACTCCTTAGCTATTTGATCTGTGTTAACCAAATATACCTGTTATAAAGGAAGCTGTATAAAATGTGTTTAGTTTAGAGCTTTGTATTTTTTATTTGTTTATTTTTCATAAGAACATTTGTGCTCAATTAAACCCATTGGAAGAGTTTGCAAATGGAAAATATCATTGAGCATTTACATTAGGGGGAAAAAAAATGGTGTCATCTGGCTGGATAAGTTACCTACCTGTTTTCTAAGAGTTCATTCAGTTCAAAGACTGAATTTGTATTATGTAAAAATTTTGTTTCCCCCCCCTTAAAAGCTAGTCAAGCCTATGACTAAAACAAAAATCTAACATGCAATACATTATAATTTTAGGGAACTTCTTTCTTTAGAATTATTTATAGCAACTCAGGACAGCTTTAGGAATGGAGAAAATGGAAAACAACACATACACACACACAACTAGGCCAGTTTTTTCCCTTGTTCTATTCATTTAAAAGCAAGTCTGGTATATTTTTCTATAAATGCTTACCATTCCCTACCCCGATACTTGTCTACTCCACGAAGTTTGCAGTATCATATACATCATTCTCAAATGCCCTCTTTCCCTGTTTTAGTTACCCTTGGCCTGTACCTTGGCCTTCTGCTGCCTGTCTCAATAAATTCAAAACACAAGCATTTACCTGCGGCAAATGAGAATGGTTCCTTCAGAAATATAGCATCCAATAAAAACCAAAGGCAAAGGAAATGGAAAGGTGAGGTTGGGTATAATTTTCTCATCACAATCTCCCTCGCTGTTTCCTTTGGCCTTAGACGTGGTGTTGACCTCTGTCTATTTTTATGGCTAGATTAACTCTGCTATTCCGATGGGTCTGAATGTCTGAATTTTCAGAATTATATGATTGCGATGACCTTAAGAAGTGTTAACCTCTAAAAAGATCATGTAAAAAAATGAAAGTGGGGGGGGGAATTGAGGGTTGTAGACCACAAAAATAACTCAGAGATGATTTTACTCAACCTTCTAATTTTACAAAGAAGAAGGTGGGGATAAAAACAGTTGAATGATGTTATATTAGGCTTAAATCCCACCAACATTGGCGGTTGTCTCCTCCACGCCTCGCTTCAGCAGGACTGCAGGCCCAAGGCCAATTGTATCCCAACTCAGCAGAAGTATAAGAAATCCTAGAATAAGCATGAATAATCCAGATTAAAATCAGAATTTCTCATGCCGAAACTTTGAATAGCTTTCTACCAGCAGCTGAGTGTCGGAAGTATTACCTGCTACCAGGTCCTTGCTTTTGAAATAGTGGCCAGCTGACTTTTGCCTCTGTTACCTAAATTATTTCCTTGTTTTCCTTCGTGATATCCATTAGGACTTTGGTCTTGACTTTCTCACTTTTGGTCCCCTTCTCACCAATTTTGCATGAGCTGTAGAAGAACCCGTGATTCTCATCTCCCTAAAATAAACATGGCACTTGTCCCTGGACTCTTAGATGCTGGCCACCCAACCAGCTGCTCCGAGAGCTCGCTCTTCTAAAGGCCTTTCCAGCCCCGTGGATCTGGATGAGGCCGGAACTAGCCCTCCTGTTAGTGGACATGGCTCTCCACTACCAGCTAAGAGGATCCCATAAATGACTTACAGACGATGAACATTTATCTTTGAAAAATTTATCTTTGGGTTTAGATATCTGCCCCAAAGTTATTTTCCTATGATTGTCTAATGTAAAGGTCCCCTCACACCCACATCATGTTCAAATTCAACCGCGATCGTGTTTTGGGAATTGTGAGAAGGGGCAGGGGATATATAAAGCCCATAGGTGAAAATGAAATGTTCGAAATGGAGAAAAAGAATTAAAGATATTGTAAAAACAGGACTATTGCATTCTCCCGATTTGATTACATCCTTCTCTTCCTTCTCCAACTCCAAGGCTGCCTTAGTCATATTCAGCTCCCACGCTATTTTCCTTAATCCCAATAACTGTGATGGCAACTATTATTTTGTAGTTGCTGATGTTTGCTTTTACTGAATATCACGCCATAGTCAGTATTGCTCAAGATACATAGATGTAGTTAAATAACTGCTCTTCCTGAGATCCATGGAATATAAATTTTAAAAAATATATAAAATGCTTTATTATCTCTCAGGATTATTCAAATGTAAAATATAAAATCTCCTCATACTAAAGAACATAGATGTAATGCAAACCAGTTTACAAATGTGAAACGTATTATTTTGGAAAAGCGATTTTAATATTTACTGTGATAATGGTAATCTATATTTTCTCTTATGCTATATATTTGTCTATAATTCCCACTCAGTAATCAAAAGGCAAAAAGGAAACATAGGAAAACAGTGGAACCTAGCAGAAAATGCAATAAATTTTAATTTTTCAAATAAACTTGCCATTTGGCAGATACATTTAAATTGTCACAGAACATACTCATATAGAACAAAATATATTTACAACATATAAAATATACTGATTTTTCAACTTTTAAAAGCCTGCATAATTAAAATACTAGTTAGCAATGAGACTGCGATGCAGCTACACACATCAAGATAAATCGATATCATAAATCTAACGGGGAAAAGAGGCTAAGCACAAGTGTGAACCTACCATATGATTCCATTTATGAGGAAGGTGAAAACATATGCACCTTACCTAGGGTCTTAGAAGTTACAACAGTGGTTGTCTTATTAGTGACAGTAATGCCTGGCCCCGGAAGTGTATATGTCTGGAATTAAGATAATGTTTTGTTTCTTCTGGGTGGTGATTTCATGGGTGGATTTACTTTCTGAAAATTGGTTGAGCTATCTCATGTGCTATACACACAGATATCCCATTCATTGTCCAGCTTGTTTTGCTTCGGTTTTCAAGAAGAATCCTGATTAATGGGAAGTGTATTTCTGATAAGGGCATACTACATCATTTGGCTATGTGTGAGTTACCATTTCAAGACCTATTAGAACTAACACAGACTGGTTTTATGCTTATTAGAAGCAAGCAGATTATGTGAACTCACGAATTATCATCTGAGCAGAGTGAATAAATGTGTCTTAAATGTGTTCATGGTTTTGAGTGGGATGTTAAGAGCTAGAATAGGGTTATAAGTGGTCATTTCTAGTAAACGGAAACTACATTTTGTACTTCTTAAAAACTGCTAAACTTGCTACGTCATGTATTATTTTTGGCCGTAACTTAATTGAAAGATAATAGCCCCGATGTTATATTTAAAGGCCATAAATACAATTAGCTACTTTGCATAAAAGATAATTAATCACCTATCTAGGGCTGTAATTTTATTGGAATCATGGCATAAATACTGTTTATGGAATGTCTCATGCATTTCTTTGGATTACTGGGAAAAAGAAAACAATCATTTTAATCTCTTTCCATCTTTTCCCTACCTGTCAAAAGCAAAACCAGAAAAAAAAAAAAGAAAAAAGGAAAATGATTTTTTTATTTTTTATGATTTTATAGAGAAAGAAAATTAGTCAGCATAGCAGTCAACATTTTTACTCCTTGAAATGCCTTTCAGTGTTACAAAATGTGGCTTAGTGCTCGTGAAAATGAAAGATTCAAAGCAATGACTAATGCAAATTTTTTTTCTCAGGCAGCTATTCTATTACCATAGGAGAATTGTGCCTTATGATTGAAAGCTTATATATTGCAACTTTATTGTGAAGCGTTGTAAGCTTTTTATCTTTAAATGAACCACAATCTCAGCCCCAAGGCTAAAATAAGTAGATGGCCATAAGTCAGCTCTCAGTGCTGACAGGAAATAACACACTGTGATTTCCCTCAGTATCTGCTTTTCACTAAAAGTGTAAGTAAAACTAGATTCCTCAAAAAGTCTGTTCCTAATCCAAAATTTCATTATTTAGGAATATATTGGCCAATTTCCTACCATGTTAATATAAAGATTTAGGCATTTAGAGAATGAAGTTTCAGTAGGTTATTTCTGTTAGTAAAACTTAAGAGAGTAATCATCCTGGAAGAAACAATAAGGCGGCGATGAAAATAGAGTCCCCTTAATTTTGACCTAAGTAGATAGAATAAACTCATCATGCGATATATTATTTATATTCTTTTTGTTGTTGTTGGGGGAAGATGACTGATATAGAATTTGATTAAATAATGAATTGCACTGAAAAAGCTACTCAAAAATAGCACTCTGGCAGCATGTTTTAACTGGATGATATGAATGCTATTTCCAGCTGCTTGTACCCTTAGCATCCCTGCATTTCCTCACCCCTCATCCCCTGAGATTTTCTGAATCTGTTTATTCATCTGTGATATCAGGAACGTGTACCAAATCATCTGTGAGGTTCTCTCCAGCTCCAAGCCTAAAACGCAATTGTATTATTTTTCATATTTAATCCATTTTAACAAAATGCAAAACTGACCACACGGAGTGGCTTACAACACATTTTTTTTTGGTAGCAATGAAAATGTTAAGTGTTTTCTCTCAGTGTTTATGTGATATTTTAAAGGAGAGGATGAATTGAAGAGTAAATGGTGGAAAGAAACACATCATGTAATCGAACCAGGGGAGTAGTGATTGTAATTGACCAAATCCCATGTTATGCGGCCGCCATGTGATTATCCTTCCTCTGCCTTTCAGCAAAAACTACGACCTAGAAATAAATGCACATATTACATAAAATGTTCTATCTTTAAAACTGTCAACCTTTATTGTTTTCCCTTGACCACATTAACCCTATTCTTTAAAAAAAAAAAAAAACAGCTTTATTAAAGTATAAATGACATACACTAAACTACACTATCTTAAGTGCACAATGTGATGAAGTTTGGGTATTTTCATTATGGTGACAGTTTCATGGGTTTAACTAGATTTCAAAACTGGGTCTCCTCTATCCTGAATTGAGTCAACATTCTTTCCACAATAACAATCTGTTTTCTTGGTTCACTCGGTACACTTAATCTTGGAGGCTTTATTAAGAAAAATATTTAATTGAACTAATCCACATCGAACTGTACATAATCAATAGACAAGTCAGGGTTATCCGTTTAAAGTTATTATAAGTTTACTTCTTCGTTATTTAATGTATTCAAAAAATACTTCTTTTATTATCAGCCAGGAACTCTGCTGGGCATTAGAGCTATTATCAAGCTATTAATAAACTAGAAGAGAAAAAGAGGCTGTAGTTTCTGAGATCTTGCAGTTTCACTGGAGATGAAGGTCAGGAAGTAATAGATTGGACGTGATGTAAAAGAATACAGGATGAGACCAACATGAGAATCCACACCCATTTTATGGACTTAGGAAGACTTCCTAGAGGAGATGATGTCTGCAAATAAATAGGATTTATCCAGGGAAAGGAGGAGTATGTGAGAGCGTTCCAGGAAGAGGAAATCAAATTTGCAAGATCCCCAAGGAACATGCAATGTGGACCTGTAAGTACCTCTGTGCTCCTGGACCAGGGAGTTGAGTTTATCAGGACCTGGAACATGCAGGCCTGGTGGACCATGCCAACACTTGATCCACGGGTCTGGAAAAAAGGGCATTTAGAATTGATCATAATAAATGCCTGGTGACCATTTAGAGACTTGCAGCTTGAATCATGGTGTGATAGGATTTTAGACTAAATTGGATTAATCGAATTGTCAAGCAAACAAGTTTGAAAAGTATTTACGGGATAGACATGGTGGGATGTAAAACAGAGAATATTGAAGAAGAGGGAGGGCTCTGATGAACAACTAAGATCAAGGTTTGAACAAAGGGATAGATTATGTAAACTCATAGAATTAAGGTTTATGGCGGAAGGGGAGGGCTTTGACAGTGTATTCAGATTGACATGTCTGGTAGATAATTAGACACATGGGTTTAAGACTCAGTGAAGAGATCTGAGCTGGACCGATAATTTGTCTTTTTTAAAAAAATTTAGATATAATTGATATATTGTGTAACTTTCAGTTGTACAGTGTTGTGCTGATATATTTATACATTGCAGTATGATTACCACTGTAACATTAGGTAACATCTCTATCATACTACATAATTATCACTTCTTTTTTATGGTGAGAACAATTAAGATCTAGTCTCTTAGCAACTTTGAAGTTGGTAACACGGTATTGATTATAATCATCATATTGTGCATTAGAGCTCCAGAACTTATTATCTACTTAGTTGTAAGTTTATACCCTTAGCATGCTTCCATGTTCCTCACCCCTCAGCCCCTGGCAACCACCATTCTACTCTGTTTCTACGAGTTTCACTTTTTTAGATTCCATATATAAGTGATATCATTACAGTCTTTAGCTATATGCTCTATAATCCTCTGATTAAAATTTTGAGAATAGCTTAAATGCAGTGTAAATTTTTTTTACAAGTGTATATTTTTTCTTTCATACGTGGTTCTGAATTTTCCAAATTCTATCTACTACACATTTATTATTTCACAGAATTATCTAGTTTGAAGTCTTTACACTTTAAAACTTTCAATCTTAAAAACTTTGCTAAGGCCTTTGAATCTCTGTTCTGAATCTTTAGGAAAAAGAAGAAAGGATGCATTATGTTTAGTTTTAAAAACAAAAGGACTCGTGCAGGAAATTAATCCAATCAATATTGAAATCTCCATACAGTACAAGGTAAATGTGATTTTTTTTCCTCTGTGAGATAAAAAGCATGATCCAAATAGAACCATATTTTTAGTTATATGAATGGTGATATTTATGTAAGTTTTCCAAACCTTTATCAATAGTAGTATTTTAATAGAAAGATTATTAATCTTCATATAATTTAATACTCCAGATAATAAAATAGCTTTATAAATCATAGATATTCATTTGAATAAGTCATTCATCCAAGAGATTAAAAAGAAAAAAAATAGAATAAAGTAGTAGAACAAAACAAATGTTTCAATTTCTCAGTTTCAGTGATGGCAGAGCCAGGCAATCAAACAAGAAAGACACATTTTCAATTTTGTGAGTCTACATATAACACACAAGGAAATTGGGTGCCAGATAGCAATACAAAAATAGAAATGGATATAAATGTTTATGTTCTTATAAATTCTTTTATTATGACACTTAATTATTTTTATGTGAATATAAAACCCTGAGGTAATGATAACTGTTTTTCACAAAATAATCTGACAAAAATGTTCCATGAAAAAGAATAATCATACAATTTTTAACCTAGTTTAGATACCGGTTTGTACTGATTCATTTATCTACTATTCTATGTAAAATATTTAAATATAATTTTGATCATAGCTGCATTTGTCCGGTCTCTATTCTAAGGTAAGGGGATATTTTTCTTCTTTTAAAATTGTGTTGTCAGTTAACCATTGTTGAGTAATACATCACCCCCAAACTTAGTGGCTCCAAACAATAAAAAAGTTATTATTTCACATGTGTCTACATTGATGTGATGGTTTTATCATTGGGCTGGGTTGTCATAAATCCGTGGCTGGATTTTTAGGGGCTAGCTGGTCTGGGTGCCCTAGGCTGGGTCTACTTAACTCTGCTCAGCTCCACAAGGTCTCTCAGGCTCCAAGAAGTCAGTTGACTTTGCTTGTCGTATGGGAAGAGCTCTAAAAGAAACAGTAGAAGATAGCATCCAAGGGCTAAGGCAAGTCACAGGGTCAGCTCAGATTCAAAGGGATGAATTTCCCAGGGCGAAATGGGTTACAGAGGGTGAGAGGGCACAGGAAGGGTTAGAGAAGGGGGCCACTTTTTGATATCATTCTAACATATCCTGTATGCTCTGTTTATGTAATCGATTACGAATTGTTCAGGAATTGAAGAGGGATTTTTAAAAAGACAGTTGCCACTGGCATTGAAGAAGACTTAAACCGTTATTTTACTATTTTATCTATTATCGATTCTTGACAGTTGCAAATTACATAATGTCTTTTAAGCATTTTATATTACTTTTAGTTTTGATATATTGATATCCTGCTTATTTTTGAGTACTTGTAAAGTAACATATTTAAGGACGCAAAAATGAAGCTGTATTTACTTTACATTCAGTTCATCATTTATCAGGGAGACAGTAAAAATATAGGCCAAAAAATATATTATGGTTTTATGTAAATACATTATGATTTTACGTAAAATCCACGGCTGAAATCACAGATGAAGGAGCGTAGAGACCTTTTAGTGGGAGTTAGGAAACGTCTCCCAAGAGGAGGAAGGCTTACTCAGCGGCTGAAGGCATGAGGAGCTCGTCACGTAGAAGGGGAAGGACAGGATGTGCCAAGCCAGGAGGCACAGGGACCAGCAGCGTGTGGTCTCGCAGTCAGGGGGAGAGAGTGGAGGCTGGAGGTGGAAAGATAGAGAGACAAACGGCGAAGGGCCTCGTGGGCCCGTCGGGAATAGGGACTGATGAGAATTGGGAAAACCTGTGAATCTGCAAGTCAGTCAAACTCTAAGTTTGGATTCCCAGATTTTTATTTTTATTTGCATTGAGAAAGCTTGTCTTATCCTATTGCACCATGCCTCCTCCTCCATGGGTTTTTTCCTCCCAAAGGCTTGCTAATCTGACTTTGTACTCTAGTAAAGTGATTGGACCACCCCCTTTTTTTCCTTTTCTTTCTCTTTTGTCCTCCCTCCCTCTTTCTTTCCTTCCTTTAAGAAAAAAGTTTTGTGCCGCGGTCCAGCCACGACAGGATCCAGGGGGCCCCGAAGGTGGGCAAGGCGTCGGCGCGGGAGACAGTCGACTACACAGCTCAGAGGCGGTGTGACACTGTTCCGTTTTATTGTGATTTGAGTACAACTTTTATACTTTTTATTTGGCATTTGATTATACTTTGTTGTTAAGGTAGCAGGGAGTTAAATTTCTGTGGTTAGGCGGAGCAGAAAATCTTATAGAGTATATTATTATTAATGTTCATGATTAACTAGTACATTTTTCTCTCAATCATTAGAACAGAACTACCTGATGGAACAATCTAAACTTTTAATTATTATATCTATTACGTAAGATACAGATTGATTTAAGTAAAGGTGATAGATAGATGTATTCATAACAGCAAGCATTGGCTTGTGGGCAGACATTGTTCTTCTTTCTGCCTGAAGAAATCTTTTAAATGCTATTTGATTTATGCTATATCTAAAGTTCAAGCTGAACCTTTCTCATAGCTGTTCAAAAGTTTCCTTGGTGCAGTAATGAGGAAAATATTTATAAAAATCAGTTTTACAAAGCTGCTTTCATAAGCTAAGTTTCTGTTCCTTTGTTTTTAAGCACCAAGGAGATCCCGACCTAGCCAGCCTTTCTATGAAACTTAAACTACTATAAGGCACATGAATTCTATCTTTATTCACTACATGTATACTATCTTTATTATAAGCTTCTGAATAAGGCAAAGGAAGATCAGATAATCTTTTCATACTATTAGCCCCCCTAGGTGGATACCAGAGTTTTCTATTTATCCACTAGGCCACAAAAGGAGGCCCTTCTATAGTAGGCACAGGCTTATGAGTAAATTTCTTATCCTTACTAATTTTTCTACTAACTGCGTGGGAACAGGAGTATAAACTGGTTCTAGTATTCAGCTTGTTATAATTTATTCATAATATCTTTAAGAGGCGCGTCAAAAGGAATTTCCCTTAATAATTGTTCAAATAAAGGGTTTATGCATTCTGGACACGTCAGGGTGACTAGAGCTGATTCCATACGCGGGGAATTTACTATGTTTTCCTCAGAGCCAATTTTGAGGAAATCCATTTGTATAGCGTTTACACTTACTAAAATTTGTGCTACCCAAATTCCCCCTCTTAATAGGATCATTTCTAAGAAACCAATTATCCCTAAACACATGCCACGTCCTCGTTCTTGACGATGCATTCCTTGAAGCCTCTGTCCCCATCTCCGGACCTTGTCACGCAGTAGGGTAGAAAGAGGACGCGGCAGTTTTGCAGATAACCTGTGGCTTCTCTCTCCTACCTGCCACAACCAGCCAAGCCGCAAGTTGGGTCAGTGAACTCGCTTATGACCTGAGGTCTTCAGTGCTTTAATTTCTTCCAACGTGCTCCTGGCCAACTGGCGATAATTTAGAAATTAAGCAAAGGTCATTTTAGGCCTATAAATGTATTCCACATTCTATAATTCAACTTTCGTCAGAGCCTAACATTGAAGTTTTGGCATTACTTCCATTAAGAGAAGATATTAACTTGCTTCCATGAAATTTTTTTTTTTAGCGTGAATAGCTGTCATTACCTCATCGTGAAAGAATGCGTGTGCTCAGGCAGAGCCGAATGCCCCAGGTCTGGGATAGTAATCGCTATATTTTGTCCTGGACATTTTTTTTCCTCAAATTGGCTTATAACTTTACACCTTTTCAATCTACTAACATGAATAATCTGATGTTCTGATCCTCATTAGGAAATCGTTTACGTTTCACTATGTTTGAAAGCTTTTTGGTAAGCCTTAAAGAAGAGTCAGCATAGTATTGTTCGTCCATACACATTTTCGGAATTAAAGATCATGACTTTTACTTTGTGACATCACGGCATAGACCCTCATTTAGTTGCAAAATAAAATCACTGAACTGGTAATTTTTCTATCCTTAATATACTTTATTAATTCTAGTAGAGAAGCTAATAATTTCTTTCCTACCTACACCCCCATATGTTAAATACGCAGCCAACTGAAGTTTCAACCATCCTTTTTGGCCTCTTTTTTTTTGGAGGGATAACATGTAACTCCCTTATTACCATAATGAGAGTGGGGTTTTGACCCAAGAACCTAATCTTTATGCTATGACGAATGAATATTTCTCATTTTATAAGACACGGCTTATGCCAGATGTCAAACCTGAGCCGTATTTAGGTGGAACGCCACAGGGGATGATGCGGCATGCTGAGCCGCTGGGAGTCAGAAAAGGCATGACTTACCCGTGAATCTGTGTTTGGAGAGAAGTAGGAGGGTGTGTAAGATGATACCGTGAAAAGCAGAGATGAAAGGAAGGGATAGCTTCAGTGTATAACATCCCAATTCCAGATCCATGTATCCAGATCCATTTTTTACAGTCCCACAAATATTGTAAGATCATCTATGTGTTTTAACAAAACACACTGCTATACATTTATCGGCATAGATATATTTCTGTTCTTACCATTAAATAATAAACACATTATAGTGTTTGAAGTTTCTGAGTTAAGTCCATCATTAGAAATATTTCCAAAAAATAATGTTTCCAAAAAATTTATTTTAAAATTATTTTCTATGTTCTGAAATGTTTCCAAAAAATTTATTTTAAAATTATTTTCTATGTTCCCTTGTAGCTAGACTTAGTACTGCTGAAGATTGCTTTCTTCGAGACACTCTGTTTTCCAGTTCTTAATGTGACCTTTGGTTACAAAGGGCACCTGCTCCATCAGACTCTGAAATATTGATAAGGAGCCCTGTCTTGTTGTTGAAACACCAAACGTAACTGGGCGAGGGTTTGAATACAGGCTTCCTGCTCAGTTTTCCATCCTGCGAATGTGTGTTGGCTTTAAAGGTCAAGAATGGTACTCCGGGGATTTCTGATTACCTTATCCTGATTTCTCAGCTATGAATCACTTTCTTTCCAAAGCTATAGAAGCAGAGGCTCTAAAATAAATTTAGTTATTACCCGTTATGATATTACCTCCACTTCTTTGCCTGTCTGGCAAAATGCCTGATATTGGCTGACATTGGACAAGAGCTTTTCAATTCTGTTTTGGAAAAAAAAGAAAGAGAAAATCAAATCAAATCAAATGCAACGGACTTCAAAATACTCCTTTCTATTTTCTATTGTTTGCCAATGACTGATTTTCTAGAACACTGATCATACCTGCTTAAAAAGGTCAACTCAGAGCTCCTATACAATTTAATCTGTTAATTAACCAACCCATTTATTAATTTATCAAGACATACAGCATTGAAATATTTCATTGCTTTGGGATAAACCATTTGCTTTTAAGGAATTTGTACTTTATTATATAAAATATATACACTTGAGCAGCAAATATCGAAACACATGATTGTATATAAGCCTGTGTAAAACATAAAAGAGTTATTCAAACTATTAGTATTGTTTAGTATGAATATAAAGAAAAACAACTATGGCCAAGATAAAATTAATCCTCCCATTTTTTTCATCCACAAAAATGTATAACATCAGGTTATTCTAGTCTCTTTAGAACACATGAAATAAAAATCACTGAGTTTTCTTCTTGTCTATGTCAAATATCCTGCAGTGTAAATTACAATGGCTTATTTCAGCACATTTCAATATAATTTTCTTTAAAATAAAGGGATACTGTGCGAAAACTGCCTTTCTCAGAATTTGTTTTTATTTTGGATGGTACTATTTTTATATGTGGATTCTCCAAAAGTCAGCAAAAATGTACCAGTGCCAAAAAGAATAAAAAAGTTATTTCCCTCAAAAATTTTCACTTCAAATATAATTCTGTTCTTTTAAAAAAATGTCTGATTTTTATTTAATGAACATATGACACTATGTTTAATGAGATGTGCTTACTAAAATGTCCTTTCCTATTTATTTGTTTTTGTAGACAGGGTGCATTAATTGATTAGATAATGAAAATTGTACTTTATAATTTAAAGGTGTAATCAAAGTAATTAGAACTCTGAGTGATTCAATTATTTGATTTGATTAATTTGATGATGTATAATGTTTTTATTTAGAGAAATAAAAAAGTTTGGGTGCAACTCTAACAAGTAGGAATGTGAAACACTAAAATATCTTACATTTGAATATTACATTAGAATTTTCCAAACTTTCTAGTATGCTGAATTATGTAAAACGAAGAATGAGGATTGTGTTTGTGGGTGATATTATTAATTTCTTCTTTATAGAATGAATTTCTCTTGCAAGTCTGCCAGCTATGTTGGTCGGCCTTAGAAATAATAACTATTTTTCGATCATGTTCAGTGTAAGGTATTTTCTCTATACATGAAACCTATATTACGATATATATTGGTTAATTTTAGAGTGTTTAAGAGAAATCTTGTCGTACGTTGTTTGCCTTAGATTGATTTTCATTCATTTTTAGCCCCTGATTTTCTGAATTGTATCTGTCATATTGCTATGGCTTTGATAATCAAATAGACATTAACTACTTCTTTTTAAAAACTCTTGATTTCGCAACTTATTGCAATATCAAAAGAGCTGTGGGCTAACTCTGAGTGAATGATTTATTAACTTGTTTCTGGGATCCAGGCCATAACTTCCTTGCTTCTCCTTTGACTGTGTGCTTCAAAAGAACACTCCCATTTTCTTACAATTAAAATAAATTAAATTTTACTCTGAGTATACAAAATATTGTTTATGTAAAACGGAGTACAATAGGCAATTTCTCCAATAATAAGTGTTGTTTCCTGGATTTCAAGGGAAAAAAGTATCCCGAGGAGAACTTAAAATATTTCTTACTTCCAAAAAAAGTAGTGATATAATTATTCAGTGGTAATTTATGACATCTGTAGTAGGTTGATTACAAAAATGTCCCACATTCTCTAACGCTCTCTGTATCTATGCATTTAGCACATTTTTTTTTGCTCTCTCCAAAAAAACTGTTACAAAAATCTTTCGGTTGTAATTCTTATAGCCATGGTAGATGGGTTGCAAAAGTCCTCCAGTTCTCCCTCAATTCTGAACTGAAGTGTCAAGAGGCCCTACACGTTTCTGCTGTCTCTCGGATCCCTGCCAAACAATGAGAATCATGCCAGAGGATGAGACCACGTGCAGGAGAATCTGCACGAGTGAGGTCACCTTTGACTATCCACGCCTTCACTCACCTGCCTCCTATCCGTCCATGCATGAACAAGCCCACTAAAGATCCACAGCTTAGCCCGATGGGCACAGCTGTCAGTCAGCTGACCTACAGGGTTACTAGCAAATAATAATGCTTATAGTTTTACGCCATTTAGTTTTCAGGTCGTTTATTACACACAATAGCAACTATATCTATATATCTATATTAAATTATATATTAATACATCTATATTAATACATAGATATATTAAAATAGAAGTTAATTTCATATGTAATCAAATAGCTTATGGGAACGACAGTTAATATGAAAATTTACATTTGACTTATGTACAAAATACGTCTCAGCATGCAAACAAAATAATATTATTGTTTGGCCTTCTGAGAAGAAAAAATAGATAAATAGAGACATCTGTAACTAGCTGAGGATGAGTTTTCCTCAACTTTCTCAGTTAGCTCTACTATGGTTTATACAAATTTTAGACATTTTATCATTAACAGAAAACATGAATCAGAACGCTTTTCCTGTAATGGGCCAGGTGGTACATACTGTAGGTTTTTCAGCCATGCAGGTCTCTATCACAGCTGC